>NC_084462.1:5260726-5571432 GCF_027409185.1 Cynocephalus volans | reverse complement strand
TATAGCCAAGGCAATATTGAGAGGAAAATTTACAGCAATAAATGCCTATATCAAAAAAAAAAAAAATACAGAACAACCTCAAAATGCACTTCAAGGAATTAGAAAAGCAAGAACAAACTAAACCCTAAATAAGGGGAATAAAAAAATAATAAAAATTAGAGCAGAAATAAATAAAATTGAGACAAAGTACAATACAAAAGATCAATCAAAGAAAAATTTGGTTTTTTGAAAAGATAAACAAAATCAACAAACCATTAGCTAGTCTAACAAAAAAAAAAAAAAAAGACAAATGAATTCAGAAATGCAAAAGGAGACATTACTACTGGTACCATGGGAATAAAATGGAACATTAGAGACTATTAGGAACAAGTATACTCCAATAAATTTGAAAAACTAGAAAAAATGAATAAATTCCTGGACACATATGACCTACCAAGACTGAACCAAGAAGAAACAGAAAACCTGAACAGACCAGTAAAGAGTAACAAGATTGAATCAGTAATAAAATTCTCCCAACAAAGCAAATCCCAGGAATAGTTAGTTGGCTTTACTGCTGAATTCTACCAAACATTTAAAAAAAGAACTAATAGCAATACTTCTCAAACTATTTCAAAAAATTAAAGTGGAAGAAATTCTTCCAAATTTATACTTAGTCCAGCATTACACTGATACCCAAACCAGGCAAGGACACAACAAAACAACAACAACAACAAAAAAGAAAACTACAGGCCAATATCCCTGATAAACACAGATGCAGAAATTCTCAACAAAATATTTTCAAACTGAATTTGACAGCACATCAAAAAGATTATATACCATAGGGTTGGCTGCTTAGGTCAGTTGGTTAGAATGTGGCACTGATAACACCACGGTCAATGGTTTGGATCCCCATACTGGCCAGTTGGGGGAAAAATACACCTTGATCAAGTGAGATTTATGCCTGGGATGCAAGTATGTTTCAACATACACAAATCATTAAACACAATATGTCACATCAACAGAAAGAAAGATAATACTATATGATGATCTCAACAGATGCAGAAAAGGCATTGATAAAATTCAACATCCCTTCATGATAAATACTCTCAACAAATTAGGTATAGAAGAAAAGCATCTTAACATAATAATGGCAATATATGACAAACCCACAGTTAACATCATACTAAGAACTGGAACAAAACAAAGATGCTCTCTCCCACCACTTATATTCAACATAGCACTGGATGTCTACAGTGGATTGAATACCCCCCACCCCAAACATCGTAACTGTTTAGGGTGGGAAATCCTATCATGATAGTTGAAAGGTGGGGCCTTGAAGAGGTAATTAGATTCTGAGGACCATGCTTTAGTGAATGGGTTAATAATGGTAGTCCTAGGTGAGGTTCTGAGGGCTTTACAAGGAAAGCACATGAGAGTCTCTCTCTCTTTGTGCCACCATTTCTGCCATGTGACACCCTGAATTGCTACAGAGTCACATCACCAGATGTGTTCCTAGGCTTTGGACTTTTCAGTCTCTGGAATTGTAAACTATAAATATTGTTTCTTTATAAATTACATAGTTCCAGGTATTTTCTTATATGCAATAGAAACAGACTAATACAGAAAATAGGTACCAGAGAAGTGGGGTGTTACATATAACAAATACTTGAAAATGTGGAAGTGGCTTTGGAACTGGGTGTTGGGGAAAGGTTGAAGGACTTTGGAGTCATGGCAAGGCATCATTGTGGGGAAACTCCTAATTCCTGATTTCTCCCAGGGCAGGAAAAGTATGGGCACATCCATCCAACATT
Source organism: Cynocephalus volans (assembly GCF_027409185.1). Taxonomy (NCBI): domain Eukaryota; kingdom Metazoa; phylum Chordata; class Mammalia; order Dermoptera; family Cynocephalidae; genus Cynocephalus; species Cynocephalus volans. The sequence goes on along the minus strand of NC_084462.1, from coordinate 5,569,642 downwards.
CTAACTTTTCAGAGGACAGCTGAAGGGGCTGGTTTCTGTTTTGCTTGAATGTAAGCACTAAAAGTAACAGGGCCCCAGGTCAGTGGGAGTGGGTGGGTAGGGGTGGGGGTAGGGCACAGCACTGAGAACATAGGTAATCAACATACACCAGTGTCTACAGTAACACAGATAGACACTAGGTGGAGATACAGACTGCAGCTTACTATGGCATTAGCGAGGCTGCAGAAAAGCAAGCAGACACTAGGGGAGCTCTTGAGTAGACATTGGCAAATATCTTTAGTCAGATTACAAGGAAAAACCTAGAAAGGACATATCCCCAGAGAACATTTGAGAGATCTCTAGAATCTCTAGCTGGGCTGACTGGAGAGTATCCTCCACAAATAAAGCCAGATACAAAAAACTGGGAGAAGTGGCTGATTTGAGAAATACTGATGTCCCAGCAGAAGACTATAAAGAGAGATGTACAAAGAGAGAGAAAGAGAGTGAAAAAAACAAAAAAACAAAGAACAAAAAACATGGCTCATAAAAAGGAACCAACAAACCACAAACTGACACTGAAGAAATGGAGATATGTGATTACCAGACAGAGAATTTAAAATAAGAGTCATAGGGAGACACAGTGAATTAAAAGACAGTACATATAGACAACTTCAGGAAATCACGGAAGCAATGCATGAACAAAATGAGAATTTCAACAAAGAGATAGAAAGTATGAAGAAGAAACAGAGAAATTCTCGAGCTAGAAAAATAAATGAATTGAAAAACACACTAGAGGTGTTCAAAAGCAGATTTGACCAGCCAAAAGAAAGAAATGGTGGGGGGTTTTCCAGTCAAGATGGCAGAATAGACAGTACCCAGCATCACTCTCTCCCACAAATCAACAAATTTACAACTATAAAAAAGCAACAATAGCCAAGCTGGGGCTGCTAGAGCTCAGGGGAAGAGGAGGAGAGACCTACGGAGTGCATGAAGGAGAGAGAAGCCACAATGAGAAAAAGAAAAACTGCTCAAACCATTTCATGCAGTGGCCACTTTAAGGCTGAGTGCATGGAGCAGGAGCCAGCAAAAGCTGCAGCTGCACCCTTTGGATGAATTTGCTTGGAGGTGGCAGGGGAGAAGAGGGCCTTGGTGGCCCCCTGGCCAGCAAGACCACTGATAGAGTTCCCGTGGACCCACATAAGTGTGAGGAGCCACAACAACTGAAAAAAAAGGAGCCACTCAGAGGCCAGTGAATCATTGCAAGGGTCCAGTGCACAGCCCATCCCATGGGAAGTGTTTGCAGCACAGATGGTTGGTGAGATGGGCCCACCAGGGGAACACTGAAACACAGCAAGGACAGCTGACTGGCACCCCAATCAGCAAAGGACCACTCAGAGGAGACTTGTCAGGAATATAGAATTGCATGGGGTGCAATTTGATGAAAAGACTCAGGCCCATATCTGAGTTTCTACACAAGCTAGGTGCACCAGGTCTCTGGATAGCTGGAAGTAGCTATAAAGTCAACCATTAAAACCTGAGCTGCACAAAAAGCCTTCCCTAGGGAATTAGCAGCAAAGCAGCAATTTAGCTAAACCACACAGCTCAAGAACTGGTCCCCACAGGAAGTTCCCCCACTTTAGAAGTAAGCAAAGGACAAAAAATTAGTTCCAGCCCAGACACACTGCCAGTGCCTCAGGGCCTTCCTGGATCCGGGGACTGGACGCCCCCTCCCACAACCAGGCACACTGCCAGTGCCTTGGGTCTGCCCAGGGACCTGGGGTATAGAGCCAGGGACTGGACCCCTGTCCCACAACCAGACATAGCACCAGTGCCTCAGGGCCCTACTGGGGTCCTGAGGCTTGGAGCCAGGGTCCAGACCCCCCCTACAACCAGGCACACTGCCAGCACCAAGGAACATGCTAAAAACATCACCTCCATGTGGATGGCTCACCACAGCCACCACAATAAACACAGCTGCCACCAAAGCTGCTAGACACCACAACCACCACACAGATGGTCTGTCAGCCACTGGAGTACATTGACACAAGGAGAGTCATGAGCAGAGACCAAAGAAAAGGAAAGGATGTCTCTCTCCACAAAGCCCATTCCAAAGTGACAGAAGAAGAATCTGCTGTATGATAATATTGGGGGACCTGGACACACTTCTCAGCATTGGACAGATCATCTAAGCAACAAATCAGCAGAGTAACCATTACTCTTTCAGAGGGAGAGAAGAAATCTAGTGTAATTGCAGGGAGGGGGAGGGAGAGGGGGATGGGGAGAGATTGGACAAGAGGCATAAAGAATATGTACATTTTTTAACAATATATGTACTAGTAGTATTGATTTGATCAACATATATCAATGTTGAACTCCCAAAATATTTATAATCAATTATGATTCAATAAATTTTTTTAAAAAGAAAAGAAATAGTGAACAAAAACAAAATAATCAAAATTTTAAAAAATGAAAAAAGTGAAGGAAATTATGGGACACCATCATGTGTATTTCAGAAGAGGAAGAAGGAGAAAGATAAGAGAGCCTATTTGAATACATAATGGCCAAAATGTTTCAAATCTGAGGAGAAATATGGACACACAAATTCAAAAAAGTACAGAAATTCAACTCAGATAAATGTAACAGACCTACATGAAAATAGATCATAATCAAACCATCAAAAGTCAGAGAAAGGCTGGCCAGTTAGTTCAGTTGGTTAGAGCATGGTGTTATGTGGGATGGGATATTGAATAGCAAGCTGACAGATTCCTTGCTATTCTAGGGAATAGGCCAGCAGGCTGGCTTCCCATTTTGCCTGTTTCCCCCTTCTCCCTCCCTTTGAGGTCTGACCTTTGATTGAACCCAGGACCCTGAAGGCTTTGTAAAAGAGAAATTTATGCTAATATTTTGCTGATAAACAGTTAGCCATGAACTCTCAAGTCCTGTGGCAGCAGAAAATGTTCTATCGACAGCTTTGTACCAGACATGTCTGACTTAATCAGTACAATTTGTTATTTTCCCTCACTTGTAAAAAGGAATCTAAATAAACTAGAATGCCATACAGGTCATCAGCCTGTATGGTCCTCCTGATCCCATAAGCATGTCTCTTCATTCCCTACTGTCTCCTCTCAGGTACTCGTTGACAACAGTGTTATAACAACAAGGTCAAGGATTCAGATCCCCATACTGGCCAGCCACCACATTTTTTTAAAAAAGTCAGAGACAAAGAAAGAATCTTGACAACAGCAAGAGAGAAGTCACACAATGCCTAAGAATGAACTCTTATGAGATTATCAGATTCCTTAGCAGAAACTTGCAGGGGTACAAGGGAGTGGGATGATATATTCAAAGTGCTGAAAGAAAGAACTGCCAACTAAAAATACCATATCCAGCAAAACTGCCCTTCAAAAAAGAAGAAATTGAGACTTCCTCAGATAAAGAAAAGTAGAGGGAGTTCATCACCACTAGACCTGCCCTACTAAGAACTGCTGAAGAGAGAGACCTTCAAGTTTATGATAAAATGAGATGAACAGAAAACAAAAGCACACAAAAATATAAATATCCATGGTAAAGGTAAATATGTAGACAAGTACAGGACTTGTTATATTTTAATGTAGGTGTGCAGATCACTTTTAGATCGGGTATAGAATCTTTTTAAAAGCATAAAAAGTAGGCTTGTTTATATATAGAATATAAATAAGGGGAGATGAGAAGAAAATCAAAATAAGTCACTTCACAAAATCAACAAAACACAAAAGAAGACAGCCAGGGTGTAAATTTCAGGGGGGAGCCAGAGAGCATACAGAAAATGATGAACAAAATGGCAATAGTAAGTCCTTTCCAAAGAGTATTGACTTTAAATTTAAAGGAATTAAATGCCTCAATGAAAAGACATACAATGGCTAAATAGAGGGAGTAAAAAAAACAAGATGCAACCATATGCTGACTACAAGAAACTCAATTTAGTTCTAAGGACACATGTAGGCTAAAAGTGAAAATGTGGTAAAAGATTCCAGGAAAACAGAAACTTAAAAAGAGCCATATTTTAAGATAAAAACTGTCATAGAAGACAAGAAAATGCTTTATGTAATGATGAAATGTGCAAATCTCCAGGAAGATACAGTAATTATAAATAAATATGTACCTAACATTAGAACTACTCAATGTATAAAGCAAACATTAAGAAAATTTAAGGGTGAATTAGACAGCAGTCCAATAATGGTAGGACACTACAATGTTCCACTATCAATTATGGCTAGAATAATCAGACAGAAGATCAAAAAAGAAACAGAGGACTTTTACAACACTATACACCAAACAGACCTATACAGACCTAAAAAAAACTATTACATGCAACAGCAGCAGAAAATACCTTCATGTAAAGCACACGAGGAACATCTCCAGGATAGATCGCGGTTTAGGTCACAAAATAAATCTTAAAAAATTTAAGAAACTTGAAATCATTCAAATTCTCTTCTCTGTCCACAGTAGAATGAATGCTGAAATCAATAGCTAAAGAAAAATGAAAATCCACAAATATGTACAAATTAAACAAGTCACTCTTAAACAATCAATGATTCAAAGAAGATAAAGGAGAATTTAGAAAATATCTGGAGCCAAGGTAAAATGAAAATATAAGATACCCAAACTTATGGAATACAGTGAAAGCAGAGGTAAGGGGGAAGTTTATGGTAATAAAAACTTAAATCAACTTTACAACTCAATGAATAGATAACAAACTAAAAACAACAAAAGCAGAAGGAAGTAACAAATAATACAGCAGAGATAAGTGATATAAAGGACAGAAATAATCAAGAAAACCAAGAGTTAACTTTTTAAAAAAATCAACAAAATGACAAAGGCTCAGCTAGAATAACTTAGGGGAAAAAAAAAAGGAAAAGATGCAAATAAAATCAGAAATAAAAGCCGGGAAATTACAATTCATGTAACAGAAAGAAAAAAACGAGTAACAAAATGAGAAAACGACAACTATGATCAAGCATATACTAATTAATTAGACAAACTGAAAGAAATGAATAAATCTCTATGAATATACAACCTATTATGACTGAGTCAAGACAAGAAGTAATAAAAAATCTGAACACACCTATAAACAATAAGGAGATTGAAGCAGTAATCAGAATATTTAAACAAGGATACCAAGAAAAGATGGCCACACTGCATAATTCTACCCAACATTTAAAGAAGAGTTAACACCAATCTTTCTAAAACTCTTCCAAATACTTAGAGGGAACACACAAACGTTTATTCTATGACACCATGATATGCACTGACACCAAACCCAGGCAAAGATATGAGAAGAAAACAAAACTATAGACCAATATCCCTGATGATTATTGTTAAAAAAAATTCTCAACAAAATACTAGCAAACCAAATTCTACAGCACACTAAAAGGATTATAGATTTGACCAAGTGGGACACACACCTGGAAGACAAAGGTGGTTCAACAGAAGAAAGTCAATCAATGTAATATACCACATGGACATAGTGAATGATAAACATCACGTTATCATCTAAATTAATTCAAAAGGTATTTGACAAAATTCAACACATTTTATGATGAAATCAAAACACTCAACAAAGTAGGAATAGAAGGAACCTTCAGGACATTGGATTGGGCAATGATTTGTTCAATGTAGTACTGAAAGCACAGGCAAGAAGAGCAAAAATAAACAAATGGGACTACATCTGATGGAGTTTGTATGTATTGTCCTCCCAGAACTCATATGGAAATTTGATCCCCAATGTGGCAGTGTTGGAAGCTGTTTGAGTCACAGGGGCAGATCCCTCATGAATGGATTAATGCTCGCCCAGGGTGGGAAAGTGAGCCAGGGTAGTAAGTGAGTTCTCAACATAAGTTCCCATGAGAGCTGGCTGTTTAAAAGACCCTGGCACCTCGCCTCTCTCTCTCTTGCTTCCTTGCACCATGTGATCTGCTTGTACCCACTGGCTGCCTGACGTTTTCCACCATGAGTAGAAGCAGCCTGAGGCCCATGCCAGATGCAGCTGTCCCAGAATTATAAGCCAAATAAATCTCTATTCTTTATAAATTACCCACTTTCAGGTATTCTGCTGTAGCAACACAAAACAGACTTATACAACATCCAAATGAAAAACTTCTGTGCATTAAAGAATGTGATCAAGAGTAAAAAAGTTTGACTGCATCCTGCCAAAGGAGAACCAACATAATTTTGTAAAGAAAAAAAGAATAAAGTTGTTTGACAAAATACATGTGAACCTCTTATGACATATATCATCTTAAACTTTTAAGTGATTCAAATAAAATAGCTACAATATATGCACAAAAATCCAAATTAATGAGAAATGTAAACAAAAATTTAAATTATAAATCATTAGACCTAAATTAAACATAACATTTGGAAACCACACACTAAGAGAGACCTTCCAAAGCAAGATAATACAAATGAACACAGCAAAAGACAGGGGAAATTGAAAAAAAAAAAAATTTCTGTTTCACACTAAAAAAAGTATAAACTAAAAAATGACAACCAGGCATATATAAATACTTAAACCACAAAATGTAAAATAGCTTTTAAAATACATGATGAGAATATTGAGCAAAGTATGGAAATCCATTTTATATGTAAGCATTCAGGAAGTAAAGAAACCTATTCAGACTCCAAAGTAATTGGAAAATGGAAATACAAACAGTTGTCATTTTCCCCAGATTTTCATAACAGAAAAAGAACAGAGTAGCAAGTTCTGTTTAAACAAGGGGTAAATCTCACATGCTGTTGATGGGAGAGGATACCTTTGCAGCTGGGGGTAGAGGGGGAAGCTTGCCAAATCTAGCAAATAGTAAATACAGCATCCTAGAAGAAGCAATCTCTCTTTTAGTTGCCCAACCTGGAGGAACTCTCAGACATCTGTGAAGCCAGCTAGCTCAGAGGTAGCCATTTGTAGCATTCTTTATAATAGTGAAAAAGTGTAAAAGACCCATGAGTCTTCATTCAGAGAATACTCCAACAAGGATGTAAAAGAGGAAGCAATCCACATTTCCTAACATAAAAACATACAAATTTTTGAAACTTAAAAGATAAAATTTCACAACAAAACAATCACTGTAGAATTTTTCCAAAATATCATACCTTTGTATAAATACATTTATACAGGACTTGTGTCTCTTGCCACAGAACTGACAACAGTGGTTCCCCATTGAGACATAAGGGAGGGTGGAGGACATGACAGGGAAAGGTGACACTTACATCTTAGTACTTAAACTTCGTATTCATTTTGACTTTTGCTATATATTTGTTTTGTTAAAAAACAAATATATGTACGTACACGATGAGATGTTTAAAACACAATGTATTTAACAATAATTAATGAAAGGAGAATACGGCTTGTGAGGAAAATGGAAACAGTTTAGTCAGGCTCCTTCACCTCATATCAGGCAGGACACGATTCAGCACATTTCATCACGTCCGCTGTGAACAAGTTATATGAGTAGTGTAACTGCGCATGTGCACTTATGTAAGCCTTGGCTTGTTACCACTATTATGTACTTTTGATATAAAAGGAGACAACTGCTCTGAACTGCTGGTCAGCAGAGTGGGGAGAGCCAGCAGAGCTCATGTCTGGAATAAAGCATGTCTGTTGTGCCTAAGGCTGCCAGAATCTTTTTCCAATTACCTAACTCACGACCTGCACAGGATGGGGCAGAGGGATCTGTGATGCAGCCTGACATGGCTCCACCCTCTCTAATGACAAAGAAGTTCAGATCTTATGTCTGAACAAAGTTATAACCATTTTCACTTATAACACTTGCTGCAGAAGAGTCCCTGCAGGAACACAGAGTCTCGTGGAATGGATTGCTGGAAATATTTGAAAGAATCTCCTGCTATTAGACATCTATGTAGATTTTATATATTAAATGGAAGATGGAATAAAAAATCCTCTATCATTTATGTCCGTGTGTGAACTTTCCATTTCTAATCATTAAGTGTTTGGAGTCACATACAGAGTGATTCATTCGTTTAGTTTCAAATGAAATATAAAATGAGGCAGAAAAGTTTTCCCCTTATCGTCTTCATTTATCAGGTATTCATGCACATTAACATGTGACTTCTATGTGTAGCTTCTATAATCTTGTTCTAAAGAGAGCTGTCAGTGCATCCAGATGTGTGCACCCCTAAACAATTCCTGCTTCCCAACAGCACTGACACCATGGGGCCCACATCTCATCTCCATTCCATCTCTGGGAGTGAAGTCCTTCCCAGAACTAAGCCCAATGGAGCCCATTCACAAGCTCCATGTCACTGGGTCATGGTGAGATGGAATTTAAGTGGAGATGAGAAGGACTGAGGGAAGGCATTAGTGAGTGAAAGCAAACATGTCAGGCAGGATTCAGAGTCACAGAAGATTAATAACTCCAAATACCCACATTTCAGAAAGGAAGACCATACAACAATCAAACAGGACTATCATTTCACCTGAATAAGAGCCAAGAGCCACTCCTGACTCCTTTTCTTTCTTCTTCCTCTTCTTCCAGGTAACACAAGTCTTCAGACTTAAGAATCTTTAAATTTAACCTTTTATTTACCAGTCAAATTCTACTTTTTACTTGACTTTTTGCTTTGAATATGATGTGAGGAATGAACTAATGTTTTTTTTCAAAGGCATATCCATACCCAAACACTAATCCTTAGAAATAGTTTAACACTACTGCCTTTAAGCACTTTGTTATATGGCTGAATGTTCTATTTCATCACCATTCTCCTCATGCATCAACCCCATGTTGCTTTAATTATGGAGGGTTTAAAATAGGGTAGATCAGCATTCCGCATGGTGTTTCTTTTTCTGGGTTTTCATGATTCTCATTTGCTTGTGTGACCATATAAAACTTGCAGTAACTTGTTTCTGGAATAAAACCTGATGACATGTATATTAAATCATATCAACCTTATTTAAAATGCCTCCATGTTGTGCCTACTATTTTCTTTTATTCCCACTTTTTAAAACATTTTAAAAATGTGGTATAAAACACATATAATTCATTCACCCTTAGTGACATTTAGTATATTCATAATGTTGTTTAACCATCATCACTACTTCCAGAACTTTTTTTTTTTTTTCTGACCAGTAATGGGATTGCAACCCTCGGCACGGTGTGGTCTGCACCACGCTCAGCCAGTGAGCGCACTGGCCATCCCTATATAGGATCCAAACCCGCAGCCTCGGCGCTACCAGCGTCGCACTCTCCCAAGTGAGCCATGGGGCCAGCCCATACTTCCAGAACATTTTTATCACCCCAAAAGTAAACTCCTCACACTAAGCAGTCACTTCCCTTCCTGTGTTCCTTCAGCCCCTGGCAACCAATAATCTACTTTGTTTTTATGGATTTGTTTGTTTTGGGTATTTCCTAGGAACAGAATTGTATAATAGGTGGACTGACTTGTCTCATTTATTTATTGTCATATTATTTTAATTGAATTTTAATTTATTTTGTTGTAACTTCAGCTTTACTTTGTGACGTAACTTATAACTGATCATATTTTGTACATATAAAGGCTTTGTCTGTAGGCAATTTTTGTCCTGTTAGTTTACTTATTTCTGTGTGTGCATTAGATTTTTCTATTTTGTGTATGTGTGTGTTTCTAGGGATATAATTATGCCAGCTGCAATAGACTTTTACTCTTTGGTTTACAATTTGTTTCTCACTTGTTATTCCTATTAAATTGTCCTTGTTATACCCTCCATAATGAGGTTGTATATAGAGGACACTTGAAGCTCTTTAGCATTATTTCTGACTTTAATGGGAGTTTCTCTAATGTTCCCCAAATGGTTGTCAATTTTATAAACATACATCATTTCTTAGTTCACTGTGTTTATGTAACAATTCCAGATGAACACTGCCAATCAATTTTTGGACTTCTGAACATGAGCACCCTATATTTCTCATTATCTCTCCTTTGATGAACTGTGTTAGCAAGTTTCCTAATATTAAGTGCTTCCTGAATTTCTGGTATAAATTGTCTTTTTCATTTATTCTTTTTAATCCACAATTGCAAATTGCTTAACAATATGATTTTCCTATGTATATGCAGATACAAATATTTTCCGTATTGTTTTATGTGCAGTAATTTTTTAAAACTCTTGGTGTCAATTTCAAGTACTGAAAGTTATTTTTAAGTGCTCCCATTTCTTCAGTTATCATTAATATTCCAAGTAGCATTGATTTTAATATATTTAAAAGATGGTAGAATTTCTGTTAGATCATCTGATCATGATGCTTTTGTTTCTCAGGAATTTTTACAAAACTTCTCAATTTCTTCTATGGATATTGTTCTACTTAGATTTTCTCTCTCTACTAATGTCAATATTAGTACTTTTTTTCTATTTTCCATTTCACTGGGGGTTCCGAATCAATATTTGTTAAGCTGTATAAATTGTTAGAGTTTTAAAATTTTTTAATGAACTTTATTTTTGGAAGAGTTTTAAATTTACAGAAAAAAATGCAAATATGCCAAGAGTTCTCAAAAACCCTGACCCGAGTTTCTTTTATTATTACCATTTTATATTTCTATGGTACATTTCTTATATTTAATGGACCACTATTGACACATTATTGTTGACCAATCATACCTTATATCTCCTGAGTTTTAACCTAATATCCTTTTTCTCTTCCTTGATCTCATCTACAATATCACATTACAATTACTGGTCATGTCTCCTTAGGTTTCTTTTGGCTTTGACAATTTCTCAGACTTTTCTTCTTTTGGACGACCTTGACAGTTTTGAGGAGCACTGGTCAGGTACAGCAGCACCGTCATTACTTTTACAGTTTAGAGTGACTCTGTTGAAGCATACCTAGGGATACAAAGTGGAGTAGGGGAAAGGGGGATGGGGAGGGAGGTCAGGGATAATTGGGCGTGGGACATGGGGTATAATCACAATTTGTGGTAATGGGCATGCTGCCAGTATGGATCTGGCCATCACATCTTGGGCCTGAGTGGTGACAATCAGCTTTGTACCCCATGAATATTCATAACCAATAAAAAAAAATAAAGTGACTCATTGAACTTGTCTATTTTCTCATGATTAGGCTGGAGTTGGGTGTCGTGCAGAAAACCTTAGAGGAAAAGTTCTCTTTTTATCATACCATATCAAAAGTGCACACTATCAACTTGACTTCAGCAGTTGATGTTGACCTTAATCATTTGGCTAAGTTTCTGTTTGTCAGGTTTCTTCACTGATGTTTTTTTCCTCTTTTCACACTGAACCTTTAACAGGAAGTTTACTATAGACAGCCTACACTTAAAGAGTTGGGAGTTATTTTTCCACCTTTTTGAGAGTGATTTACATAAATTACTTGAAATTTTTTTGCATGAGATTTGTCTTCTTCCCCACTTATTTACTTGTTCCATCATTTACTTACATTTTTCAATATCAATTCTTGACATCATGTTCTCTTTGCACTCTTAAATCTTCCTCAGTCTATCATCCCATTTCTCTTTCCATAAAGTAGAAGTGATCTGGAAACTTAGGGGCTTCACATTTAGGAACTAATTTTATTTATTTATATTTTTAGGAGAAATTCTTGGGAAAGCAAAGGATCCTGTGAGACACATGCTTTGCTGTGAGTCCCTCACGGCTCAAACCTCAGCATTTCCTGCCCTTTCCATGGGAGCCCGTCTGCCTTCAGTGCCCGTGGTAATGAAGAAGCCTCTCCCACACACTCCGAGTCTTTTTGGAGATGCTTACTCCAGCAGTTGTTTCTGGTAGCTGAGAACTGGAATAAATTGCTTTTATAAAATACTGTCAATTCCCTTGCATGCACTGTCATCATTACCACAGATGAAGTGATGATCATGGTTCTGCAGTGAGGTGGTCACAGAATTACAAACCTTTGCCTCAGGGCCTGGCTGTCTCCCTCTCACACACATAGCGGCTGTTGAATCCTTAACAGTGAATCCACCATCCTAGCAGGAGTAAGGAATCTGTTAATTATCTTCTATTTTATTCTGAGAGGCCATCTTTAAGAGTAGGAGTGTATCAGGAATCTGGAGAGGTACTCATGTCGGAAAAGATTCTAGGTAGAAAGTGATCATTATGTTCCCTTGGATTTATGGATACGTCCTAGGGCAATTGCTGAGCTTGTGGAGAGACTGTAGGTCCTCTATTCTATACCAATCCCTGATGTCTGTTAATGTAACTTGATGTAATCCACACTCGTGGTGATTACTGATGTCTCACCCTGGTACTAATATACTCTGATATTTATAAATTACTCTAATTGTAATTCTGAAGTACCTCCACCTTACAAGACTCACAAATACTATTTCAGAATAATAGGTGTTGGTAGAAAACCTCTTCATGTGATGAATAACTTATTGAATGATATATAGTTGTCCCTCAGTATACATGGAAGACTGGTTCCAGGATCTCCCATGGATATCAGAATCCACAGATGCTTAAGTCCCTTACATGAAGTGGTATAAAGCTGGCCGGTTAGCTCAGTTGGTTAGAGTGTGGTGTTTTAACACCACAGTCAAGGGTTCTGATCCCCATGCTAGCCAGACACACACACACACACACAAAAGTGTAGTATTTATATAGCCTATGCACATCTTCCCATACACATTAAATCATCTGTAGGTTATTTATAATACCTAATACAATGTAAATGCTATGTAAATAGTTTTTATGCTGCGGTTTTTAATTTTTATTTGTATTACTTTATTGGTCTTTTGTTCAAATATTTTCCATCATACAGTTGGTTGAAACTGCAGATGTGGAACCTACAGATACAGAGGGCCAACTCCCTGTAGAGTAACAATTTTATGAAAGGTGAAGGCAACAATGTGTTTGATGGACACAATAACTGTATATCCACAAGAAAACCCCTGTGGTCTGATTATGGTGAAGCTATGATCCCTCTTGAAATTATATAATGACTATTTGAGGAAAGTTTGACATTATGAGTCTGTGTTTCAGAAAAATAAAAATCAGGGACTTGGCAGTTTGCATGTTGAGATACATCTTGTGATATAGCCCATTAAAAAATGTTTTAATATCACACTGGGCACAAAGAAATCTACTATTTAAACTTATTTAATGCACATATTGCCATGCTTTCTAGGTTTTATTTTGAACACTTACCTTTATATTTGAGTCTATCTCAATAATTACTACACTGTCCCTAATAGTTTAATCCTTATTATAAATTACGTAATATGCAGTCAATAATAATGCACCCTCAATCATACAGTGTTTTGTCTCTTATACTTGTTTCAAATCCCATACCTTATCCCAACATATTATGGTACAAAGATTTCCATGGGTGCTATCACTGTACTCCTGAAGGACAAATACATCATCTGTCACATCATAATACTGAGCCATTCTTGCCCCAATATACACTTGATCTTGGATAATATTTCTTATAGGATTATATTGTAATCAGTACATTATCTTTTTTGCATTTTTAATATTTATTCATAGGAAATATTGACCAATAAAATTTATAACATAATTATATAACCACCACAATCACAACTATACACAAAGATAAAACCACTGAAAAATGGCAATGGACATCAACAGAAATAAATACAGACGTTGAGGACTTAAAAAGCAAAGCAGACAAGCTTTCTTCATGTAGTATCATGGTTAAGAGACTTGTGTTTGCAGCTACCTAACATGGGTTTAAATTCTCACACTGCCATTTAGTGGTATGTGAGTTAGAAAGGACATTACCTGCTTTATCTAGGGTCTCCTCATCTGTAAAATAAAAGTACTTATCTCAGAAAATGGACATTTAAATCAGTTATTATGTATGAAACATTAATAATAGTGACTTACTTTAAACATAACGTAAACTATAATATACGAACTTAGAAAATCACTTAATAATGGAGAATACAGTCATGTGCCATATAATGATGTTCTGGTCAACAATGGATCGCATATACAATATGGCTACACCATATCACCTAGGGGTATAGCAGCTCATACCACCTAGGGTTTGTGTAAGTACACTCTATAATGTTTGCACAACAAAACTGCATAATAATTCCTTTCTCAAACATATTCCTGTCTTTAAGGGATGCATAACTGAGTATTTAAATGAGTGTTTTGGAATGGAGAGTAGTGAATTCCACTTGTCATAACAATAGTAATATAAACCTCATGTTTCCCTGCACAACACTCCCACTCTGAATATAAATATCAGTATCGGAATAGTGGCAGAATGGTCTCAGGGATTAGACAACAGAGATTACATCCTTTTCACAGAGCATAGTTAAAATGTTGGGGAATTTATCTTTTTTTTTTTTTTAATCATTATATCATCATTTACTTCAGTGGATGCCATTTAAAGTAGACAGATTTAGTTCTCAGGCACCTGACTTTTGCCAATACCTAGACACTCATCTCTAAAGGTGTCCTCCACACAATGGCATCTTTTAGTTGAAACATTCCCTCAGAGATTTTGCATGCAAACTTGTTTTCTATGTTCACATTTTGGCCAGTGGTGTGTCCTTTGTCACCACCTGTCTTTTCAGTATCTTCCAAGACAAGATCAGACCCAGCAACCCATGTGGACAGAGTCTCAAGTAAAATTTCCAAGTTCACTGAATTTTTCTTTTACTTGCGCTGGATTTTGCACATGCTTATATAGTTGTTTTTATATACATGTCTACAAAACAGAGAGAAAACAACCAACAAAGTGCCAATAAGAAGTCCCTACTTTTCAATAATTACTTTATATGAAAATGGATTAAATTCCATTATCAAAAGACTGGAGTGGCTAAATGGACTAAAAAGATAAAAACAAGAAACACCCAAAAACCAAAAAGAAGACCCAGTTATATTTTATCTACAACAAACTCACTTTAAATTTAAGAACACACAGACTGAAAGTGAAGGGATAGAGAAAGACATTCCACGTAAATGGTAACTGAGAGTAGTAGTGTCTAGACTATATCAGACAAAATATACTTTAAGTCAAAATGGTCAGAAGGGCCGGCCCGTGGCTCACTCGGGAGAGTGCGGTGTTGAGAACACCAAGGCCCCGGGTTCGGATCCCATATAGGGATGGCCGGTTAGCTCGCTGGCTGAGTGTGGTGCTGACAACACCAAGTCAAGGGTTAAGATCCCCTTACCGGTCATCTTTCAAAAAAAAAAACAAAAAACAAAAAACAAAATGGTCAGAAGACACAAAGTTTAATAAAAAATGATAAAAAAGGCCAATTCAACAGAAAGATACAACAATTATAAATATATAAGCATCCAACATCAGAGCATCTTAACAAATAAAGCCAATACTGACAGATCTGAAGGGAGAAATAAGACAGCAATACAACAGTAATAGAAGACTTCAATACCCCACTTTCTGTAATGGATAGATATTTAGACAGAAAGTCAATATGAAACAGCAGAACAAAACAACAGACCAAATGAACCTAATAAGACATATACAGAAATTCCATGAAACAGCAGAAGAATTCACCTTCTCAAGCACACACAAAACATTCTATTGGACAGGTCACATGTTAGGTCACAAAACAAGTCTTAACAAATTTAAGAAGACCAACATCATTCCAAGTATCTTCTCCAAATGCAAAGCAATAAAAAATAGAAATTAACAGTAGCAAGAAAACTAGAAAATTCACAAATACATGGAAACTAAGCAAAATATTCTTGATCAACCATTGGCTCAAAGAAAAAATCAAATGGGAATAAAAAAACTTTTGTGAGATAATAAAAAATAAAAACATATCAAAATTATGGAATATAGCAAAAGCAATATTAAAATAGAAGTTCACTGCAACAAACAACTATATTATAAAAGAAATATCTGAAATAAACAACCTAATGTTAAACCTCAAAGATGAGAAAAAGAGGAAACTGAGTCCAATATTAGGAGAAAAAAAGGAAATAATCAAGGTTAGAGCAGAAATAATGTAGTAGAAAAAACAATACAAAAAATCCACAAAAGAGTTCGTTAATAAGAGTTTGTTTATTAAAAAAATTAACAAAATCCATAAATCCTTACCTAAATTAAGAAAACAGAGGCAAGTCTTATATGAATAAAACCAAAAATTAAAGAGAACACATTATAAGATACGTCAGAAATAAAAAGGATAAAAAGAAGCACTATGAACCACTATGCCAGTAAATTGGATAATCTAGAAGAACTAAATACATTCCTAGAAGGAAACAATCTACCAAAACTGAATCAAGAAATAGAACGTCTTCAGACACAAATAAAAAAATAGAGACTGAATCCATAATCAAAAATGTCTCAACAAAGAAAAGCCGCAAAACAAATGGCTTCAATGTGTATTCTACTAAGTATCCACAAAAATATTAATGCTAATCCTTCTTAAACTCTTCCAAAAATTAGAAAAGGGAATACTTGCAAACTCATTTTATGAGACCAGCATTATCCTGATACCAAAGCCAGATCAAAAAACACAGGCCAATATCCCTAATAAACACAGACACAAAAGTCCTCAATGAAATACTAGCAAGCCAAATTCAACAAAACATTAAAAGGATTATCCATCACCAATTGGGATTCATCCCCAGATGCAAGCATAGTTCCACACACACAAATCAATCAATGAATGTGATACACATTAACAGAATGAAAGATAAAAAACACTTGGTGATCTCAGTAGACCCAGACAAATCATTTGACAACATTCAACATCCATTCATGATGTACAAAACGACAAAAAAAACCCAAAAAACAAAACCCTCTTATAGAAGGAACTTACCTCAACCCAATAAAAGGCATACGTAAAAAGCCCAGAGCTAACATCATAATCAATAGAGAAGAAATAAAAGCTTTTCCTTTGATATGTGGTAGAGGACAAAAATGCCCACTTTCACCGTTTCTATTAAATGTAATACTAGAAATACTAGGTGGAGCAATCAGACAATAAAAAGAAATAAAAGGACCCAAAATAGGAAAGGAAGAAGTAAAATTATCTTTGTTTGCAGATGACATGTCTTGCATCTTGCATGTAGAAAATCCTAAAGACTCCCCTCCAAGAAAAAAAAAAGAAAACAACCCTCTTAGAACTAATTAAAAAATTGAGTTAACTTGCAGGTACAAAATCAACATAAAAAAAAACAGTGGAACAAACTTTCTGACATGAAAATTGAGAATACAATCCATATGCATGAATTGGAAGAATTAATACTGTTAAAACGTCCATACTGCCCACAGTGAAACAGAAATTCAAAGCAAAATTCCATAGCATTCTTTACAGAAATAGAAAATGACAATCCTAAAATTCATATAAAACATCAAATAGTCAAAGCAATCTTTATCAAAAAGAACAAAGCTACAGGAATCACTTCCTGATCAAAATATGTTACCATGCTACAGTAATCAAAACAGTATAATATTGGGTGTATGCACGCATGCACATACACACACACACGACATAAAAGCTAATGGAACAAAGTAGAGAATCCAGAAACTAATCCATACATTTATGGTCAACTGATCTTTTACAAGAGTGACAAGAATACACAATGAAGTAAGGATAGTCTCTTCAATAAGTGGCTTTAGGAAAACTGCATATCCACATGCAGGAAAAATAAAATTGGTCCCTTATCTTATAACATATGCAAAAATCAACTCAAGAAGATGGAAGACAAAAATGTAAGTCCTGAATCCATAAAACTACTAGAAGAAAACACAGAAAAAAACATTAGTTTGAGCAATTTTTTTGGATATGACTCATACAGCACAGGTAACAAAATCAAAAAAAGACACAGAGGACTCTAGCAAACTAGAACCCTTTTGCACAGCAAAGGAAACAATGGTCAGAGTAAAACAACAACCTACAAAATGAGAAAATATTTGCAAGCCAAATATGTGACAAATTAATAGCCAAAACATAAAGAACTCAAACAACTGAGTAGCAAACCAAAAAACAAAACTCAAAACCCAAATCCAAATAACCCAACTAAAAAATGAAAAAAGTACCTAAGTAAACCTAAATAAGTCATACAAATGGTATATGAAGATGCTTAATATCACTAATCTTCAGCAAAGTGCAAATAAAAACTGCAATGAAATATCACTTCACACCTGTTAGAAAGGCTAGTATCAAAAGAATAAAAGATAGTAAGTATTGCCAAGATTTGAGAGAATGACAATCCCTGGACACTCGATGAAAATGGAAATCGGTACAGCCATTATGGAGAGTATGGAAGATTTAAAAAATTAAAAATAGAATTACTGCATAATCCAGCAATCTCACTTCTAATACCCAGAATTGAAATCAGGACCACAGATATTTGCACTCCCATAATCACTGCAGCATTATTCGTAATAGCCAAGATGTGGAAACCATCTAAGTGTTCATCAACGGATGAATGAATAACAAATATGTAAATATATACAATGGAATATTAATTCAGCCTTAAGAAGGTATAGGAAGATTTGCCATGTGTCAAATGAAACTTAAGAACATCATGCTAAGTGAAATAAGCCAGTCACATGAGGACAAATACTGCATGATGCCAGGTATATCAAGTATGTAAAAGAGTTAGAGTTGCCAGGGAATGTGGGTAAGTAGAACAGGGAATTGCAGTTATACAGGGTGATTAATTTCTAGACATCTATTGTGTGCCAAATAAAACCAATGCTGAACCACACCCTTAAAATTTTAAGAGGGTAGAGCTTATGTTACATGTTCTCACCTCAACTAAAAAAAAAAAAAAAATTACACGAAATAAAGTAATGTCCAGGCATAGATTGTCACCAGACAATTTTATCAAACATGTAAAGAATTAACAGCAATTGTACACAATTTCATCCAGAATGTAGAAGAGGGAATCACTTCCCTACTCGATTTATGAGTTCAGGATTACCATGATACCAAAACTAGACAAAGACATTAGCAAAAAGAAAGGTAACACTAAATCCCACATGAAAAAGAGACAAAAAGGGATATTTGAGGGATAGAAGGCTGTTTTCATTATTCACAATCCAATCAATGTAACTATTTTTTTTATTTTTGACTAACACCTTTTAAACCCACTATACCCTCTTCCTATTTGGCCCATCTGGGCAAGCTTATGATAAAGCTCATTCACTCCCTTCAATACCAGCTGGAAGTTCAAACCACTACAAGGTACCCTCACTACAGCCCACCTGGTAACCACCATAGCACACCAAGACAATAATCCTTCCCTGCTCTCTCAAGCCACTTTTGACTAGCTTGAGAAGTCTACCCTATTTCCCAGAAACCCTCATGATGTAAGAAACATTCTCGTAACACTTCAGCATACATCCTCCTCCTCCACTTCCAAGCCAAATGCTGGGTGTTGTTCTATCTAGTTCCAGTGGAGTGATCACACATACAAATTGCTAAAAATGTTATGAGGATGAATATATAAAATCTCTAGTTTACATAATAAACCACGCACAAAAAATTCCTGTTGTGAATGTTCATTAAGAGGAAATTCATGAACATTAATCTTTTCCAATTATTTCACTGACTACTCTAAGGACAAAAACAAAACCCAAAACCACATTATTATTGTTATCCTTATTTTTTTACTTCATAAATTTCCGATATTCTTACTATATTTCTATTTTCCCTTCTTGTAAATCAAGGTACATACCATGAATCGTGGAACTTAGGAAAAAGGCATGTAGAAATACAGTAATATGGTACATATTCATCAACAGGGATGCAGGTTTTAGGGTCTCAGAATCAGAACATGCACTGGTATGGGCTTTTCATTATACCTACCTAAATGTCCCATGGCACAGTGCAGAGAATAACCCAAGTGCAAAGAATGAGTATATGTTTCCCAGATTGTATGATATTAGGCTCTACAATGGAAAACAATTGTTATAGATCCTTCAACCTTAAAAGCCTGATGGTGTACTGTAAGTTTTTGTTATAAACTATCCTGCTGAGATGAAATAAAACTATGTTGGTAGAAGGAACATGATTCATTCAGTTACAAGAAAAGATTAAATTTTATTAAAACATGAGACCTAAAATACATTCTGAATAAAATAGAAAAGTCTAATGCCAGAAATTAAATATGAATCCTACTCAAGAATACGTTATTCTGGTTCTGATTAAACTCTCCTCTCTGATAACAGCTCTCTTCAATTCCAAGGATAAGACTAATTTTTCATCAATCATTGCTATACAGTAAGCTAGTGAATTCAGCCAAGGTGGTGTCCACCTTTCCCCTGCATTATTTCCACTACATACCCAGTCACTAGTAATCAATTAGTTTCTCCCCATAAAAATCCCAGTCTCATAAAGTCTTGGTCTGCTCTACAAGGGTACTTCAAAAAGCCATGGAAAGATTAGTGTTATCTTTGAGCTTCATTTTTCCATGAACTTTTTGAAGTAGCCTTGTACCATCTTTTGGTATATAATTCCTTTTCTATAACTCTCAGTGGTCATGTGTGGGGAAGGGTGCCCTAAATGTAAATAAGCATGACTCGACATTATTCACAGCCCCTCCCAAATGCTAATTCAGACAATATTTAAAGGGCAGTGTCACTATCATACTAGGAACTTGGATAGAAATGATCTTCACCTAATAAAGCAAGCCCTTTCCTCATATTGATTCTTTCCCTGAGACCACAATGAAAGGCCTGTAAAGATGCATAATATCTACAGATTTCAAACTCCAGTTGGAAAGTCATAAATAGTAGTCTTTTCAAGAAACATCAAATAATAGAATACTTTATATCCTGAAAATAACTGGCCATTGCAAGCATCCTTGGAATTTCATATACATATCATGAATTTTAACATAGTTTATCTTATAGTTATTCTGTGGTATGTGATACATAAGGTTTAGCTTGAACTAGTTCATTACTTCTTATATAAATTCTCTGATGTGGAATATAAGAATTGGATAAAATTTATCACATATCACGTTTGTGATGGTTCTGGGATGATTTTTTGGGAAGCTTTTGGGGTCTTTCCACATTCACTACATTTGTCTGTTTTTTCTCCAGTGTAATTCCTCTTATAACTCCAAAGTTAATATTTCACAAAAGACCTTACACTACATTCATTGCATATGTGAGGTTGTTAGGCAGTATGAATTATCCAATATTCTAGTTTTGGGGCCGAGCCGTGGCGCACTCGGTAGAGTGCTGCGCTGGCAGCGCGGCGACGCTCCCGCCGCGGGTTCGGATCCTATATAGGACTGACCGGTGCACTCACTGGCTGAGTGCCGGTCACGAAAAAACGACAAAAAAAAAAAAAAAAAACAAAAAAAAACAATATTCTAGTTTTGATCCTTGTGAAAAAGCCTTAGCATGTATATATTATGTCTGCACGGCTGCATGAAAGACATGTATTTTGATGCCTAGTGAGTTTTTTGAGTCCTGCAAAAAGCCTCTGCCACATACATAACAGTTCATATATGATTTTTCTTCAGTATGAACTCTCTAATACAGATTAATGCTTGACCTCGTTTGCCACACTCCTTCCACTTGTTTCTCTCAAGTATGAACAATCTGATGTTGCGCAAGGTGTGAATTTTGACTGAAGAACTTGCCACATTTATTACATTTGTAAGGTTTCTCTCCGGTATGGGTTATATTGTGTCTATTGAGATGTGAACGTTGATAAAATGATTTGCCACATTCATTACATTTGAAAGGTTTGTCACCAGTATGGATTATGTGATGTCTGGTGAGATTTGAACGCACACTAAATGCTTTGCCACACTGATTACATTTGTAAGGTTTCTCCCCAGTATGAATTCTCCAATGAAGTGCAAGGTATGAATTGCGACTGAAAACCTTGCCACATTCATTACACTTGTAAGGTTTCTCTCCAGTATGAATCACCTGATGGTTAGTAAGTGTTGATCTCACACTAAAGGCTTTGCCACACTCATTACACTTGTAAGGTTTCTCTTCAGTATAAATTCTCCATTGTTGTTCAAGTTCTAAATTGTGATTGAAGAACTTGCCACATTCACTCCACAGGTAAGGTTTTCCTCTAGTATGGATTATCCGATGGTTTGTAAGGCTTGAAGACACTCTAAAGGCTTTACCACACTCATTACACTTGTAAGGTTTCTCTCCAGTATGAATTCTCCGATGAAGTACAAGGTGTGAATTGCGACTGAAGACCTTGCCACACTCATTACACTTGTAAGGCTTTTTTCCAGTATGGATTACCTGATGGTTAGTGAGTGTTGATCGCACACTAAAGGCTTTGCCACATTCATTACACTTGTAAGGTTTCTCTCCAGTATGAATTCTCCGATGGTTTGCAAGGTGTGATTTTTGACTGCAGATCTTGCCACAAATATCACATTTATATGGCTGATCGCTGGTATGATTTATCTGATATATAGTGAAGTGCGAGCCATAATTAAAAACATAAGGTTTTCCCTGATGAGCTTTCTGTTCTTGCATGAGTAATGAAGAATAGATACAATCACTCCCATATTTATTAATAATGTGGCTTTTAACACTAGAAGAAATATGTTGAAGTGGTAAAACTGAGGAAACACTGCTGACAGATTTCTCACCCTGACTATACTCAGGAATTTTCTCTTCAGTTTGAAATAGCTGCAGTTCAGGCAGATAGGACTGAAAGCTTAACACAAGCTGATTTTTAATGGGTTTGTTTCCTGTATCCCTTCTATCATATTGATCGCCTCTACCAGTAAAATTTTCTTTCTGGATCACTGGTATTCCTCCATATATATCATGCTTGACTTCCCTGAGGCAAAAATCTTCAGTGTCACAGTTTTCAAGTCTTTCCAACATCACTGTTTGAAATACCTCTCCTGTATTACTTTTCCCTTTTGGTGGTAATTCCTTGATCACACATTTAGGAGTGATATCTACAAGACATAATAGGTTTCCAATTAATTACAGATGATAAAGCAATATTTGATATTGAAACAGATAATATTACCCAAAAAGTAATTCTTATAGGAATAGAATTATGAAATTTCACAACCATAATCTTCAACTTTTAGGAATAAAAAAGGAACAGAATTCTTCAATAAAGCATTATAATTACACAGATAAAATAGACTTTGAGCCAAGGAAAGTAAAAAATATATATACAAAGAAGGTCGTTATACAATGATAAAGGGATCAATTCAACAAGAGGATATAACAATTCTAAATATATAAGGACCCAATTCTGGAGCACCCAACTGTATAAAGCAATTGCTATTGGATCTAATGGAAGAGATAGACTCCAACATAATAGTAGCTGGGGACTTTATAACCCACTTTCAGCAAAGGACAGATAATCCAGACAGAAAATTAACCGGCAAACATCAGAAGTAATCTCTACTCTAGGCCCACTGGACCTAATGAACATATACAGATCATCCAACAGCTGCAGAATACACATTTTTCTCAGCTGCAAATGGAACATTCTCTAGAACAGACCACACAGTCGGTCACAAAACAAGCCTCAAAAATTTTAAAAAGCTGAAATAATATCAATTACCTTGTCCAATCAAAATGGAATAAAACCAGAAATCAACAACAAAAGGGAAAATAGAAACTGTACAAAGACATGGAAATTAAACGGTATGGTTCTAAACAACAACAGGCCAAAGAAGAAATTTAAAAAGATTTCAAAATTCCTGGAGACAAATGAAAATGAAAACACAACATACAAGAACCTAGATACAATAAAAGCAGTTCTAAGAGGAAAGTTTACAGCAATAAATGCCTACATTGGAAAAAAAGGGCAGACTTCAAATAACCTAACATTATACCTCAAGGGACTAGAAAAACAAGAAAAAACCAAACCCCAAATCAGTAAAACAAGAGAAAGAGCAAAGACCAGAGCAGAAATAAATGAATTACAGATTTAAAAAACAATACAATGGATCAATGAAACAGAGTTGGTTTTTCAAACACAGAAACAAAATCAATAAATCTTTAGCTAGACTAATGAAGAAAAAAAGAGAGAAGACTCAAATAAATAAAATCGGAAATGAAAAAGGAGACATTACAATTGATACCACAGAAATACAAAGGATCATAAGAGACTACTACAAACAACTATATGTGAATACACTGGAAAACCTAGAAGAAACAGATAAATCCCTGGACACATACAATTTACCAAGGTTGAAGATCTTGAAAACCTAAACAGACCAATAACAAATAATGAGATTGAAGCAGTAATAAAAAGTCTCCCCACAAAAAAACCCCCAGGACCATTCACTGTCAAATTCTACTAAACATTTAAAGAAGAACTAATGCCTATTCTTCTCAAATTCTTCCAAAAAATTGAACAGGAGGAAACACTTCCAAACTCATTCTATGAGATCAGTATTACCCTCATACCCAAATCAGAAAAAGACAAAAGTAAAAAAAAGAAACACCCTCCACCGGAAATACAGACCAACATCCCTGATGAACACAGATGCAAAGATCCTCAACAAAATACTAGCAAACACAATCCAACAACACATTAAAAAGATCATTCACCATGACCAAGTGGGATTTATCCAAGGGATGCAATGATGGTTCAACACATATAAATCAATAAACATGATACATCACATCAACAGAATAAAGGAATAAAACCATATAATCATTTCAATAGACGCAGAAAAAGCATTTGATAAAATCCAACACCCCTTTATGATAAAAGCACAACAAACTAGATATAGAAGAATGTACCTCAACACAATACAGGACATATATGACAAACCTACAGGCAAAATACTAAATGGACAAAAATTGGACATTTTTCCTCTAAGACCTGGAACAAGCAAGGATGCCCACTTTCCCCACTCTTATTCAACACAGTACTGGAAGTTCTAGCCAACACAATAGACCAAGATAAAGCAATAAAGGACACCCAAATTGGAAAGCAGGAAGTCAAACTATCCATATTTGCAGATGACATGATCATATACATACAAAACCCTAAAAACACCACCAAAAAATTACTAGAATAAATGAATTCAGTTTAGCGGCAGGATACAAAACCAACATAAAAATCAATAGCCTTCCTAGATGTCAATAACAAAATAGCCAAAGAAGAAATCGAGAAAGTAATCACATTCACAATAGCTATGAAAAAAACGAAATACTTAGGAGTAAATTTAACCAAGGAGGTGAAAGACCTCTACAATAAAAACTAAAACATTGGTCACAAAAATCGAAGAGGACACAAATAAATGGAAAGTATCCCATATTCATGGGTTGGAAGAATTAACATCATCAAAATGTCTATAATACCCAAAGCGATCTACACATTCAAAGCAATTCCTATCAAAACACAAACGACATTCTTCACAGAAACAGAAAATCATCTTTAAATTTATATGGAACCACAAAGATCCCATATAGCTAAAGCAATCTTGAACAAGAAAAAACTGGAAGCATCACATTTCCTGAGTTCAAAATATACTATAAATCTGTAGTAGCCAAAACAGCATGGTACTGGCATAAACACAGACAAATAGACCAATGGAACAGAATAGAGAGCCCAGAAACATTCCCAAGCACTTACAGCCAACTGATTTTCAAAAAACGTACCAAGAATATACAGTGGGGAAAGGACAGCCTCTTCAATAAATGGTGCTAGGGAAACTGTATGTCCACATGCAGAAGACTGAAACCAGACCCCTACCTCTCACCACACAGAAAAATCAACTCAAAATGAATTAAAGACTTAAATTTAAGACCTGAATCTATGAAACTACTAGAAGAAAACAGGGGAAATGCTACACAAATTGGCAGTGCTTTTTTGAGCAAGACTACAGAGGCACAGGCAACCAAAGTAAAAATACACAAATGGGACTACATTAAACTAAAAAGCTTCCACATAGCAAGGGACACTATCATCAAAGTGAAGAGACAATCTACAGAATAGGAGAACGTGTTTCCAAACTACACATCAGACAAGTGGCTAATGTCCAGAATATGTAAAGAACTCAACTCAACAGCAAAAAACCCAACTAACCCAATTTAAAAACAGACAAAGAATAATTCTCAAAAGAAGACATGAAAACAGCCAACAAGCACATAAAAAATGCTCAACATCACTAATCGGGGAAACGCAAATTAAAACCACAAGATATCCCACCCCAGTTAGACTGGCTATTACCAAGAAGACAAAAAATAACAAATGCTGGTGAGGATGTGAAGAAAAAGAGAACCCTCCTACATTTTTGGTGAGAATATAAATTGGTACAGCCATTGTGGAAAACAGTATGGAGGTTCATCAGAGAACAAAAAATAGATCTACCTTACAACCCAGCTCTCCCCCTACTGGGTATATACCCAAAGGAAATGAAATCAATATATCAAAAAGACACCTGAACTGCCATGTTCATCACAGCACTATTCACAAGAGCCAAGAGATGGAATCAATCTAAATACCCATCAATGAATGAATGGATACAAAAACTGTGGTATAAATACACAATGGAATACTTAATTCAGCTATAAAAAGAAATAATATCCTATTATTTGTAGCAACATGGATAGAACTGGAAAATATGTTAAGTGAAGTAAGTCAGGTACAGAAAGACAATACTGCATGGTCTTACTCATATGTGGAATCTAAAAAAAGTGGTTTTCAGAGAAGTAGAGAGTAGAATAATGGTTGCCAGACACTGGGAGGGGAGGAAAGCAGGAAGGATAAGGCGTAGCTAACAGGTACAAAACTGTGCTATTTACCTTAAGTGAATCACTGTGCAGTATATGCATATATTGGAACAACACACTGTACCACACAAAAATATAAAATGAAAAAAATAAAAACTGGAAAACAAAGTCGAAAAATCACAATTATGATTTCAACCCAACAGCTATGTAACAGGCAGTAATTAGAGCAATTCTCTATATACGGATACATCACCTTTTAATTATCTACTTCACTGGCCACGAAATATATGTAATAGTGTTTGTACTTAGAAAATTTATTAACTAAGGTCAGAGGAAACATTATATGGAACAAATTGAAAAATAAAAACATACGAAGTATAACGCAGACTATATGGTCTGAATATTTGCATTGGCCAAAATTCATATGCTGAGGTCTTATTCTGCAATGGATGTTATTGTAAGTGGATCCTTTGGGAGCTAATGACATCATGAGACTGGAACACTCATAAATAGGATTAGTGTCCTTATAAGAAGAGATACTAGAGAGCTGGTTTCCTTGAGCTCTTTCCACCACATCAGTACACAGCAAAAAAGACAACTGGAGTAAACCAGGAAGAAAGCTCTCACCAGGAACTGATTCATATGGCACCTTGATTTTGGACCACCCAGCCTCCATATGCATGAGAAATGAGTTTCTGTGGTTTAATCCTCTCACTCTATGGTATCTTTCATGGCTGATCCAAGTGACTGAGATATGAAAACGATCATCTCATCACTAACATGACAGAAGGTTGATAAATCTTAACAAATTTAGAATCTTTACCACAAAACTTGCAATATTCTAGGCCATTTGACAGCACTAATTTGTTTTAAAAACCTTGAGGTAAATTATCATTATTTCTCAAAGAAGGATAGCAGGCCCACATTATTTCTAACCCCAATCTACAAAGCAAGTAAACAGGAGACACACATTTGATCCTGGACCTACAGGCTCAGGAAACATGTTCTTAAACATGATTGTCCACCTAGGGAGGACAGAAAACAACAGATCACAATGAATTAAAGTAGCATAGAAATAAATACTTCAAGGCAGCTACAAGAGCACATCTGTGTTGCTAGTAGTTTTACTCAGCCATCCCTCATAGATAATGATATCTGAGTCATAACCCCCTGTACATATTAATTAAAGCAGTGTCCTGAGAAAAATGTTCATTGAATGAGTGGAGGTCTTTTGAGGGGTGAGGGGGTCCTGTGAAAATTGGGGTGCTCAGAAGTACAAAATTAATATGCTTGGAAGTGACAGTGCAGTCTATCGGCTCTAGGTACCATGTCAGGAAAGGTCAGAACAGAGTAGAAAAGCAAAATTAGAATGTAGGGAGTTAAGGGCATGAGGAAGCAGACTTTGTACTTACAAATCTGTGAGAATATAATTGTACTAGGGAAGTTATAATTCTGACCTTGGAAGAAAAGAGGAACTGATTTATAGTAAGCAGCCTAATACTGACTAAAATATTAAATACATGTTTTTAAAAAATTGAACAATTTCAGCATATTAAAATTTTGAGGGTAAGTCGTCTTCTTTATTATATAAAACGACAGTCTCTTTTGCTGGTACCTTTATTTAATTGAAATCACACTACTGGACCTCTTAACAAATCTCTGGCATAAAAGAGACATGAGGAGTGACATCACCAAGATGGCAGATTAGGAAACTCCAGGTCCTTATTATCTCATGGAAACACCAAGTAACAATATATTGTCCAAAGGCCTTTGGGACCTAGAAACTCTAGAAACCAGTAAAGAAGCTGCAGGACCCAAATGAACACGTGACCAATAAAAATTTGAATCAAAAAGGGTAAGAAAGTTTGTGGCAAATTGCTCACCTTTGCCCTACCCCATCCCCAGAACAGTGTAGTGAAATCTAGATGAAACTTGCCAATTCGGGATTCCTTCACTGAGACAGAAGAAAAAAGTGAAACTTGCACCTTTAGACAAAAGAAAATGAAAACACAACATACCAAAACTTAAGGAATGCAGCAAAGATGGTGCTAAGAGAGAAATTTATAGCTATAAATGCTTACATTTATATAAAAGATATCAAATCAATAACCTAACCTTATACATCAATGAAGTAGCAAAGGAAGAACAAATGAAACACAAAGATAGCAGGAGAAAAGAAATAAGATTAGAGAAAAGGCAAACGACACACAGAATAGAAAAGTACTAGAGAAAACCTCAAAATTAATAGTTCTTACTTTAAAAGGATAAAAAAAAAAAAAAAACTGAAAAAATCTTAGCTAACAGAAACCTTGACTAAGAGAAAGAGAAGACTCCAATAACTAAAATCAGAAATGGGAGAGGAGACACTATAACTGATCCAATACAAATAAAAAAGATCTTAAGAGAACAGTATTGAACAACTGCCCAACAACAAATATGATGACCAAAAAGAAATGAATAATTTTCTAGAAACACACAAATTACCAAGACTTAAGCACAAACAGAAATATAAACATTACAGTAAAAAAACAAGGGAGATTGAATAAGTCCTCAAGAGGCTCTCAACAAAAAAAAGTGCTGAACCAGATGCCTTCAGCGGAGAATTTTACCAATCATTTCAAGAAGAATTAAAACCAATCCTCCTCGGGCTGATCCCGTGGCTCACTCGGGAGAGTGTGGCGCTGGGAGCGCGGCGGCACTCCCGCCATGGGTTCGCATCTTATATGGGATGGCCGGTGTGCTCACTGGCTGAGTGCGGTGCGGGCGACACCAAGCCAAGGGTTGCAATCCCCTTACCGGTCACAACAAAGACAAAAAAAAAACCAACCAGTCCTCCTCAAAACTCCCCAAAATACTGAGGAGGAGGGAACACTTTCACTCTCATTTTACGAGGCAGCATTAACCTTGAGAGCAAAGCCAGACAAAAATCCAAGAAAACTAACAGACAAATATCCCAGATGAATATGACCCAAAACACAACAAAATACTGGCAAACAGAATTCAAAAGCAAATTTAAGAGGATCATACACCATGGTCACATGGGATTTATTCCTGGAATGCAAGAACTGTACAACTTACAAGTATTCAATCCATGCAGTACTCCACACTAAGGGAATGAAGAAAGAAAAACAATCTCAGGTGAAACAAAAAAAAGCGTTTTAAAAAAGTCAACACCCTTTCATGATAAAAAGTCAACACACTAAGGAATCTAACTTATAATAATAGCTATATATAAAAAGTGCACAACTAACATCACATTCAATGTTGAAAGAGTAAAGCCTTTTTTCTAACACCAACAACACAAGATCAACAGGACGGCATCAGGAGGTAGGTTAACAGGGACCAGGTGAACTTTACAGGAAATTCAGATGGAAAGAAAGAGAGAGAACAAAACATTTTTCATGTGTTAACTCAAGAATAAAATTTCCAGAACTTCAAAATTATGCAGAAAATACAGTTGATATAGACAAAAGTGGAGAAGTCCATGAAGTACAAGAAATGGGCTAAGTTCCCTGTAAAATACTATGAGATATTGAAACATTGAGTATATCAAGATGGGCATGATGAATGTAGACAGGGGAATAATTATTAGAGCATAGATAGCAATGGTTCCAAGAAAGAAAAAGTAAAATTTAAACAAAACCCAACAAATCATGTTCAGAAACTGAAAACAGTTGCTTATTCTAGTACTCTGGAGTAGGCTCTGAGATCCTCTTGCAGATGTGTTTTACAACGACTGTTGAATGGGGTGTTTGGGTATGGGTTCCAGACAGATGCAGTAGTGTAATCACTGTGTAGGTACTTGGGCCAAATTCAGTGTTGGAATTACGTGTGAGTACCTCTATGGCCTAGTTCCTGCGGCACCTAATAATTCCTTGCTGAGGTTGGTGATACTATGTTGGTTCACCAGGACTTGGGCAAGCTCTTGAATTCTTGGGGAAAGTGCCTCGGAACCCTGTCACTCTTTGGCTATGGTGGGTGCCCTTTGGCAGGCCTGCTGGCACCCTAGCTAGCTCCCCATGACCTTGATAGGGGCACTGGGGTATCCTGGTGCTCCTCAATTTGAATGGATGACCCTGGGTGGGTTTTCTTTTTTCTTTCCTACAGGCAGAGGACCTTCCTGCGACCTTGCTTCCCCTGGTTGGGGGATTGGTTGGCGGTGATAGGGAATTTTCTTCCTTGCCCTATTTGAGTATCCTGGGTTTCTCTATTCTTGGCGGGTTCTGAAATGTCCACCAACATATGACTAGATAAAGAAATTGTGCTATA
Source organism: Cynocephalus volans (assembly GCF_027409185.1). Taxonomy (NCBI): domain Eukaryota; kingdom Metazoa; phylum Chordata; class Mammalia; order Dermoptera; family Cynocephalidae; genus Cynocephalus; species Cynocephalus volans. Next base: position 5,538,788 of record NC_084462.1, on the reverse strand, counting down.
TATACACAATGGAATACTACTCAGCCATAACAAAGAATGAAATTCTGTGATTTGCAGCAACATGGATGAGCCTGGAGAAAATTATGTTAAGTTAAATGACCCAGACACAAAAAGAGAAATACCTGCATGTCCTCACTCATAAGTGGCAGAAGGAAGGAGGAAAGGAAGGTGAAGGAAGGTGAAGGAAGGAAGGTGAAGGAAGGAAGGAAGGAAGGAAGGAAGGAAAGAAGGAAAGATCACAATAATATGTTGATCTTTCAGAGGAGAGAACAAATCTATGGTTACCAGAGTTGGGAGAGGGAGATGGGGGTGAAAAAAGACTGGGTAAGGGACATAAAGAATAATTATGATTTGTAATAATGAACATGCTAATAATATTGATTTGATCAACACATGTTGTACACAGGTGATGGTAGCCAACATTGTACCCCCTAAATTATGTATAATCAATCATGCTTTAATTAAAAAAAAACTGAAAACATAATATAGAAAATATAATTTCCCTTAAATAACAAATTATGGCAAGTCCATTTAATGGTACTTCTGGGATTAAGGCAGTAAGTTAATAAAAAAAGTACATTCTGAGATATCAAAAATTCCCAGTTTAAACAGTGTAATAAATTTAATTGACAAAAGCGTACTTTAATAGTAGGTGCTAAGTGAAACAAAAATAAAAAGAATAATTAAGACTTTTTAAAAAAAGTTCTGAAGTTTGTGCAATTCTAAAGAAACTCCTGCTGAGCCATAACCTCTGCACTAAAGAAGGAAATCTTCTAAAATATATAAATCAATAGCCATTTCCTAATAACAATTTCACACATTGCAGATATAAAACAAAGAATACTAAGAGTATCATAAAAAATATGGAACTGATGATTAAATAAATAAAAAACAAGTTCATTTATAATACATGGAAATGTACAAGATGAAAAGAACAGGGGCTTAAACAAATGATGGTAGACTTAAAAAGGGAGGCATCATTCAGGTGAGATATGCTCCCCATGTAGAAATGGTGATCAAATAGTGGAACTGTGTGTCCACTGTCTATAGTTCTGAAGAACTGTATTCTGAATTCACAGAAGATTCAACCTAATCCTATGTTACACACAAGTGATGAGGGACCTAGTTAATTAGTGGGGACACACACACACACACACACACACACACACACACACACACACACACGAGAATTTTATTTTTATTTTAACATTTGGTCTTTGACTCTGTACACACACACACACACACACACACACACACACACACACACACACACACACACACACACACACACACACACACACCCCTGCCCTCAGAGCCCATTGGTCTTTGACTCTGTGTACACACACACACACACACACACACACACACACGAGAATTTTATTTTTATTTTAACATTTGGTCTTTGACTCTGTACACACACACACACACACACAGACACACACACACACACCCCTGCCCTCAGAGCCCATTGGTCTTTGACTCTGTGTACACACACACACACACACCCTCTGCCGTCAGAGCCCATTGGTCTTTGACTCTGTGTACACACACACACACACACACACACCCTCTGCCCTCAGAGCCCCTAAAACCCTTGTAGATAGGGGCAATAGGAGAATTTTATTTTTATTTTAACATTTGGTCTTTGACTCTGTCCTGAAATCCCTTGAAATTTCCTGGGTGACAGGAGCATCTTCTGTTCTAACAAGCCAACTTTTGGTGGGCTCCTGGGGAAAACCAGACCATGATTAGAAGCTTGGAATGTTCAGCTCCCTCTCCCCATCCTCCAGGAAGGAGAGATGAACTGGACACTGAGTTAACAATCTATGATGACTACAAGATGAAGGCTCCATAAAAATGCCAAAATTAAGTTCATAGAGCTTCTGGATTTCTGAACACGTGGAGGTGTCTGGAGGGTGGCATGCCCAAAAAGGATGTGAAAGCTCCACGCCGGTCCCCACATACCTTGCCCTATGCATCTCATTTTGCTGTTCACCTGTATCCTTTCAAATATCCTTTATAATAAACTGGTAAAGGCAGTGTTTCCCTGAGTTCTGTGTATCATCCCATCAAGTTAATTAAACCTGAGGAGGGGTCAGTGGGCCATAAGTATAGGTGACAACCTGCTACTTGCAATTGGTGTCGTAAGTGGGGGGCACTCTTGTGAAATTGAGACCTTAACCTGTAGGACTTGACTCTAACTGCAAGTAGAGAGTATCAGAACTGAATTGAATTATAGGACGCTTAGTTGATGTGGACCAGAGAATTGGCTGTTGGTGCGAAGAAATTCTCACATATTATGGCGACCAGAAGTGAAGCATTCTCACCTGCCTTGAGGGGTATGTGAGAGTAGGGAGACCACTTTGTCTTTTTCCTGTCTCAAACACATCTGAATAAGTAGAGAAAGTATGAAACAGTTCCATGCAGTTTCTGGGACACTAGATGGAAAGTAAGAGACACTGTTTTCCTATCTTTCAAGTACAGGAAACAGGAACCTGAATAGCTAAAGGCATCAGGACTATAGAGGCCTCAGCACTGATCTATACAGAGAACTGAGCATCAGATGGAATCAGAGACACAAGAAGAGATCACAAGGGACAGAGACCCCTTTCAAACAGTCTTCCTCATGCCACACAGTCAAGGGACGATAGAGTTCAAAGAAGCCAGACGACAGAGTGCAGTCTATCATAATAAAGACTTTGCCTTTGTTTTTGTTTGAGCTGCAGCACCACCAGAGAGCAAACAGATAAACTATTACACGTCTGAAGAATAGAGTAATAAGTGGAGGAAAAAAAATTCCTTTCAAGCTCACAGGAAATAAACTTTGTTGTGTCATAGAACTCTCCCATTAGCAGAGTTTCTCAATTATTTAATGGTGCACATCTGAGCTCTTACCTGTGTTCTCACCTTTGATACATTCCCACCCTTTAGGGTTTTTTGCCATTGTCACTTGGTTCTGCATCGTCCAAGGCTCTATCCCATGCTCCAACATGAAAATCATATTCAGGTCAGGAAGAGAGTTTCCTGCTTACAAGAGGGAAGAAACATGCTGTGCAATGGCATTCCTAGAATCCCAACCGTTGTTTAAGTGAGAAGAAAGGACATTATACATAGATCTACAAAAATATTTCAGAAATCCAACCACTAAATGACTCCTTCTGAATGCTTAGGAAACACTGTAATATGCAGAACCACTAAGTCAAAAGCACAGGGGCAGAAAACAAGGAATTGGATACTTTAAAAGTCTGCCATAAGGTTTGCTGCATACTGAAGCTCTGGAACCACTCAATGATATATCATGAAGGGGGCATAACATGAAGAAAGGTGATGGTTAAAGTTGAGACGTAGCACTGTGAATCTTTTCATTATTGGGTCAACCCAGGTTCAATCTCAGTCAAACAATGCTCGGGGTCCTAAAAGGCACACAAGGGGAAATTTAAAGATACACAAGTGCAGACCCCAACTTCTGGAAGGAAGTGATCCTCACCCAGGGAGACCAGGTTCCTGTAGTTCTCCAACATCACGTCCCTGTACAAAGCCCTCTGAGCAGGGTCCAGGCATTTCCACTCCTCTTGAGAGAATTCTATGGCCACATCCCTGAATGTCAACTGTCCCTAAAATGAAAAACACATTTCACCAAAGGCAGATGGGGAAAGTTTTTATCTTAACACAAAAGAAGAGAGAGTTGTAAGGATTGATTTGATTGTAGTGGGTGTTATGACAGATTCATGTTAGGTATTTTTGAGCACATTACCATCTCCCTAATCGTGTTTTATTATACTCTTCCATAAGAGGTTATGATATCCTCTTAATCAGTGTGGATTTCTCATTTTTGTGAATATAAGAAACATACAAATAAAAAAATCAACATATGGTTATCTACAGAGAAGTACTAGGTGTTATGTTTGACTAACCAAGTAATATTTAGTGTTTAAATGAGGGAGAATATGTGTGAAGTCTTCAGAGATGACATCCACAGTGGCTTTAAAGAAAGTATGAAGAATCTAAAAACTGTGAAGATGATAGCAATAGCAATGACTGAAGTTTTTGAACACTTTCCATGGGCTAAGCATTATTCTAAATGTTTTACAAGTAATAACTCATATAACATAGCAGCCCACGGGACCAAAATCTGTTCCCATCTTCCTACGGGACAACTGTGTCACAGACACTCTAAGAAACTTGCCTCAGGTCAAACAGTTAATGGCAGAGCAAGCACCTGAACCCAGGTATCTGGAAATCAGAGTGAACCTAAAGAATAAAACAATTAAGTAACAGATACAAAAAGTTGATAGGTGGTTATCTAATGAAGAAAACTTGAAACAAGTTCAAGAATAACAACATGGAATTGTATGAAAGGTTTTTGTAAACTCACCTACACATAGATGCACATAATATATTACTACTCTTACTATTATCTCATTAATGTGAGTGTAGGCCAAATTGAAGGCCTTAAAAAGTATTTAACATATAATTTCAACTCTTAAAAATATAAATCTTATTTCAAATAATAATGTGTCTTTGATAAAAACCATGGGCTTGTGCATCCATGCACTCATGCACATGTATCACATATACACACTTAAACACTTACTAAATGAAATAAGAGGCATTGTCTCTCAATGACATATATTTAAAGGATTTTTTTCATCATCTTTTTTGCTTATGTGCATTTCAGCATATCTGGGACAATTAAAATGTATAAACTGTATTTAATTTAGTTTATAAACATTATTGTATAATAAGGTATTAAAAAATGGTACAAGGAGCTGAGGGACAGCCCCCTCTGCCCAGATGCAGGCAACAAGCAGAGTACACCCAGACTCTTAAGGCAGGAGCTGAGGGCAGTATCCCCAAGAGCACACTGAAAACACCACTTCTGCATGGTGGTCCACCCACAGTCACCACCACAGCCAAGGCTGCTGCAAAAGCAGTGGATAACACAGCAATAGCCATAACTACCATGCAGGTGGCCCAACAGACACTCAACTACACTGACACAAGGAAAGTCACGAAAAGAGACCAGAAAAAGAAGAGGACGTCTCTCTCCTCAAAGCCCATTCCAGAGTAACAGAAGAAACAACCGCTCTCCTAGATGACCAGACATCAACACAGAGATACTAGAAATACAAAAACCCAAGAAAATATGACACCACCAAAAGAACATAGTCATTCTCAAACACAAGACTCTATAGAGCAGGAAACCTTTGAAATTACTGAAAAGGAATTCCAAGCAACAATCTTAAGGAAACTCACTGAGATAGGAGAAGGACTCAGACAACACAATGAAACAAGAAAAAAAAAAAAATACAGGACACAAGGAGGAAATTTACAAAGAGATTAATACCTAAAAAAGAATGTAGCATTTTAATATAGGTGTTTACAAGTATAAATTTTCCTCTAAGCACTGTATGAGCCCTGCATCCTATAAAGTTTAATATGTTGTGCTTTGATTTTTATCTCAAAGTACTCTCTAATTTACCTGTGATATTTCTTTTCACCCATTGTTTATTTGGGAGAGTGTTGTTTAATTTCTAGTCATCTGTGAATTTTCTAAATTTCCTTCTCTTATTGTGGTCAGAGAACATATTTTTTTTTTAAAAAAGGACCACCTCAAAAAATAATAAAAAATGTAATAATTGTTGTTATAATGATTACAAAAATAATATTTTAGAAAGCTCTAAACACATTTCATACACATTATTGGTGTTAGAAATTTTCACTTAAAGATGGCATGTTAACACATATGCTAACTTTGGCTCTACTGAAAAGCTGAACAAACAATAAAATGTTCAACAATAAAATGTCAACATATTTACTGAGTTCCTATTTAGGATAAGGCACAGTGCTGGGTTCTATGAAGGGACTCAAAGACGGGTAAAACAGTTCTGGATCTTAAGAATATACTAACAACTATATAAATTAATATAGCATAACCTAAAATATGATTAAGTAACACAGGTTTTTAGAAACAAATTTTTCCCAATTAAAAGTCTGGACATAGCTTTGCAAAGAAAGCCTCACAAAGAAATGGCCTTACAGTATAGATTAAGATAAAATGTATACTCCAAACAAAGGCATCTATAAAAAAGTTAAAAAAATAAAAGTACAACATTTAAAAAAAAATAGAAACTTGAATTCCAATCTTCAAAAACATAGATACTATTATATACATTAAGATTTAGATATTTAGGCATTAACAAAAGCCCAATAAAATTTAGTTTATTCTAATAACAAAATCGTGATACATGATTAGAAAATTTATTAGTATCATATATTACCTTAACATATTAAGGTCTAAAAAAGTATATATTTCAGTGGTACATACTTGAAGAAATTATTAGATAATTAAAAATCAGTTCAAAAAGCAAATTAAAAAGAAAAACTGATATTAAGCAAGAACATTTCACCAAATATCATGATCAGCAGTAAATACTAGACACATTTCCTCTAAATTAAGGCAGAGAAAAGGGGGCTGGCCAGGGCTGCAGCCAATCACAACTGCACAGAATGCCTGAGCAGAAACCAGAAGCAAAGGGAAAAGTTGGAAAATAAATGGTGGGGGGAAAGAGAGTGCTGTGCATTGATTGAATTGTGTTCCCCAAGGTTCATGTATTGGAAGCTTAATTCCCACTGTAACTATTGAGCATGGAAAATCCTACTATGGTAATTGAAAAGTAGGGCCTTAAAAAAGTTATTAGATTGTAGGACTGTGCAATCGTGAATGGATTAATAATGGGGGTCAGAGGTGTGGTTCTGAGGGCTTTAAAAGCAGAGTGAATGAGAAGGTTGATCTCTTGCTCTCTCTGCTCCACCATTTTCTGCCATGTGAGACCCCTCCACTGCTGTAAAGCCACCACCACCACATCACCAGATGTGTTCCCTGGACTTTGGACTTCCTAGACTCTGAAACTGTAAGCAATAACTTTCATTTCCTTTATAAATTACCCAGGTTCCATGTATTTTGTTCTAAGCAACAGACAAGGACTAATACAAAGAGTGAAGAGCTGGATTTGTTAAAACTAAAAGATGACATGATTGCAACCTAGGAAAAGAAGGTTTGCCTATAGGACTAATAATAATATGATGAAAGCAATCTTCCTTTTATTTTTTAATAAAGAATTTTTTTTGGCAGCTGGCCAGTATGGGGATCCGAACCCATGACCTAGGCTGCACTCTAACCAACTGAGCTAACCGGCCAGCCCCCAATCTTCCTTCTTTAATAGTACTCACTGGAAGATAACACACACAGGCACTCGGAAAACTCACCATTTCTCTTGGAAAACATACCATGGCACCTAATTAAAAGGTATTTTTACACTTATGTAAGAAATAATACAACTGTACTGAAGAAGCGATGTCAGCAAGATAGAGAAACAGGAAGCCACAAACCGTACTTCCCCCAGGGAGACATGTATTCAACCACAATACACAAACCAACTGTCTTTGTGAAAAATCCATAAACCATCTATGAGGGTACTGCACCCCCAGAGAACTGGGAAGCCAACCCCATGGAAGCCCAGTAGGAAAATTTGTGGGACCCACTCACCAGAGCCCCTGCCCTGCCATGTCACAATGTCCCAGTGAAAAAATTACCAACTACCAGTTCTCCAGGGGAAGGGAAAATATGGAAACATCTATTCAACATTCTGACTTTTCAGGGGACAGGATAAGGGACTGGTTTCTGTCTTGCTTGAACAAAAACACTCAAAGTACCAGGGTGCCAGGTGCAGTAGGGGCCAAGGAAACAGGATCAACATAAAGCACCATCTGCAGTAACACAGGCAGACACTAGGTGGAGATCCACACCACAGCTTACAGTGGCACCAGAGAGGACGCAGGTTCACAGTCAGAAACCAGGGAAGCTCCGGAGTAGAAACTGGCCAACCTCTTCAGTCAGGAGATTACAAACAAAAGCCTAGAAGTGACACATCCTCAGAAAAGGTTTGACAGGTCTCCAGAATCTCTACCTGTCTGACTGGAGAGGGTCCTCCCTGAGTGAAGCCAGACACCAACAACTGGGAGAGCTGGGTGACTTTTGAAATGCTCAAGTCACAACAAAAGATAACAAGACATGCAAAGAGATAAGGAAACATGGCCCATACAAAGAAATAAATCGCTACAAAGTGACACTAAAGGAAGAGAGATATATGAATTACCAGACAAAAAAATTCAAAATAAGAGTCATAGGATGCTCAGTAATTTTTTAAAAAAGCACATATAGACAACTTCAGGGAATCAAGAAAACAATGCTATTGAACACTGAGCTTGATTTCATATATTAAAATGGATAATGGACTAAACAATCCTCTATAAATGATGTCTGTGGCTGAACTGTCCATTCCATTCCCAACATATTAAAAAATGGAGTAAAAATACAGTGATCCACTCTAATTTATTATAAAACCAGGCAAAACAGACTTTTTCTATATTCATCTTCTTTTTCAATCTTTAGCAGACATTTGTGCACATCAGTGCATGACTTCCACGTGCAGCTTCTCTAATCCTGGTCAACAGCGAGTGATGGTGCATCCAGATGTGGTCCCTAAACACACCCTGCTGCCCAACAGCACTGGCCCACACCCTGTCTCCAACCTATGCTTGGGAGTGAAACCCTTTCAGGACCTTGCCCCATAGAGCCTCTTCACAAGTTCATGTCACTGGGTCACTGTAAGATGGAACCTAAGTGGAGATGACAGGGACTGAGGGAAGGCATGGGTGAGTGTGAGCAAACATGTCAGGCAGGATACTTCAGAGTCAGAGAAGATCAGCAAGTTCAATGCCCACATGTCAGAAAAGGAGACACAGAACAATCAACTGAGAAGATCACTTTACCTGAGTGAGAGCCATTCCTGACTCCTTTTCTTTTCCCTTGCTCCTCTTCTGGCCTTCTTCCTCATGTGACATGAGTCTTTACAAATCAATCCTGAATGTTAAACATATGCCATTTAACGATTAGAATCAACAAACCCCCTTCCTGTGCCACAACCACACACACAAGGAAGACCCTGTCATGTGGAAAAACGGTTGTCTGCTGCCAACTGCACCAGGAAGGGAAGCAGCGACAATAAACACCTATAGGAGGACCAAGAAGTGAGTTTTTGACCCCTTTCTTCAGTACTCGCTCCTCTCCTGGTGAAGCCCACGTACACATACACTGCAGCAGTGGGGAGCTGGACTAGACTGAGCTCACCTTCAGGACACAGATCCGGTCCTGACCCAACCCCATGCAGAGCACAGTCCCCCTCACCCCTCGATGAATCCTCAGCTCTCAGAAATAGGGGACACAGGGCCTTGGTGTTATGCTGAATACAGATTAGAATAACCTGGTCACTGTAAATATTATTGAGGCTAGGCTCCAACCTGACTATGTCAATGGGAATGTCTGCTAAGAGGGGGTAAGAGATGTATCTGCAAAATGCCTCAGTACTCTAACGTGCAGCCAGGGTTTAGCACCACTCAGAGGGACAAGCTCAGACACCTGCCACCTTCTGGCCCTGCTCTCCCCTTGGGGACTTGTTGTCACCAGTATCCAGACAGAGTGAGGCAAAGCAGGAGAAAAAAACACGAAGAGCAGGCAATATGGATCAGAGGTGGGGGTGAGGGTGTTCCTGATTCGAATGTTAAGGTGGGGGATGTCACAGAACAAAGATCTGAGGAAGGAAAGGTGTTTGCCACCTGCAGCCAAGGGGCCAGAGAGTTTTAGGAAGAGGGACAGCCCCAGTAAAGACCGTGAGGCAGGAGCAACCTTAGCCCCAGGAAAAGGGCAGAGGCCTGTGTGGCTGGAACAGAGTGAGGAGGACACAAGCAGGTGATGAGGTCAGAGGCACTGCGGGAAGCATGTCAAGCAGGGCCATGGTCTCCAAACCTTTCCCTCCCCCATGTCAAGAGAATTTTGGAAGCCATGTATTTCCTCATTCCTGTTAAGTAAACAGGTGAATTTCTTCTTTACCTTATAAATTAAAAAAACCTTACAATGTATATTTTAAATACATGTCGAGATGTGCACCTCAGCCCCAGCAAACAGAGGGTCACCCTTACCTGAGATGTGGAGGACTGCAGGGGGGATGTGTTTGGAGGAAATCAGAAGTCACTTTTGGACATACGCAGGTGGAGATGCCTGTAAGATGTCCCAGCAGAGTTTAGGGCAAAACTGGACATAGGATTCTAGAATTCAAGAGAGAGGTCTCCAGGGGAAATGGAGGCAGATAGGTGGTGTTTAAAGCCATGAGAGGAGGTAATATGGAAAGGCGGTGGGTGTAGACAGCGATGAGAAGAAGCTTAAGGACATGCCAAGGGACACTCCCACATTCAGAAAACAGGGTTCAGGAGACAGCAGAAGAGGAACCTGGCAAGATATTATGGAGAAGACAAGAAAATTAAAACAAATAGATTTTTAAAGGTTAGTGGAATGTCCTCAAAGCCAAGAAAAAAAGAGAGTGATCAACTGTGCGATGTGCTGCTGACAGAGAAAAAAAGATTAGAACAAGAAACAAAATATTGGATTTAGAAATGAGAGGTCACTGATGACTCTGAAGAAGGATCAGGGAATGCTAGATTTAAAAGTGAGAACTGAAGGCAAGAAATGAAGCTTTTGGTGTACTGTGATGTTAAATGGAGCATCGAAGAGGGGTAGTTACTACAGGGGGAGATGTGGTTAACAGAGTACTTTTTGTTGTAAAGATGAAAGAACGGAAGGAAAAAAAGGCGTTATTGTGCATGTGTGTTTTAATGGACAATATCTCCATCTGGGTACACTGATCAAAATAATTTGGTAGGAGCAAAAATTGATGGCACACTGGAGGAAGGATGTCATACCGTTCTGAGACTGTGAGTGGGGTGGCAAGTGGTGCACAGTTGCAGAGTCACCAACAGCCAGGATCAGGGAGAGGCCGTTCCCAGTCAGTACAGACTAGAGAACACAGGCCTTGAGAAAGGTGGGTGGGGCAGTTGTAGGTCTCTTCTCTTTACTGTTGAGATAGGAAAAAACTAAACTGTTTACACCACTCTCACACTCAACACAGAATACTTCACCTCTACTCACCAAAATGTCTGTGGTTTTTCCCACTAGTTCTCCCAGCTGATATCCTACAATTTAACTCAATTCTGATACTACCTACCTCGAGTTAGAATCAGAACCCATAAGTTAAGGGCTCAGTCCGACAAGGCTTCACCCCATCTCAGAGGTTAATCACAAGTAGTAGTTTTCACTTATACTTCTGACTAACAAGGTAAAAATCCTGGTTATGTACAAACATAACCCTCCTCATGTACAAACAATTTGCTAGGACTACTCTTCTATCAGGCTGTTCATCAGTATCCTCCATAATACCCTTTATAACAAATTGGTAAATCTAAGTAAAGTGTTTCCCTGAGTTCTGTGAGCCACTCTAGAAAAATAATCAAACCTGAGGAGGAGGTCCTAGAAATCCCTGATTTATAACCAGTCAGTCGGTCAGTCACAGTTCCAACCTGGCACTTGCGGAATCTGATGTGGGATGACTGAGCCATCAAACTGTCCAAATAGAATGTGTCAGAATTGAGTTCAATTATAGGATACCCAGCTGGTGTCTGAAGGAGAGCTGGTTGTTGGTGGGCACAAATCCCTACACATTTTGGTGACCAGAGGTGAAGTATTACATATTGAGTGTTTACTGCTGTAGTAGATTTAAAAGTAGGAAAAACACTTTGGTTTTACTATCTCATACACTTCTCTACACACTACTCTATCCCAGAAAAAGGGAAAAGGGTGACACACAACTCAATAGGTCAAGCCACTGCCCTCTGGCTGAATAAGAATTGCAAATGTAAGCTAGGCTTTGGTGCCAAGAATTATACAAAGCACATACCTTATAGACAGGACTTTTGCAATTCTCATTCTCATCTGTATAATTTTAACAAACATATTTTAATATTGTTAGATTATAAAGACAGAAATCAATATATTATGACTTAATCATCATATCCAATCAACTCATCACTAATCTTAAACCAGGTCCCCATCTTTCTCCATTACTATGTGTTCTGCCTCTCCCATTCTGCACACATCTCTCATTCTCACTTTCTCTCTCTAGCTTTTTTTTTCTTTTCATGTCTTTTCACCCTGGGTTTCTGCTGCTCATTTTATGCCCCTCTCCTCTATTGCACTTCTTACATCTGTTCTGCCCCATTCTCGAAACTTGTTTCACCTCATGTTGCTCCTTCTCCCAATCTTTTGATGGTTTCCAATCTCCATGCATTTCTGCCACTTTCTTCCCCCATCTCTACTCCCCCTCTGCTTTCCCTATTAAATTCCCTCTTCCCTGTTACACTCCCCTTGTCCCCATTCTCTGGTACCCCATATCCCTAGGCTTCCTCTATGCTGTGGCTCTCCCTCTGCTCCCCTTATCACCAGTTGTCCCCTCTTGTCCCAGCACCAGGTTGCTCTGTCTGCCGTAACTGCAAATCATTTATCCTCTCCTCCCACTCTCTGTCTGAAGGGTCTCCTCTTTTGCCCCCTCCCTATTTTGCTGCTTTTCACCTCTCGAGAGATCGAGCTTTCCTCTAAATTTCTCTAGTTGCTTTTCTCTCCCTTCTTTCACTCTCACCGTCTCTGCAAAGACGTCACCCTCCCCTACTTTGCCACCTGTTTATGGGCCTCCCTCATTCTTATTGTCTCTTCATTAGTTTTTCGATTTCCTCTCAGTTGCTCTGTCTCGCTTTCTCCTGATCCCCTTTCCCCACACATTTAAAGTGAGGGATATGGAATAAGACGCCCGTCTCTCAGAAGGGCACATTTTCCAGCGGGGTGGAATTTGGGATGGAACAACAGTGCATGTCACAAGCCAGGCCCAAGTCACCTCCCACAAGGCGGGGTCGGGGAAGCGGTGACTGCGAAGAGGCCTGGGGAGCAGAAGGGCCCGGCCCCAGGAGGACAAGGGGGGCCGTGGATTAGGAGAGTGGTGGGGTCGGCAGCATCCCGGCTCCGGGGAGAGGACGCGGCCTCTGCTGGACGGGGGCTGCCTGCGCTGCCCTCCAGGGGCCGAGAAGGGGAGACGGTTGGGGGACCGGAAGGCCGTGAATGCACCTCGGGGGTGAGGACTTTACATGGCGCGGGGCGGGCGGAGAGATCAGTAAAAGCTTTTCAGCAGGAAAGCGGTGCGAAAGGAGGTGTCTACGTCGCCCGAAGTAAGAAAGACCAAGGACAGGAACAGCCTCAGAGATTTTAACACAAAGAGAAGAGACTCCCAGGCTCTCACGGCGACGTGCGAATTTACCTTGGGTGGAAGAGGCGGTGCAGGGATTTTAAGGTCCTTAGCGACCCCCAGACACAGGGTATGGAAGATACTGGGAAACTCACGGGCCCCGGGGTGACCGTATCTCCACGCGACCTGCTTCCGTGTGTTCGGGAAACTGCGCGCAGGGAAAGACCAGGCCTCAGCAGAAACCGCGAGAGGGTGGCGGGGCCGGGCGGGGCGGGGCCGGGGCGTGATGGGCAGGGGGCGGGGCGTGGGGAGAGGCCCGGCCTGGGCAGAAACCGCGAGAGTGCGGCGGGTCCGAGGCGAGGCGCGGCCGGGGTGTGATCCGCAGGTTGCGGGGCGGGGGGAGGGGGGAGGCACGCCTGAGCAGAGACCCGGATGAAGTGAGAACAGGGGCGGGGCCTGCGCTTTAACGCGAGTCGCTTCCAAGTCTTCTCGGTTTTCCGGGTTTGGAAAATCCGGCGTGTGTCTGTCATCCTGTGGGATCCTGCCTTTCTCAAGTGAATGTTTCAGGCAGTTTTAAGGTAAAACTTTAGGGTCGAGTTGGTCACCTGTGTGGGAAATCAAACTGATTTCTCCTCCTAACAGGGTGAAAACGGTTTAAGTTGAAAGCTGTTCTTGCCAGCGGCTTGGTCGCCTTTCCCGCAAGTGAGGCTGCAGCATCTCAGCGGTCTGGAAACTGGGATCTCGGTGGGAGGGGTCGACTTGTGGAGGGACTGAATGCAGTTCCCGCTCTTCAAGTTCCTGCAATTAAAATTAACTTAAACAATGTGATTAAACAAGGCCTGGAATTGTCCACGAAGGGGGTACAAACTGAAGTGTGAAATGCAAACTCTGCCTGGGTGGATGTGCAACTTCATGCGACTCCCAACAGAACGTCGTTTTCATTTCTAGTCCCCATTCACTCCAGAAAGGGACAGTCAACCCTGTGCTCACGTCCAGAGACTTGCATAGGGTCAAGGCCCGGGTCGCGAGGGCTAAGGGCCGTGATAAGTTAGGTCGTTAACTTTTGCTTTAAAAAAAGCAATAACTTTTTAAAAATGGATATAAATTTTGTTCTTTTCCTTAACTTTTTTATTGTGTCTCACACCCGAGACTAACAAACTTGAAATGTCTTGGAGATAAACTTTGTTGACATAATATGCTTACATTAATAATTTATAATGGAATTTGAAATTCACTTAATGAGCAATATGTATGTAATTAGACAACATACATTTATTTTTAAATTGTAATCTATTTTAAGTCTCTGTTTTCTATTTCTGAATATTTTGTCAGGTGTGGATAACAAAGTCTGTAAAATAGTTTTCAGAAGACGTTTGATTTATTTTAATCTAAAGTATAGTTAATTTTGCAGTATTTCTAAAGGCATTTGGTGGGGAGGTTATTTTTTCATATGAACCCTTAAGAAAGTAAAACTAGATTATCTGATTTTATGTAGCCTCCTTTCTTTCCTTCTTTCTTTTTTTTTTTTCTTTAAAAAGATGACCAGTAAGGGGACCTTAACCCTTGACTTGATGTTGTCAGCACCACACTCTCCCAAGTGAGCCACGGGCCGGCCCTTGTAGCCTCATTTTTATTTGCAATAATTTTATGGTAATATCTCTTAGTTAACATCTGCTGTGAAGTGTGTTTTTGTCTCACATCCCTACATGGGGAAGATTTCACCCACTGTGAAGTGGTAATCAATTGAAATAACAGTACATTCATTGGGACTTCACTTGACATTCAAATATTTTTTAACAGTAATATTACTATATACATTTGAATCTTCATGCTGCTGAGATTTCTTTTTTCCAAAACCCACAATCGTGATGTTAACTTTTCCTGAAATAATAATTGCTTACTTTCAAGAGGGAAAAGCGTTTCACCATAATTCACAGAACACAGGTTTGTATCCATTAAACACATGATATGTATGCCTGTAGAAAAAACATTAATATCGTAGCAGTTCCTGTGAGACACTTAGTTCTCTACAGTATTATTTATTAGTTATATTTACCTACCACCACGTGAAAAGTTATATACCAACACCCCTTTTATCCTGAAAATAGTGTTTGTGATTCCTGTAGGATGGATGAATTTCACAATTATAATTACAGGGTAATTTAAATATCAGGCTATATTAGTATCAAGATAAAACATCAAATACCACTATGAGTGTGGATTACATTAAATTACATTGAGGCGTCAGGGACTGGTGTAGAGTCAAACACCTCCAGTCTCTTTCCACAAACTCAGAATATTCCCTGGAAATTATTCCTACATTTCAAGTTGACTTAGCACTTGACCTGTTTCTATGAAGAAGAATCCTTTTTCCAATATGAGCACCTCTCTAGATTGCTGTTACATGCCTGCCCTTAGAGATGGCCTCTCAGACTAACATGGAAAATGGTCACCCAACTCTTGCCTGCTGCCCAAATGGTGGACTCACCGTGAAGGTCCTGGCCACTAGTACATGTGTCAGAAAGAGAGAGCCAGACCCTGAGGTAAAGGTTTGTGATTCTGTGACCTCACCTCCCACAAAATTGCAATGATCACTTCAACTGTAGCAGCAATGACAGTGCACACTAGGGGACTTAAACAGCTTATCCCAGTTTTCCCCTATCACAAACAATTACACGTATCTAGTGAGCTTCTCCAAAAATAGTGTTAAAGAATTAGGGAGAGGCTTTTTCATTTTCCTGGGCTTTGAGAAAGATGGGTGTTTTCACGTGGAATTCACATAGGTGTGAGCCATAAGGAACTCTCAGAAAAGTGTGTGTCAAATGGATCTGCAGCTTCCCTGAGAAGTTATTCAACATGAAATGTAATACTTCCCTAACTCTGAGACCCCCAGATCACGTCTACAGTATGGCAGAAGAAATGGGATGACTCAGACTGAGAATGATTTACTATGGAGTAAGAATGAAAGGAAGAAGATGATGTCAAGAATTGATAGTTTAAAATAGTAGATGGCACATTCTGATATAAATGATAGGATAAACAAATAGTTGGGGGAGAAGACACCAATCTTCCATGCAGAAGAAATCCAAATAATTTACATAGATATTCTCCTCTCAAGGAGGTGGAATATAACTCCCAGCTTCACATATGTAGGCTGAACATAGTTATTTCTTTTGAGACAGTACAGTATGGAAGGAAGACAAAAGAGTAACTTTAAAATTGATAAACCCGATAAACTTGACCTTAGTCAGGCAATCAAGGTCAACATCCATGGTGGTAAATCATGTTTATGGTATTCACCCTTGATAGGATATGATGCAAAGAGCACTTTTCCTCTTTGATCTTTCTCCCCAAAATATCTAATGCCAGTCTAATCATAGGAAAAACTTTAAGACAAGTCATAATAGAGTGACATTCACTACTAGCAGTAATAACAGTCCTGATGCACCTGACCAGTACTCAAAATATCAGGGTCCTCCAAGAATGGAAAGGATGAGAAACTGTTAAAGCCAAGAGAAACCTAAGCAGGCATGATGGCTAAATGTAAGTTAGTATCCTGGATGGATAAGGAAGAAAATAAGGACATTAGGTCAAACCAAGAAAATCCTGATAAAGTATAAATTAGTTAATAGTATATTAATAGTGTTTTAATAATTTTTTCAAAAGTACCATAGTAACGAGGTGTTAATAATAGTGGAAATGGTACAGAATGTATGGGAACCCTGTACTATCTTTCAAGTGTTTTTTGCATAAATCTAAAACTATTCTAAAAATAATAATCATTAAGTTTTTTTAAAACCTAAGTAATAATTTGCAGAATTCAATGAATATTAACTTGCAAACACAAATGAAATGGAAATTGTCTAGGAAAATATACTCAACCTATATGGACAGTAGTAGAGATAGAAAATCTAAACAGACCACGATAAGATGAAATGTGGTAAGACAACGACAATGAAATTCTAACAATCTTTTAAGTACATTTAAGTCAATGCTCCTTGAAATATTCAAAGATCATTGAAGAGATAGGAAGAGTTGAAAATAACTTTAAATAAAATATCGACAACAAGACCTTTTAAAAGTTACTGCAAAAAAAGTATTAAAGAAAATGTTTATGTGTGCATATACATAGGAAAATGTTATATAAAATATGATCAAACAGTTTGCAGTTGCTGATTAAAAATAATATATGATGAACAAATGTAATTTATACCAGGAATGCAGGTAAGATTTAATATTAGGGTATCCACTAATGCAGTTCATCCTAGATGTAGAGATAAAGAGAAAAATAGGGTGGTCATATTTTTAAGTTCAAAAAGAACTACTGGCAGAATTTAACAAGGATTAAAAATATCTCACATACACAACATATTTTTAAATAAAAGGCTCAAAAACAAAGAAGAAACTAAGCCCAAACTTAGGGGAAAAAATAATAATAAAGGAGAGAGCAGAAATAAATAAAGCATAGATCAGATAAACAATATCAAAAACATTCCTAGCACCTAGTGACACTGTACCAATCATGACGTCACAGTGTCCTGCATTACTTACATCTTTGCAATGATGCTGGTGTTAATAGTGGTTTAATAATTGTAAAAAAGCACCATACTAACATGAGATGTTAATAATAGGAAATACGGGGTACAGGGTATTTGGGAACCCTGTACTATCTTTGAAGTATTTTTTCCATTAATCTAAAACTATTTAACAAATATCGTTCATTATTTTTTTAAACCTAAAAAATAATTTGCAAAATTCAATGAGTTTTGATTTTCAAACAAATGAAATTGTGTAAGAAAATGTACTCTACCAATATTGACAGTATTAGAGACAGAAAATCTAAATAGACCACGGTAAGAGGAAACAAAGTCAGATGATTTAACAGTGAAATTCTAAGAATCTTTCAAATACATTTAAGTAAATGCTACTTGGAACATTCAAAGGTCATTGAAGAAATAGGAAAAGTTGAAAATAACTTTCAGTATTTGAATAAAATATTGATAACAAGAACTTTTAAAAGGTACTGCAAAAAAAGATTACAGAAAATACTTATTTCTGCATATACATAGGAAAATCTTATGTAAAATATCAGTTTGCAATTGCTGATTAAAAAATAATACAAGATGAACAAATGCAATTTATACCAGTAATGCCGGTAAGATTTAATGTTATGAAATCCACTAATGCAGTTTATTCTAGAAAAAGAGTTAAAGAAAAAATAAGGTCCTCATATATATAAGTAGAAAACAACTATTGGCATAATTCAATAGATATTAATGTTACATTTAGACAGTAAATTAGGAATTGATGTAGCTTTATAAAAATGACAGGATAAAGTCCTCATAGTTTATTTAGGAACACTAGAGAAACTCCCACCAAAATCATCAATAACAGTGAGGAGCCTCAAATCTCCTCTCTATACACATCATCTTGGAGGGACTAGACAAGACGATTTAACAAAGAAGAGCAAGAAGTGAAAAAAGAATTGTAAACAAAGGGCAAATATTTATCTGTAAATGATAGAATTATATTTCTAGAAACACATGAAAGAGTGGATATATCTAAAACACAAATCTGTAAACTAACAGGGTAGAGAGGTTTCATTAGAAAGAGTTGTTATGTTCACAAAGTATAATCAATTACAACTTAATAGTGGAAGGTGAGGCTGAAGTTACAAGAGCATGAATTAAATAGAATGAAAAATAACATAAAAAGGCCATGTATTATATAATAATATTCTATGTTATATTATATATAACATAATTTGTATTATTATATTATATATAACATAATATAATTTGTATTATATATAATGTATAATATATGTTATTTTATTACATTATATGTAATATATATTAAATATTACATTTTTATAATATAAAACAATATATATTATTTTATTATATTAATATTAATAGATTACATTTTATATTAATATTAATATATAACATAATATATAATATATATTATATATAATATATCAACACATATTAAATATTTTAATATTTTATTGTATTAATATAATGAAATAACAATATAATATTATTTATGATTATATTGTATATTATTTTATTATATATCATATTATATAATATGTATTGTTATATATTACTGTATATATTATATATTATATGATACAATATATATAATACATTATATATTATAAAGTATGTTAATAATACATTTTATATTATGTCATATAATAATATATATATAATAATAATGTGAAATATCCAGAATAGGCAAAGCTATAGAAACAGAAAGCAAATTACTTGCCACAGACTGAGGAGAGAGGAAAATGAGGAGTGATTGTTTAATGAGCACATAGTTCCCCTTTTGGATGATCAAGATGTTCTAGAACTAGATGGTAGTCATAGTTGCACAACATTTTGAATGTACTATATGTAATAATAGTAAATTTTATGTTATATGTATTATATCATAATTTTAAAAGTTTAAAAATATGACACGATAATATACAGATATAATGTATAATATAAAATAATATATTATTTTTAAAACCTAGCATTAAAAGAGTTTTAATTGGGATGCCATTAGGCTGAGACAGTTCTAGCACCTTGGGTTGCTATGTAAGCAAACTAAGCCCAGTGTGAACAGTAGAAGGCACCTTAATATTAACCAATTAGAAACCACCAACTAAAGGCTGGCCTGTGGCTCACTTGGGAGAGCGTGGTGCTGACAACACCAAGTCAAGGGTTAAGATACCTTTACTGATCATCTTTAAAGAAAAAAGAAAAGAAAAGAAACTACCAACTAACCTCTAAGTGGGGACACTTGCATTAGTCAGTTTCTGTTGCTTATAACAAAATACCCAGAACTGGGTGACTTAGAAAGAAAACAAGAGTTTATTACTTACAGTTTCTGAGGATGGAAAGCCCAAAGTCCATCTGGTGGTGGCAACTGTGACCCAGGGGTTTCACATTGCAAGATAGTGGAAGCAGAGAGAAGAGAGGGAGAGAGAAACAGAATCTCCTCTTCATTTAAAGCCCTCAGAACCACCCCCCTGACCACCATTTTTAATCCATTCACTACTGCATGGTCCTGTAGTCCAATCACCTCTTCAAGGCTCTGCTTTTCAATTACCGTAATAGGATTTCCCACTCACAGTAGGGGCTAAGTTTCTAATATATAAAAGTTGAGGACACAATTCAAGCTTCAATGAGTTTTGGGGGGACATAATTTAATCCACTGCAACCCTCTACCTAAGGAAGCAAATATATTTTTTGTCTTCCTTTATTAACACCTTATAAAAGTTTCCTCTCCAACCCCTCAAGTACAGTGCTATGCCACTTGAAGTCTGGTTCTGGCTGATACATGAATCACTGAATACTCAAACTCTTCAAATTTTAATGTCTACATTTATCCATTAACAGTTCTGGTGTCAGAAGTGAGTGTATGAAGGAGGGTGTTGATGGAGATCCCTGGAGTAATGAGCAAACAGGATACTTATCTGAAAGGCCCATTGTGCCTACTGTTTTTCTCCCTGCACTGAGGTTACTCAGTAAGCACTTTCTCTCAGATACAAGCTCCACAATTTGTGTCAAGCTCCGTGAGTTTATTTGAGCATTTTTATTCTGAAATAGGTCTGGAGATCAGAGTGGTTCAACAGAAACTGGACTGGGTACAGTAAGAGGCCTCGGGTAGGTCAGGTTTCAAGAAGTCAGGCAACAATTGGTTCATTTACATCTAAGGAGTCTGTGATTCCTCCATCTTGGAATCTGTGCATGTCTAGAGAAATGGGTGAATCTTACCAAAAATAATTTAGAAATTTGATGGTCACAGTGAAGAAGTATAAACCTAAACAAAGTTATTCATCTATGTGGTACATTAAAAAGAAAAAAAAAAATGGGAAGGGGGTAAACAATGTGATATATTTTTGATTGGTGTGCAAAGGTTTTTTTTTTCCCTTTTTTTAATTGAACCATAATTGATTATACATATTTTGGGGGTTCAACACTGATGTATGTTGATCAAATCAATATTATTAGCATATATATATTACAAATAGTACTTATTCTTTATGTGCCTTATCCAATCCCTCCCCATCCCCCTTTTCTTCCCCCCTCCCACATCTGATAACCCTAGATTTCTTCTCTCCTTCTGAAAGAGTAACAGTTACTCTGTTGATTTGTTGCCTAGATGATCTGTCCAGTGCTGAGAGAGGTGTGTTAAGATCCCCTACTATTATAGTAGAGCAGATACTTCTTCTGTCACTCTGGAATGGGCTTTGTGGAGAGAGACATCCTCTTCTTTGGTCTCCACTGATGACTCTCCTTGTGTCAATGCACTCAAGTGGCTGGCGGGCCATCTGCATGGTGGTTGTGGTGTCTAGTTGCTTTTGTGGCAGCCAAGGCTATTGCTGTGGCTGTGGTGGGTCACCCACATGGAAGTGGTGTTTTTGGTGTGCTCCTTGCCTGGTTACAGGAGAAGGGGTTGGTCCCCAACTGAAATCCTCAGGATCCCGGGCAGGCCACGTGGTCAAAGGTCTCTAAAAGACTAAATAAATTAAAAAATTTCCCTCTAAAATATCCTTACAAAATACAAATGAAAAAAAAATTTAAAGTCTTTTCCCACAAATGTTAGTAAACAGTTTAGCCATCTGGGTGGGTATTTTCTTATACTGGCCAGAACCAGATTTGTATTCAAATATTCTTTTATAAACCAGTGAGTTTTGTATTCTTATACCTGGCACATGGCTAAAGTTTTAGAAGAAAAGCTGTAAGATCAGCTTGTATTTTTATGGTTATGTATGTTATGTGTATGTGATATTCTTCTGCTTCTTGGTGGTGTTGACAAAATTTGTCCATAAACTAGCTCTATTTAATCAGTTTAAAGAAAAATAAATACTTATAAAAACTGAGTATTCCTTAAACTCTCAGAAAGATAGGAATAAACCCCAAACATGCTCAAGTTTATATAATCTGCGATAATCTTCAATAAATCAAAGATAATTAAAGTCTTCTGATTTAAATAAAACAGGCATGTTTTTAGAGTTTTCACCATTAAATATAATACAGACACAAATTTTATTCTACCTCAGTTTCTTAGTCAAGTTTATGTTTTTTCTACTAGATGTTTAAGATTACAGAACTATGAGTTAAACCTAAGAACAAATATGCAGGTGGAAGTGCAGTGTTTGTTACTCAATGTACATCAAGCGCAGCAAAACAAACCAAGAAAACCCACACATTTAATTTTAGGCTCTTGCTTTTGTGATGATTGCCTAACATGCACATGCTGTGTAAATATCTAACGGAAATAACTTGATGGTGGCTAGACTTGTTTGGTGTTATAATAGGTCTACATGAAAATATACTTCCAAATCTCTTCGCTAACTTACACCCTTGGAGATTGTTAAGTTAAACTGAATGATAAATATTCATTGACTGTCTAGATCATTTCCAAATAAGAAAAAATGCTGAAGCATTAATTACTGAATGTAAGTCTAAGCTTATCTACTTTTGTCTCCTTATTATGGAAGAATTAAAGATATCTGGGTCTAGTAGCACACATGTCCTGTGCCACATTTAAAAACTGTACTATAAGGAAGTGCATACGTCTAGAAATTATGACTCACAGATCTGCCAATCTACAGAATGCTGGTGTGACAGAGAGTTCACAATTTGTTACTTCCTAGTTTTCACTAGAAATTAAGTTTACTGAAATGTAAGAATTCTAATAAATATATGGTAATTAAGACTAGAAATATTAAGGGAAACAACTCTGTATTTGAGGAAAGACATGTTTTTGGTAAGTAAAGCTATGAGGTATATAAAGGATTTGTTTTTGTTAAGGGAAAAAAAAAGAGCAACTTTTTCCTAAAATAGAATGACTGGTTGTTCCGCAATGGAAAAGTGAAAGAGTATCAGACAAAACCTGTATGGATATAAGAAAGGTGTGGAAGATTTTTAAAGGGAAATCTTGGAAAAAGAATTCTGTGTGTGGTTAAACCAGCTAAGCTTAGAATAAGTTTATGTTATTTTTTAAATGATGAACCTCAATATCAAAAGTACACTGGTGCAAAGTTTCCTTGGAGAATTTATCTGCTCATGATAAAATATTGTGAAAGTTTCTGCTTTACTTTTATGTAATCTGCCTAGGACAACAAGATTTTGTCTTTATTAGGTCTTTAACTACTTAAGAAAACTGAGTCCTCTCGATTAAAAGAGATAAGGTTTTCTGCAACTATGTTATTTCTATATTTGCCTTTGAAGTCTTTTCATTACCATTCTGGTTAAAAGAATGAATATTGTTTCACAGGGACCTGTGATCCTATTTTAATCAAGTGTTTTAAACATATAATATTTTTGACAAACTTCCTTGAACCAAATTGTAAATTCCTTTTTACCTCAAACTAACATTGGGCCCTTGCAATATATTAAAAGAATCTGTTCTCTCTTCTTATAAAAGGATACATGTTAAACTAATTAGACTTATTTAATATGTTAAATTACATGGGAAGGTTTGTCAAATAATAACTAATACTAAACCTTCCTTAAGTTATATTTGTATAGGAATATGTTATTGAGAATTCCAAAAATTGTATGAAATTCTTAGAAATCTGATAAGTCCTGGCATAATGTTATCAGTCATCTTCTCCAATCACAAATAAACTAGAGATCAAATCACAGTAAGAAAATGAGAACATTCACAAATGTGTGGAAACTAAACAACAGACTCATGAACAAGCACTGGGTCAAAGGGGAATTCTAAAGGAAATTTTTTAAATGTCATGAGGTAGCCAAAAATCAAAACACAACATACCAAAATTATCAAATGCAACAAAAGCAATCTAAGAGCAAAGATTATACAAGTAAATGACTACATTTAAGAAAAAAGAAAGAAAGATCTCAAATAACCTAATTCTAAATAAAGGACTAGAAAAAGGAGAAGAAACTAAGTCCCTACGTAGGGAAAAAAGAAAATGATAAAGTTAAGAGCATAAATAAATAAAACAGAGAATAGATAAGTAACATACAAAAAAAAAATTTCTGTCACCTGGTGAGTGGGAAAAAATATAAACAGCCAAAGTGCTTTTTCTATACCTACTCAGCAATAACCATCAACATACAAGACAGACTGTTATGACCAAATGTGTAGGGATCTCTCCCCACCAGCAAGCAAGTAATCAATTCTCCAGTGGAGACTAGCTGGGTGCCTTTTACTTCAACTCTGACACTGTCTACAATAGTTTCAAATCCCACAGGTTGAGAAATCAGTCCCTAAGACCACCCCCCAGCCCCATTTTGATGCCAGCCACAAGCTACAGGTTGTTTTCCTTTGTTTCTGACCAACTGGCTATTAATTAAGTTTTCCACAACCTACTCCTCAGGTTCCATTTATTTGCTGAGCAACTCACAGAACTGAGGGCAACACTTACTTACCCTCTTGTTACAAAGAATATTACAAAGGATACAGATAAAGAGATGCAAAGGGCAAGGTACGGAGCTTCAGTGCCCTCCCCAGGTGTGCCACCCTCCAGGAACCTCCATGTCTTCAGCTATCAGAAAGCTCTCCAAACCCTGTACTCAGGTTTTTATGGAAGCTTCTTTATGTATGCATGATTGAAGCTGGACAGTTTCATGGAAATGTGACTGGAAAAGAAGAGTATGATCTAACACTAACAGACTAGATGGGAAACCCAGCAAGTTCTATTTGTTGGAATTCTTTTTGGCCTTTCTGTACAGCATTCCTTCCTGGTATGGGGTGGGATGCATGCTTTAATGAGGGTCTTATGACCTAAAATCAGCTAAGGAAGGCCGGCTCCAAGAAAGACAGGCAGGGGAAGATTAGAACAAGCCGTAAATGATGAATGAAAACAAAAATATACATATCACCTAGTGACATCACACCGGTCATACAGTCGTAGCGCAATGAATTACTCAATGTGTTTGTGGCGATGCTGGTGTAAAGAAACAAGTTATGCTGTCAATTGTATAAAAGTATAGCCCATGAAATTATGTACAGTACATAGTACTTGATAATGATAAACAACTATGTTAATGGCTTATTTACTATACTATACTTTTTAATTGTTATTTTGCAGTGTAATCCTACTTATTAAAGAAAAGTTTGTGATAAAACAGTATGCTGTGTTACATTAGCAGCAGCCTCATATACATCATGTTTCATACATCTCTCTCTCTCTCTTTTTCTTTCTTTTCCCCACACTCTGGCAGCTGGTCGGTACAGGGATCAAAACCTGGACCTTGGTGTTATCAGCACCACACTCTAACCAGCCAGCCCTACTGCATCTCTTGATGGCATCATTTTCTCTTGTTCTTGATTTAATCTCATGTGGTTTTGTTCATCACTACCCCTAAGCATACAAAATTCACTGCTAATGTTGCCAGTAAGAGGCCATGTTGAGTAATTAACCTGGAAAAAAAATTTAAAGTGATTAAGAACTATGAAGATATAAAATCAGTGATGGTTATTGCTTTTGCTTGCCAGGCAGGCATGTCCAAGTCCATCATAGCTACAATCTTGCTTTTTTTTTTTTTTTTTGGCATCTGGCCAGTATGGGGATCCAAACCCTTGACCTTGGTGTTGTAACAACTTGCTCTAACCAACTAAGCTAACCAGCCAGCCCCCTACTGTAACTACAATCTTGAAGAAAAAGAACAAAGTGACAAAAGTTGTTAAAAGATCTGCTTCATTGAATGCAATGAGGCTAACAAAAATTTGAGATGTTTCTAAATCAGAAATGAAGAATCTTATAACGATCTGGATTGAAGACCAGACACAGAAGCACATCCCTCTCAGCACCATGAAGATCATGGCCAAAGCAAAAAGTTTGTGTTGTTGAAAGAAAAGGCTGGACTGAACTACAGTGTTGAATTTACTGCTAGCCCTGGGTGGTTTAAATAATTCAAGAATATTCATTACATTGTGTGAAAGTGGTGGTGAGTCCATGAGTGTTGATGTGAAGGAAGCTGAAGAATTTCTGAAAACTCTAGAAAAACCATGGAAGAAAATTACTGTCCAGAGGAAATCTCAATATGAATGAAAATTCCCTATTCTGGAAATGGGTGCCTGAAACGACTTGTATCTGTAAGGAAGCCAAATCAATGCCAGATTTTAAGGTGTTTAAGGGCAGGAAAACCATCTTGCTTGGGGGCAATGTGGCAAGCTCAAGCTGAAATTCTTTGTGATCTGGTGTATTGAGAACCCCAAGGCCTCCAAATATATTAATAAGCACCCCCTGTCAGTGTACTACAAGAGCAATAAGAGCTCATGGATGACACAGCTCCTCTTTCACGATGTCCTTCTGAATTGTTATGCCAGTGAAGTGGAGAAGTATTGTTTGAAGAATAACATACCTTTCAAGATTTTGCTTGTTGTTAATTCTCACACACATTCTCCTTTTATTGGTGAATTTTATCCCAATATCAAAGTGGTGTTTCTCCATCCAAACACCACCTCTTTAATCCAAGCAATGGATCGAAAATTTATGCCAGCTCGTAAGGATTACTACCCGAGGAGGGTCTTTGCCCAGGTTATTGCTGCAACTGAGGAAGACACAGAGTATATGCATGCAATTCTCGAAGCATTACAACATCTATAACTGCATCAAGAACCTTTCCTGGGCTTGGAGTGATGCCACCAAGGAGTATATGAGTGACATCTGGAAGAAGACACTCAGCAGGTTCATTCATGACTTCAGACAATTTGCCAGGGAATAGGAGGTTGGAAAGATAAACCAGGCTGTGGTTGAGATGACAAACAACTTTAACCTGGGTGTGGATGAGGATGATATTGACGAGCTTCCAGAGGTGCTTCCTGAGGAACTGACTAAGGAAGACTTGTTGGGAACTAGAACAGGAATGCATAGCTGAAGAAGAGGCAAGAGAAAAAGGAAACTGCAGGAGAAGAAAAAGAAAAAGAACCCCAAGAAAATTCAAATTTAAAAGTTTAGCACTAGCTTTTTCAGACCTCAGCAAAGCTCCTTAGAAAGTCTGAAAATATGGACCCCCAATACCAAAAGGTGTTCATTAGTAGAGAGGAATGTTCATGATGCATTGTCTGCTTACAAGCAAATCTATGATTTTAAAAAACCAAACAAGCAAAGCACCATGGACATATTTCTGAGAAGAGTGATGCCTCCTCAGAAAGAGCTCAGGCAGGTCCCTCAGGAGAAATTTCAGAAGAAATTTCAGAAGAAATGTTATCATAGGAGCTCACAGTTCCATGTGTGTTATTGCCTCTGAAGACGTTTCAGTAAAACAAGATATGGAAGTGGAAGACAGTGATATTGATAATCTTGACCCTCTGTAGGCCAGAGCTAATGTGTGTGTACTTGTGTCTTAGTTGTTTTTTTTTCTTAATTTTACTTTGTCGATATACAATGTGGTTGATTATTGTGGCCTATTACTGAAACCTCCCTCCTTCCTCCCTCTCCCCCCTCCCACCCAACAATGTCCTTTCTGTTTGCTTGTCGTATCAACTTCAAGGAATTGTAGTTGTTATGTCTTCTTACCCACCCCCGGTTTTTTTTTTTTTTTTTTTTTTTTTTGTGTGTGTGTGTGTGTGTGTGTGTGTGTGAATCTATTTATTTATTTTTAGCTCCCACCAATAAGTGAGAACATGTGGTATTTCTCTTTCTGTGCCTGACTTGTTTCACTTAATATAATTCTCTCAAGGACCCTCCATGTTGTTGCAAATGGCAGTATTTCATTCGTTTTTATAGCTGAGTAGTATTCCATGGTGTAGATGTACCACATTTTCCACATCCACTCATCTGATGATGGACATTTGGGCTGGTTCCAACTCTTGGCTATTGTAAAGAGTGCTGTGATGAACATTGGGGAACAGGTATACCTTTGACTTGATGATTTCCATTCCTCTGGGTATATTCCCAGCAGTGGGATAGCTGGGTCATATGGTAGATCTATCTGCAATTGTTTGAGGAACCTCCATACCATTTTCCATAGAGGCTGCACCATTTTGCAGTCCCACCAACAATGGATGAGAGTTCCTTTTTCTCCGCAACCTCGCCAGCATTTATCGTTCATAGTCTTTTGGATTTTAGCCATCCTAACTGGGGTTAGATGGTATCTCAGTGTGGTTTTGATTTGCATTTCCCGGATGCTGAGTGATGTTGAGCACTTTTTCATATGTCTGTTGGCCATTTGTATATCTTCCTTAGAGAAATGCCTACTTAGCTCTTTTGCCCATTTTTTAATTGGGTTGCTTGTTTTTTTCTTGTAAAGTTGTTTGAGTTCCTTATATATTCTGGATATTAATCCTTTGTCAGATGTATATTTTGCAAATATTATCTCCCACTCTGTTGGTTGTCTTTTGACTCTGTTAATTGTTTCTTTTGCTGTGCAGAAGCTCTTTAGTTGGATATCATCCCATTTGTTTATTTTTCCTTTGGTTGCCCGTGCTTTTGGGGTCGTATTCATGAAGTCTGTGTCCAGTCCTATTTCCTGAAGTGTTTCTCCTATGTTTTCTTTAAGAAGTTTTATTCTTTTGAGGTGTATATTTAAATCCTTAATCCATTATGAGTTGACTTTAGTGTATGGTGAAAGGTATGGGTCTAGTTTCATTCTCCTGCATATTGATATCCAGTTATCCCAGCACCATTTGCTAAAGAGGCAGTCTCTTCCCCAGTGTATAGCCTTGGTGCCTTTGTCAAAGATCAGATGGCTGTAGGTGTGTGGGTTGATTTCTGGATTCTCTATTTTATTCCATTGATCAGTGTGTCTGTTTTTATGCCAGTACCGTACTGTTTTGGTTATTATAGCTTTGTAGTGTAGGTTAAATTCAGGTAGTATTATGCCTCCAGCTTTATTTTTTTTGCTCAGCGTTGCTTTGGCTATGTGTGGTCTTTTGTTATTCCATATAAATGTCTGGAGAGTTCTTTCCATTTCTGAGAAAAATGTCATTGGAATTCTGATGGGGATTGCATTGAATTTGTCTATCACTTTGGGTAGTATGGACATTTTCGCAGTGTTGATTCTTCCAATCCAAGAGCATGGGATATCTTTCCATCTTCTTGTATCCTCTCTAATTTCTCTCAGCAGTGGTGTGTAGTTCTCATCATAGAGATTTTTCACATCCTTGGTTAACTCAATTCCTAAGTATTTTAATTTTTTTTTTGGTGGCTATTGTAAATGGGCAGGCTTTCTTGATTTCTCTTTCTGCATGTTCACTATTGGAGAATAGAAATGCTACTGATTTTTGTGTGTTGATTTTGTATCCTGCTACTGTGCTGAAATCACTTATCACCTCAAAGAGTTTTTTGTAGAGGTTTTAGGCTGTTCGATATATAGGATCATGTCATCTGCAAACAGGGACAGTTTGACTTCATCTTTTCCAATCTGGATGCCCTTTATTTCCTTCTCTTCTCTGATTGCTCTGGCTAGTACTTCCAACACTATGTTGAATAGGAGTGGTGAGAGTGGGCATCCTTGTCTAGTTCCTGTTCTTAAAGGAAAAGCTTTTAGCTTTTCCCCATTCAGGATGATATTGGCAGTGGGTTTATCATATATGGCTTTAATTATGTTGAGATACTTTCCATCTATACCTAACTTATACAGGGTCTTTGTCATGAATGAGTGCTGAATTTTATCAAATGCTTTTTCAGCATCTATAGAGATGATCATATGGTCTTGTGTTTGACCTTATTAATATGGTGTATCACATTTATTGATTTGTGTATGTTGAACCAACCTTGCATCACTGGGATGAATCCCACTTGATCGTGGTGAATAATTTTACGTATGTGTTGCTGTATTCTGTTTGCTAGTATTTTAGTGAGGATTTTTGCATCTATATTCATCAAGGATATCGGCCTCTAGTTTTCTTTTTTGGTTATATCTTTACCTGGTTTTGGTATCAGGATGATGTTTGCTTCATAGAATGAGTTTGGGAGATTTGCATCTGTTTCAATCTTTTGGAATAGTTTGTAAAGAATCAGTGTCAATTCCTCTTTGAATGTTTGGTAAAATTCTGCTGTGAATCCATCTGGTCCTGGGCTTTTCTTTGTTGGGAGCCTTCTGATAACGGTTTCAATGTCCTTTATTGTTATTGGTCTGTTCAGATTTTCTACATCTTCATGGCTCAGTTTTGGGAGCTTTAGTGTATGCAGAAATTTATCCATTTCCTCCAGATTTTCAAACTTGTTGGCGTATAGTTGTTTATACTAGTCTCGAATGATTACTTGTATTTCAGATGCATCAGTTGTAATATCACCTTTTTCACTTCTAATTTTTGTTATTTGCATCTTCTCTCTTCTTTTTTTTTTGTTAGCCACGCTAATGGTTTGTCAATTTTATTTATCTTTCCAAAAAACCAGCTTTTTGATTCATTGATCTTTTGTATGGCTTTTTGGGTTTCAATTTCATTCAGTTCTGCTCTGATCTTAATGATTTCTTTCCATCTGCTAACTTTAGGTTTGGATTGTTCTTGTTTTTCTAGATCTTTAAGGTGAAGTGTTAGGTTGTTTACTTGCCATCTTTCCATTCTTCTGAGGAGAGCATTTAATGCAATAAATTTCCCCCTTAATACTGCTTTTGCAGTATCCCACAGGTTTTGGTATGATGTGTCATTATTTTCATTAGTTTCAATAAATTTTTTGATTTCCTGCTTGATTTCTTCTTGGACCCATATGTCATTAAGTAGAATGCTGTTTAATTTACATGTGTTTGTATAGTTTCCAGAATTTCGTTTGTTATTGATTTCTAGTTTTAATCCATTATGGTCTGAGAAAATACATGGGATAATTCTAATTTTTTTGAATGTGTTGAGACTTGATTTGTGACCTAATATGTGATCTATCCTGGAGAATGATCCATGTGCTGATGAGAAGAATGAATATTCTGAGGTTGTTGGATGGAATGTTCTGTAGATATCTGCCATTTCCAATTGGTCTAGAGTATTGTTTAGATCTTGTGTTTGTCTGCTGATTCTTTGCCTAGATGATCTGTCCAATATTGACAGTGGGGTGTTCAGGTCCCCTGCTATTATGGTATTAGTGTCTATTTCCTTCTTTAGGTCTAATAGAGTTGTTTTATAAATCTGGCTGCTCCAACATTGGGTGCGCACATATTTATGATTGTTATGTCTTCTTGATGGATAAGTCCTTTTATCATTATGTAGTGTCCCTCATTGTCTCTTTTTATGGTTTTTAGTTTAAAGTCTATTTTGTCAGATATAAGAATAGCTACTCCAGCTCGTTTTTCTTTTCTGTTTGCATGGTAAATATTTTTCCATCCTTTCACTCTTAGTCTATGTGAGTCTTTATGGGTGAGGTGGGTCTCTTTAAGGCAGCATATTGTTGGGTCCTCCTTTTTAATCCAGTCATCCAGTCTGTGTCTTTTGATTGGGGAATTTAAGCCTTTTACATTGAGAGTTGTTATTGAAAAGTGTTGATTTATTCCTAGCATTTTATTGATTTTTGTTTGGTTGTCTTAGGTGTCTTTTGTTCCTTGCTTTCTGATTTACTGTTTGTTTTCTGTATTTGTCAGTTCCTTAGGTTGTAGATAGCCTTTTTGTTTGTTTTCTCTTCATGAATGCCATTTTTATTATACTAGTGGATTTTTATTTTTCTTGGGTTTTTTATGGCAGTGGTAGTTATTTTTCAGGAACCAAACCCAGTACTCCCTTGAGAATTTCTTGTAAGGGTGGTCGTGTGGTGGTGAACTCCCGCAGTTTTTGTTTGTCTGAGAAATATACTATTTGCCCTTCATTTCAGAAGGATAGCCTTGCAGGGTAGAGTATTCCTGGCTGACAATCTCTGTCTTTTAGTATTTTGGATATATCATCCCATTCCTTTCTAGCTTTTAGGGTTTGTGATGAAAAGTCTGATGTTAGCCTGATTGGGGCTCCCTTATAGGTGATTTGATGCTTCTCTCTTGCAGCTTTTGAGATTCTCTCTTTGTCTTTGAGTTTTGGCAATGTGACTATAACATGTCTTGGAGAAGACTTTTTGGGTTGAATACGTTTGGAGATCATTGAGCATCCTGGATCTGAAGATCTGTGATTTTTCCTATACCTGGGAAGGTTTCTGCCACCATTTTGTTGAATATGTTTTCAATGCACTCTCCTTTTCCTACCCTTCTGGAATACCCATGACTCAGATATTTGAGTGCTTAAGGTTGTCTGATATGTCTCTCAGATTTTCTTCAATGCCTTTGATTCTTTTTTTTATCTTTCTTTTTTTTTTTTTGTCTGCTTGTGTTATTTCAAACAGCCCATCTTCAAATCCAGAGATTATCTCTTCAACTTCCACAAGCCTGCTGGTTAAACTCTCTGTTGTTTTTTATTTCACTGAATAACTTCTTCAGTTCAGCAAGTTCTGCTACATTTTTTTTCAGGGCATTGATTTCCTTGTACATTTCCTCTTTCATGTCCTGTATACTTTTCCTCGTTTCATCATGATGTCTAGCTGAGTTTTCTTGTATCTCATTCAGTTTCCTTAGAATTATCACTCGAAATTCCTTGTCAGTCATTTCAAGGGCTTCTTGTTCTATAGGATCTAGAGTTTGAGATTTATTATCTTTGGGTAGTGTACTTTCTTGATTTTTTTGTATTTCTGGTATCTCCTCGTTGATATTTATTCATTGTGGCAGGAGGTTTCACAGTCCACAGGTTTGACACTATTGACTGACTAAGATGTTGCTGTGGTTGCCAATTTGGTATGGCTACCTCAGTGACTACTCAGTTGGCCACTAGTGCCTTGTGTGTGTGGTTGCCTCGGGTCTTGGGCCTCTCCAGGGAGCCACCTCTCTGGTCAGCTTGGACTCTGCTGGGCTGCTGGGTGATGGGGCCGTACCGCAGCCAAAAAAAAAAAAAAGAAATAAAGGAAAAGAAAATGGGCAAAGTACCTAAATAGATATTTTCTAAATAATGCACACAAATGGCAAACAGGTATATGAAAAGATGTTCAACATCAGTAATTGTCAATGTAATGCAAATCAAATTTACAATGACATATCATCTTACATCTGTCAGTATGGCTGTCACAAAAACCAAAAATAGATATTGACAAAGATGTGGAGAAATTATAACCATTCTGCACTTGTCGATGGTAATGTAAAATGGTGCATTGACAATGAAAAACAGTAAGGAGGTTCCTCAGAAAATCAAAATCGATATATAAACCAGCAATTGCACTCCTGGATATTTATTCTAAGTATTGAAATCAAGATCATGAAGAGATATTTGCTATACTCATATTCATTGCGCTCCTATATTCATTGCAGCATTATTCATAATAGCAGAAATGTGGAGACAACCTAAACGTCCACAAATGAAGGAATACATAAAGAAAATATGATATATAAATACAATGAAATAATATTCAGTCTAAAAAAAGGTAGAAACTCTTGCCTGATGTGAGAACATGAATACAACTTGAGGAGAATATTCCAAGTGACATTAGCTAGTCGCAGAAAGGTATTCACTGCATAATATCACTGATTTAAAATATCAAAAACAGGGCTGGCTGATTAGCTCAGTTGGTTAGAACAGAGCGTTATAACACCAAGGTAAAGGATTCGGATCCCATACCAGCCAGCCACCAAAAATAAGAACAAAAAAATCCAGTCACATGCATAAAAAACAGAGAGATTGAGAATGGGGGTTTCCATGAGTTGAGGGAAGGGAGAAATGGGAAATTGCTATTCAGTGGGTGTAAGTATCAGCTACATAAGATTATTAACTTTTAGATATCTGCTGTACAACTATGTGCCTACAATGAACAATACTGAATTGTACACTTAAATATTGGCTGAAAGCATAGAACTCATGTTGTGTTTACACATCTATAAAAAAGAAATTCTCCCAAATAAAGTACTGTCCAGGCACAGATGGTGACATTGCAGAATTCTGTTCAACCTATAATAAAAAACAACTGTATACAATTTTTCTAGAAAGTAGAAGAGGAGAGAATACTTCCAAACTCGAGTATATTAGTATTACTATGACATCAAAACTGGATGGTTTTTTTAAAAAAAGATATCTAAAAACTAAATTCCAAATAATTACAGATAATTTTTACAATAAACATGAGCAAAAGAAGTTATCAATATATAGAATTGTACACCATGACCAAATGGAGTCTATTCAAGGGCCGAAAGGCTGTTTTATTATTCAAAATCCAATTAGTGTAATCCAGAGTATAAAAGGCTGAGGAAAAATCAAGGACCCTATCAATTAATAAAAAAAATTATTTGACAGAATTCCACACTCAATTATGATATAGACTTACAGAAAACTAGGGACTGAGGGGAAAATTCCCCAACTCAGTAACCCCCTACAAACCTCACAGCAAACATTATGCTTAATGGTGAACGTCTGAATGCTTCCCCCCAGTAACTGGGGACAGGAGAGGCCCATTCTTACCACTACTCTTTGACATCATATTAAAATTTCTACGCAGTGAAATGAGGAAAGAAAAAATGTTATAAAAGTGAAAGAAACCAGAAAACAAGATGTAGTACACACATTCACAGAATATACATTAGTGTTACTTCATATGTCAAAAGAGATTGCAAATTTTAGGGTCAGCCGACCCGAACAGCCCTTTCCTCGCTATCAGTCTCTCCCTTGGTGTCCCTTCTGGTGGGCGAGCAAATTGCCCGGATTCCTCTTTCCCTCTGGTCCCTGTTGGAAGGAGATGGGGGAAGAGAGCCGTGAAGAGAGGTGAGCACAGCTGCAGGCCCCAACCAGCCCATTAAAGGACACTCAGACGCGGCGGGGGTTCTGTCAAGCAGTTCCATTTATTATCACACAAGCACTTGCTTTTAAAGTCAAATGGGGAAGGGAGGTTTTTACATCCTCCAGTCAGTTTATAGGTTACCAGAGCATGCATCCTGTCTCAATTCCTAGCTATTTCAATCACGCAGTGTTCACGAGCACGGAAGTGCATATTTGGCCAATAAGGGCTAAGGCAAGGTTCCCGCAGACACCTCCACCCTACTTCCTCCTGGCTCCGTCTTAGGCTGCCACGTTAATATGCCCTTGTGGGCCCATAATGGCACTGCTTGTAATGTCACTTAAGGTGGCATTAGTTTTTAAGGCCCGACAGCAAATGTGATCTACATAAAGATCTTGTGATGGGAGATTAATTATCCTGGATTACCTGGAAAAGGTTATATAATCACAGGTGTCTGTATAAGAAGGATGCAGGTGGACTGAGAGTCACAGAGAAGTTGGTGATGTAATGGAAGCAGAGGGATAGAGATAAAGAGATGTTACAATGCAACCTCTGAAGATGGAGGAAGTGAACCATGAAACGAGAGATATGGTCTCTGGAACATATGGGGCAAGGAAACACATTCTCCCCTGCGGTTTCAAGAAGGATCACCGTGCTGTAGACCCATATTTGACTTCTGACCTACAGCAGTATAAGAGAATAAATTTGTGTTGTGTTAAGCCACTCAGTCTGTGATAGTTTGTATAAGCAGCAACAGAAAACTAATAAAATGGTGTTACATAGGAAAGTCCAAAGAATCTACAAAAATCTCCAGAATGAGTGAGAGTTCAAGGTTTCAGGATAAAAGATCAACATACAAATATTTATTGTATTTTTATATACTAGCAATTAACACATGGAAACTGACGTTAGAAATATGATACCATGTATGATTGCTCAAAAAAGAAAAAAACCTAAGTGTGTATAAATCTAACAAAATGTGGAAAAGACTTTTATAAGAAAAACTACAAAACCTTCATGAACAAAATCAAAGACAATCTTAATAAACTGAGTTATGATATAATCATTTACTGGAAGACTCAACACAGAAATTATGTCTGTTGCACCAAGCTGATATACAAGTTTGAAGCATTGCCTATCAAGATATTTTGTAAATATAGACAAGATTATTCTAAACTTTACATGGAAAAGCAAACAAACTGTAATAGCTAAAACATCTCAAAAGAAAAATAAAATGGTTGAAATCACTGCACTTGATATCAAGACTTTGAGTATACTAAATGTAATCAAGACTGTGTGGTATGGGTGAGTAAAAGATATATAGTTTAATGGTACAGAATAAAGAGGGCAGAAATAGCCTCCACACGTGTACTTTCACCTATTTGACAAAAATACCAAAGCACTTGAATGGAAGATGGATTTTCAAGTAATGGTGCTGGACCAAGTGAATAAAAAAAAAATTTCTTACCTAAACTTCATACCTGTACAAATATTAGTTCAAAAGGGATCATATCCTTAAGGGCAAAATGTAAAATCATAAAACATTAATCTGTAAAGATTAAGAATTTTTTTTAAATAGTAAAATCTTCAGGAACTCAGCCTCAACAAGAGTTCTTAGACATGGCACCAAATTTAAAAAAAAAAACAAAAAAATGATAAGTGGGACTTTATCAAATTAAGCTTTTGGTTTGTTAAACTCCTTGATAAGAAGAAAAGTTGGCAAAATATGAAGAGACATTTCACTGAAGCAGAAACACAAAGCAAACAGGCAAATTAAAAGATTTTCACCATCACTATCATCAAAAAACTTCAGCATTTTCTGCTTTCTCCATTTTAACCCATCTTCCTGTCTGAAAAGTTCATGTCAACAATGAGTTTTCATACCAAGCAAGGAAAGAAATAGGTGCTTTGACAGTTTTCAACCTTCAAATATATCATGTTATATTTTTCTTTTTTGGATAAAAGAATTGGGGGAGGGGAACTGATAGAATTATTCTAAAATGACATTGTGAGGATGATGTCACAACTCTGTAAATGTACTAAATATCACTGAATTGTATACTAAATATGAAGCAATTTTATGTTTTGTAAATTATATCTTAGTAAGCTTGCTTATTTTTAAAATTCCAATGTTACTCCTACACTCACTACAACTCTATTTCAATTCATTTAATGAACATAATTCCATACATTCCAGATTCGGTTTTACATATATGTCTTTCGTTAAGTCTATTTCAATAATTATGATTTTAATACAATTAATGCAGTTAGAATTAAGAGTTTCTATTGATAACCCTCCATATAATCAAACACACACATAAACTGTAATCAATAATGATTCTCTAAAATGTTTATCACTTTCTCATGTTTCAGGTTCTATAACTTAGCTCTCCACAATATTGTGCAATTCATTTGGTGGTTAGTAACATTTTTCTCTTCTTCCTGGTTTAAGGAAAATCTGTCCTGCTCTCAATCACAATATTAAATCATTCTTGGGTCAATAAATCTGGCTTCCTCTTGGATAATTTTTCCTGTAAGATTATGCAGTATACAGGTATCTAAAGTTCATTTAGGTATTAATTCATGTGTGATATTGGCTTAGGAAATAAAAGTATAGACATAATAGAAGCTTACTATGGTCACAATGACATAAGAAATAAAATCATTTAAAAATAACAAAATAAGTGCAGATGTTGAGTAGTTGAAGAACAGAAATAACTAGCCTTGTTAGTCAGCACCACGGTTAAGACTTGTCTTTGTGGCTAGACAACATGAATTCAATCCTCAATCAGCCACTGACTGGGATGTGATTGGGTTGATCTTTTTCCCTGTTTTTGTCCCGTTTACTCATCTGTGAAATGAGAATATCATCAATACTTATTTCAAAGAGCTGAGGTCTCAACTCAGCTCGTTATGGGTTATCATACATAACTGATTCTTATTCTAAGTGTGAGTGGCATAAAGGAAAATGTAAAAGCAAACATAAAAATCACTGATTAAAGAAAAATATTCTTATTATGTATTTCTGGATGGGAACAAGTCAAGAGGAGAATTTTGGGAGCCACTTTTCTGTGGTAAAAGTAGCACAATCACCATGTTTCTCTGCAAGATCCTTTGGCTCTGAATAGGAATACCAGCCAGTGGGCAGTGGTAGAATGGCCTCCTTTAGGTATTGGGCACAGGAGATTATTTCCTTGCCTCAGAATATAGTTGGAATCTTGGAGACTTTCTCTCTTACCTATCATGTTTTCCTTTTCTTCACCAGATGCTGGTTAACCTCCACACAGTTGGTTTTCAAGCACCTAATATTGGCCAACTCTCAAGTTCAGAGACTTAAGTTCGCCCTCTTGTATCATCTCAGTTTTTGTTTCTTTAAAGTCTTTTTAAAAACACTCATTTTTCATAATGATGGAGCCCCTAATTTGTATCTGCCATTGACTTCTGTGCACTTTCATGTCACAAAATTTTATGTCCAACACCTTCATTTATATACCTCTTCTATTAGTTCCTGGAAAAAATATACATTACATATATAATCTGGATTGCAATGTATGGGACAAAAAAAGCAAGAAAATTCATATACAAAAACAAAATAAATTTTCTTGTACTGTTGAAAAAGAGCCATTTAATATATTGTTTAGTACCATATCCTGAAATTGACATTCTTATAGCCTTTGGGAAAATGTTCTTGTAGTAAAATTGTTTAATCATATTTACTATGTAGTAAACATTTTCACACATTTTTATTGAACTACCAAAAAAATACATTAGGCAATTTATCTAAACAATATCTCAAAAATATATTCAATAACCATATTGTGAAGTGGGACCTACGTAGGCAGCAGGAAAAAGAATGTGATAAGCTGTGAGCATGAAGAAAGTTATGATCTTTCCCATTCAAGAAGTCAGAAGTACAAAGAGTAAACATTCACAATTGTAGTAAAGAATTTGACTGTTTTTTGATGTTTTCTGACACCTTTTAAGCCTGTCCACTTCCTCTTCTTATTCTGCCCATTCGGGACAAGCTGATAATAAAGCCCCAGTGGTCCCTTCTTTGATACCAGCTGGAAGTTCAAAACACATCCATCCAGGTAGCTTCACTGCAGCCCCAACCAGTCACCACCATAAGACAAGCCAGCATGGGAGGAATGTATAGGGAAAGTGTTCCCTGAATGAAGGTAACAGGAACTCCAAGGCACCAGAGGGAGACTAAGCCAGTGCAGTGACATTAAAACAAAGTTACCAGAGCCCCCAGTCCACAACCAGGCACAGCACTGGTGCCTCGGGGACCCACCCGGGGGCCTGGGGGCCTTGGCCATCGAGCCGGGGACCAGACTCCCCTCTCCACAACCAAGCACACCACCAGCAACAAAGAGCATGCCATAAACATCATCTCCATGTGGGTGGCCCACCACAGTAACCACAGCTACTGCAAAAGTGGCTAGACTTCACAACCACCACACAGATGGTCCACGAGCCATTGGAGTGCATTGACACAAGGAGTCACCAACAGAGACCAAAGAAAAGAATAGGATGTCTCTCTCCACAAAGTCCATTCCAGAGTGACAGAAGAAGCATCTTCTCTATGATAATACTGGGGGACCTGAACACACCTCTCAGCATTGGGCAGATCATCTAGGCAACAAATCAACAGCATAACCATTACTCTTTCAGAGGGAGAGAAGAAATCTAGGGTTATCTGGTGGGAGGGGGGAGGCACGTGGAATAGTGAGAGACTGGACAAGGGGCATAAAGAGTAAGTACAATTTGTAACAATATACATACTAGTAATATTGATTTGATCAACATATGTCAACATTGAATCCCCCAAATATGTATAATCAATTATAATTCAATAAAAAAACAAAACAAAAGAAAACCAAAAAGCCCCACAAAGGTTCTGGTGGCCACTTGTCAGGAGGAGGAATCGTGTCTTGGGTCCCAGTGGATCTAGACCCTCTCCCAGAGGGGCAAGAAGCCCCATAAAGGGGTCCTGGTGGTGGAGTTCCCAGAGAATAGAATTACCAAACAAGGCCTTTGGGTTCTCTATGCAATACAAGTTGACAACAGGCCAAACAGGGAGTCACAGGCAAGGCTTTATTGGGGCTTATGCTCAAGCACAAGGGAGTCAGCACAAAAGAGTTTCCTCAGGCTGGCTCTCCAGTGCATCAGAGAAAGTTTTATTTATTTATTTATTTGTTAAAGAAAATATAGTTTTATTAATAATTTTTACATTCTATGATGTTGTGGAGCAGTTGGGCAGTTCGGGGGGAGCAGAAGGGAAAGGGGAAGGAAATGTGATGGAGAAAGGAGGACGGGCAGGATTGAGGCCTGTGGCACCCCCCCCATTCCCACAGGGGAGACCAGGAACCTTCCAGCAGTGGCTTGGTCATTGCTGGGCTTGGTACAGATGTCAGGGGTATGTGGCAAAAGCCCTTGCTCCCCCCTACTCCAGCTCGGGAACCTGGGGCCCTTCTTGCTGAGGCTTGGTGGTCCTCGCCGTGCTGGCTGTGGGTGAGGGAGGTGTGGCTGAGGCTTTCAGCCCCCCACTGCCCTGGCTCAGGATAGCCTGGGGCACTTCCTGCAGCAGCTCCTCACTGCTGGGCTGGTTCAGAGAAAGTTTTAAAAGGGCTTGGTTGGGAAAGGGGTGCCATCTAAGTATGTAGAGGTGGGGATTTCTTGGCGCTTGTGCAATTGGAGGTCATGTTTCTTGATGTGTTCTGTATCTCATTAGCATGTTAAATCTCCACCCATGTGTGATTTTTAGTAATACAATGAAGGAAGAAGTCAGTGGAAGTTCAGCACTGGATTCCATCTTGGCATAGGCTGGTTTGGTCCAGTTCTCACAGCTGGATCTCTGCCTTTGTGTAAATATCCTGCTCCTGCCTTCCTTCAAGATACTGCATAAGAGATACATGGCTTAGCCCATTTTTATATAGGTATAAGTTGGATTCCCACAATTGGTAGGCTGTTTGTCTTAGTCCTTTGTGGCCAGGGATAAGGACCTCCAAGTCCAGTCCCTATTCAGTCTCAAAACTACAATAGCTGAAACATCTGGAAAAAGAATAAATTGGTGGAAATCACTGCACTTGATATCACAAATGTAATCTAGACTGTGTGGTACTGGTGAAGGACAAGATATATAGATCAATGGGACAGAACAGAGATGACAGGAATAGCCTCCATACATGCACTTCCAACTGATATTTGACAAAGGTATCAAGAATACTATATGAAGAAATGATTTTTAAATAATGGTACTGAACCAACTGAATAAGAAAAATCTCCACCTAAACTTACACTTGTACAAATATTAGCTCAGAAGGGATCATATATTTAAATGAAAAGTGTAAAAGCACAAAACGTTAATGTATAAGGATTTAGGAAAACAAACATACAGTAAGATCTCTAGGAATATAAGCTACATGAAAAGGTCTTAGACTAGGCATCAAAAGCATGACTGATTTAAAAAGTTGAAAAATAGGGCTTCATCAATTAAAATTTTTGGTTTTAAAAGTGCTTGATAATAGGATAAATGGTCAAAAATATTGACACATCTCACTGAAGTAGATACACAGAATAGGCTAATAAAAAGATTTTCAATATCACTAACCATCAAGAATCAACAGCAGCATTTTCTGCTTTTTCCACCTGAACCCATCTGCCTGTCCAAAATGTTAACATTAATAAGGTTTCATACCAGAAGAAAAAGAGAAGTGCTTCAGCAGTTTTAAGTGTATGTGATCTCTCTCCTTTTTGGTTAAAAAAAATTGGGGAGAAAAAACATATTGTTCTAAAAGGAGATGGTGGGGATGATGTCACAACTCTGTAAATGTACTGAAAAATAATTGAGTACTATTCGAAATATGATACAATTTTATGATTTGTAAATTATGTCAATAAGCCTATTTATCTTTTAAAAGGCAATGTCACTTCTACACTCACTACAACTCTATTTCAGTTTATTTAATGCACACAATTCCATACCTTCTAGATTTAATTTTTTGTCTTTCATAGTTTATTTCAATACTCATGACATTGAAATTAATAAAATTAAATTAGGAATTTCTGTAGATAACCCCCCAAATATAATCAAATAAATACATAAACTGTAATTAATAATACTTTGCTCTCTACTGTAAAATGGTTTATCTCTTTCTGTTTCAGTTCCTATACCTGAGCTCCCCACTATATTGTACAATCATTTCATAAGTCCAAATACCTCTTGGATCATTTTTCTCCTAGGATTATGTGGTAATCAATGTATCTAAAGATCTGTGTGAGGACGAAGAAAGATAAAATTGCCTCCAGACTGTGAAAGAAATTTGAGACCAAAAAACGAAACAGGTACCTCCATATAGGTTAACAAAGAGTTTATTAATGGGTGACTTACATACAGGGAAGATCAGGCAGACCAGTGATCCTGACTCTTGCTTATCTGCATTCCATAACATCTGGAGCATGGCAGGATTTTACAAAGGCACTTGGGGACAAAAAACATGGTAGCAGGACAAAAGGAAGCATGTGGAAAAAATATGTTGACATAGTCAACCTTCAGATATTCTATGATCAGTGAGCGATTAACTTGAGTACCAAAGGTATAAACAGGAAACCTTTCATCTTTATCTTAAATTAGCCTTGCTTTTCAGTCATTGTCTTAACCATGCTTGCTTTAATGTGTAACTTCCTAGTGTAGCTTTTGAAGGGGGTCGCAGAAAGAACAAATAAAGCTAAAAGGGGCCAAAAGTTGGATCTGGTATGGCCTGCATTCCAAAAGTTCATTAAAGTATCAATTAATAGCTAATATTCACCTATGAAATAAAAGTGATAGATATAATAGAAACTTATCATAAGCAAAATTAGGTGTGAAGTAGAACCATTTAAAATACTACTAACAAAATAAGCACAGATGCTGAGTAGCTGAAGGACAGAAATAACTAACCCTGTTAGTGCTGTGGTTAAGAAACTTATCTTTGCAGCTAGACAACATGGATTCCATCCTGAATTAGCCACTGACTGGAATATAATTCGGTGCATCTTTTAACCTGTTTTTCTCATACATTTCCTCATCTGTGAAATGCGAATATCATCAATCCTTATTTCAGATGCTGAGAACTCAATTGGTTATTATACATAGGCCATTATTAACAGTGATTCTTATTCAAAGAGTGATTGATATAAAAGAAAATATAAATGCAAACATAAAAATCACTTATTAAAGGAAATATATTTATTAGGTATTTCTGGATGGGAAAAAATTGAATGAAGCATATTTGGTGTCAATTTCATTGGTAAAAGTAGCACCAATGTCATGTTTCCCTACAAAATCCTCTGGCTCTGAATAGGAATATGAGATAGTGGGAAGTGGTGGAATGGCCTCCAGGAATTAGGCAATGGAGTTTATCTCTTTGTCACAAAGTATACTTGGAATCTTAAGAGATTTTCCTTCTCATCTACCATTATATATTCATTACCATTCCTTGGTGCTACTTAACTTCCATACAATTGATTTTCAAGCACCTGATCCTAGCCAACATCCACATTAAGAGAGTTTAGTTCACCCCCTTATATCATCTCAGTCCTTTTATTGAATTAAAGACTTAAAGAAACATTCCTGTTTCATAATTATAGAGCACGTAGTTTGTACCTGCCATCGACTTACATGCAATTTAATGTCACAAAATTTCGTCTTCAAACAAAGCCTTCATTTATGTATCCCCATATTTTTCACTGAAATAACACATGGAAATCTACATTAAATATATAATCTAGATTACAATGTATAGAAGAAAAAGACCGTAAGAAAAATTAATATACATGAACAAAATATTTTTTCCTATAGGTGAAAATGAGCTGTGTCATATATAAGCACCATAATGTGAA
This sequence comes from Cynocephalus volans, assembly GCF_027409185.1. Taxonomy (NCBI): domain Eukaryota; kingdom Metazoa; phylum Chordata; class Mammalia; order Dermoptera; family Cynocephalidae; genus Cynocephalus; species Cynocephalus volans. The sequence continues at coordinate 5,495,036 of NC_084462.1, read as the reverse complement.
ACTGATATTCTTATTAGCCTTTGGGAATATGCTATTACAATAAAATTATTTAATTATACTTATTATGTAATAAACATTTCCACACATTAATTTTTGCTAAACTACCATAAAAATATATTATGCAATTTACCTCAACACAATTTCAGAAGCATATTTAATCAAATTGCAGAATGGGACCTATGTGAGTAGCAGGAATAGAAATGTGGTAGACTATGAGCATGAAAAAGATAACATAGGAGTAGCAAGAATAGGATTCACAGTTGTACTGAACAATCTGACTCCATTTTTTGATCTCTGAGTATTGACACTTTTTAAGCCTCACCAGTACCTCTTCCTACTCTGCCCACCTTGATAAGCTGACAATAAAGCCCAAAGTGGTCCCTTCTTTGGCACCCCCTTGTTCAAAGCACATCTGTGTACCCACAATTGAGCCCTATATGGTCACTACCATAACACAAGCCATTCATCTTTCCCTGCTCTCTCAAGCTATTTGTGGACCAGTGTAGAAAGTCTACCTTGCTTTCAGGAGAGTCTTGTAAGAAACACATAATACTTCCTGACAGAGGAACCAAACTTTGGGTGGTGATCAATCCAGTTCCAGTGGGGTGTTCACAAGTACAAATTACTAATAATGTTATGGGCGTGAATATATGAAGTTGGTAATTAATGCACAAAACAAAAACCCCATTAGGTATGTTCATTCTTAAGAAAAAACTCATGAACTTCAATCATTTCAAATGATTTCACTGAGCACCCAAGGACAAAAAACAGATGTCACTTTTCCCCTGATACATTTTCTTTTATTTCATAATATTTTCCATAACCTTACTATATTTATTTTCATTTTATGTAAATTAAGTTCCATTCCACAAACAAGGGAAAGGTACTAAGAAAAAATTATAATATAGTACATTACGGAACATATTCATCAACAGTAATGCAGACTTTAGGGTGTCAGAGTCTGAAACCGCACTGCTATGGGATTTTCATTTTGCCCATTTGAGTATACTAGGGCAGAGTGTGGAGAGAATAACTCTAGTGCAAGGCATGATTATATGTTCTCAAAATTGTACTTTGAATCTAACACAGAAAAAACTTTCCTAGATCCTTCAGTTGAAGAAACCTAATATTGTATTTGTTAGTGTCCCTTATTAAATATTCTTCCAGTAAGGGATAAAACTATTTTGGTGGCAGGAACGTGATTCATTCAGTTATGAAAAATGAAACAAATGTTATTAATTAAAACATGAGACCTTTGAAATATAGTAGAAACTGTTATGCCAGAAGTTAATGTGATTCCTGAGCAAAAACTTGCTATTGTGGTTCTTTTGATTAAAATCTCCTTTGATAACTGTTGTCTCTTCAATTTCAAGAATAATAATAATTTCTCATCAATCTTGCCATACAACAGCCATTGTAATCCAATGGAGGAGGTGGCCACCATTTCCTCTGCATTATTTCTACCACATAATCAGTTCCTGATAACTATTACTCTCTTCCAAGAAAAAAACCAAGTCTCCTAAGACCTTGTATTCCTGTATTCTCTGGTGAATCTTGAAAACACATCTTTGGTAAGTGAACTTTCCAGGTTCACTACATTTGACTGGTTTTTATCAAATAAAAACCTCTCATGACAACAGAATTATGAATGCTTGACATGAAGACTTACTACATACATTACTGAGGTTTCACTCCAGTGTAAATGCTCTGAAGTTCCACAGTTTTGATGCAAGGGTAAAAGCCTTAGTATGTACCTTACCTTCATATGGTTTCAACAATAGTGTTTTCCTTGAATTTTGAGACCTTGGAGAAGTCTGTCATATACATTGTCATATACATTATTATGTCATATACATTATTGTGTCATATACATTGACTATATTCAATTGCGCTTCTAGTATGCCTTCCCTGATGTTAATTAATGCTTAAATTCATAATGAAGAGATGCCTACCCTCAGAATTTGTAAGGTTTCTCTGAAGTATTAAATGTCCAATCTTGTGCAAGATATTAATTATGCCAGAAGACCTTGCCACATTTATTACCTTTGTATGGCTTCTCTAGAGGGGATTATCTGATCTCCACTGAGAGGTGATTGCTGACAAAATAATATGATGGTCAGTACATTTGAAAGGTTTCTCTCCAGTATGAACTCTTTGATGATATGCAAGGTATGACTTTTCACAAGACTTTGCCACACTCCTTACATTTGTAAAGATCCTCACTAGTATGAATTAACAGATGTCGTGCAAGGCTTGAACTGCAAGGAAACACCTTGCAACATTCACTACAGTTGTAAGGTTGCTTTCCAGTATGAATTCCCCAATGATTTCCTACAGATGATTTGTAATGGAAGCCCTTGTCACACTGATTATATTTATAAGGTTTCTCTCCACTATTGATTAACTGATGGTCAGTAAGCCTTGAATGTAAAGAAAAGGCTTTGCCACACTCATTACATTTGTAAGGTTTCTCTCAGTATGAATTAGTAAATGTTGTACAAGGCTTGCATTTTTACTGAACACCTTACCACAGGTATTACATTTGTTAGGATTCTCTCCAGTATGAATTCTTCGATGCTTTGCAAGATATGAATGTTGACTGAATACCTTGCCACATTCATTACATTTGTAAGGTTTCTCACCAGTATGAATTCTCCGATGTTTTGCAAGGTATAAATGTTGACTGAATACCTTGCCACATTCATTACATTTGTAAGGTTTCTCACCAGTATGAATTCTCCGATGTTTTGCAAGATATAAATGTTGACTGAAAACCTTGCCACATTCATGACATTTGTAAGGTTTCTCTCCAGTATGAATTCTCCGATGACATGCAAGATGTGAATGTTGACTGAACATCTTGCCACATTCATTACATTTGTAAGGTTTCTCTCCAGTGTGGATTCTCCGATGACATGCAAGGCTTGAATGTTGACTGAATACCTTGCCACATTCATTACATTTGTAAGGTTTCTCTCCAGTATGGATTACCTGATGCTTAATAAGTGTTGATCGCAAACTAAAAGCTTTGCCACATTCATTACACTTGTAAGGTTTCTCTCCAGTATGAATTCTCCAGTGATTTGCTAGGGATGACTTGTAACTAAAGCCTTTGCCACATTCATTACATTTGTAAGGTTTCTCTCCAGAATGAATTCTCTGATGTTGTGCAAGGTGTGAATTATGTTTGAAGAACTTGCCACATACATTACATTTGTAAGGCTTCTCTCCAGAATGAATTCTCTGATGTTGTGCAAGGTGTGAATTATGTTTGAAGAACTTGCCACATTCATTACATTTGTAAGGTTTTTCTCCAGTGTGAATTCTCAGATGACATACAAGAACTGCTTTTTTATTGAAGATCTTCCCACATATATCACATTTAAATCGTTTCTCTCCACTACAGATTATTTGATGTACAGTAAGGTGTGAGCGTTGATTAAAGGCCTTGCCACATTCATTACATTTGTAAGGTTTCTCTCCAGTATGGATTACCTGATGCTTAAGAAGTGTTGACTGCAGACTAAAGGCTTTGCCACATTCATTACACTTGTGAGGTTTTTCTCCAGTATGAATTTTCCAGTGATTTGCTAGGGATGACTTGTAACTGAAACCCTTGCCACATTCATTACATTTGTAAGGTTTCTCTCCACTATGGATTAACTGATGGTTAGTAAGCCTTGAATGTAAAGGAAAAGCTTTGCCACACTCATTGCATTTATAAGGTTTCTCTCCAGTGTGAATTAATAGATGTTGTACAAGGCTTGCATTTTTACTGAACACTTTACCACATGTATTACATTTGTTAGAAGGCTCTCCAGTATGAATTCTCCGATGCTTTGCAAGGTATGAATGTTGATTAAACACCTTGCCACACTCATTACATTTGTAAGGTTTCTCTCCAGTATGAATTCTCCGATGACTTCCAAGATATGAATGTTGACGGAATACCTTGCCACAATCATGACACTTGTAAGGTTTCTCTCCAGTATGAATTCTCCGATGACATGCAAGATGTGAATGTTGACTGAACGTCTTGCCACATTCATTACATTTGTAAGGTTTCTCTCCAGTGTGAATCCTCCGATGACTTGCAAGGTTTGAATGTTGACTGAACACCTTGCCACAATCATTACATTTGTAAGGTTTCTCTCCAGTATGAATTCTCCGATGACTTGCAAGGTATGAATCCTTACTGAACACCTTGCCACAGTCATTACATTTGTATGGTTTCTCTCCAGTATGAATTCTCCAGTGACTTGCAAGGTTTGAATGTTGGCTGAACACCTTCCCACATTCATTACATTTGTAAGGTTTCTCTCCCGTATGAATTCTCTGATGGCGTACAAAGTGTGAATTCTGACTGAACACCTTGCCACATTCATGACATTTGTAAGGTTTCTCTCCGGTATGAATTCTCCGATGACTTGCAAGGTGTGAATCCTTACTAAATACTTTGCCACATTCATGACATTTGTAAGGTTTCTCTCCAGTATGAATTCTCCGGTGACTTGCAAGGTTTGACTGCTGACTGAACACCTTGCCACATTCATTACATTTGTAAGGTTTCTCTCCAGTGTGAATTCTTTTATGACATATTAGAACTGCTTTTTTATTAAAGACCTTACCACATATATCACATTTAAATTGTTTCTCTCCAGTATGGATTATTTGATACATAGTATGGTGTGAGCCTTGGTTAAAGGCCTTTACATGCTCATTATATTTGGAATGTTTTGTCCTCATGGTTGCTTTCTGTTCTTGTCTGAATACTAAAGAATCCATAAAATCATTTTCATATTCATGAGAAATGTCATTTTTGACATTAGAAGGATTTATTTGGGGTGGTGAAACTAAGGAACCATTGTTCAAAGGCATCTCAACAGGATTACATTCATAAATTTTTCCTTCAGTTTGAAATAGCCGCAGTTCAGGAACATCTGATTGAAAGCTTAATCGATGCTGGTTTTTAACAGGATTGTTTCCCACATCTCTTCCACCATATTGATCGCTTCCGCCAGTGAGGTTTTCGTTACGGGTGATATGCACTCCTTTGTAATGTCTTTCATCTTCTCTCCACTGACACTCAGAGACATGTGTACTTTTCTGCATTTCCCTGAAGCAAAAATCTTTGGTATCACGCCTTTCATATCTTTCCAATGTCACTGTCTGGAATATTTCTCTTATATTACTGTCCCCTTTTGGTGACAACTGCTTGATTAGAGATTTAGGAGAGATTCCTAAAAGATATAAAGAAACAAGTTTACAATGAATTGCAGATGGTAAATAGATGTCTCTATTGAAATACCTAATATTACACCAAATGTAATACTTATATTGAATAGAATTATAAAACTAATCATGACTTTAAAATTTTTGGAAAACAAAAGAAATAGAATTTTTAAACGAAGAATGGGTGATTACATGTAATTGAAGTTAACTGCAGAAAAGTCTAGTTGCAAACAATGACCAAAACACTCACGTTGCACGGTGTGTTAGCATTGAATAAGTATTTTCCTATCATGAAGCCAAAACACAACCAATTGGCTGAAAATAAATGCCTCTCTCCTAATTGAAGAAAAAAAAATTACATTACACATATTTACAGAATATTTATTGTGAACAAATAAATGCAAAAGCACAGCACCCTATGTTTTCATGGTGAATAATTCACAGTAAACCTATACAATGAATAATGTACATAAATGGCAATTCCGAAGAGCAAACCAGTAACAGTACACAGAAAATAGGGACAAAGTAAAACAATGTCATAAAAATATAGTATTTGTCTGAATATGTTATAAAATTACTATACCCACAGATGATAGGAAATTTGTGAGATTAACAAGTGTTTCATGTCAGTTACATTGTGTAATACATAGTGAAATCCATGACCTGTATATTATAATAAAGATTAAGAATACATTATAGTATTCCATGACAAAACCAGGAATCAAATAATTAGTAACAACATTTATACAAAATTATTGTCTGTGTGATTTCTAAACAATTCTTTCTTTAAAAAGGAAGAACTGTTTCAAAACCAGAATATACGTGAAAACTAAAACTTAAGTTAATATCATAGACTTCTGATGTATCAGATCAGGTAAATAGATAACATGATAAATAATAATGACTGTGGAACAAAGTTAGAACTGACAATTACGATTGCTGGTCTGTAGTTATGTAATAGGTAATCAATAGAGCAATTCCCTGTATAGGCATTGCCCATTTATTAACTACTTCATTGGCACAACATATATGTAATAGAATTCATACTTAGAAAATTAGCTAAGGGCAGAGAAAGCACTGAAACAAACTGAAAAATAAGAACATAGAGCATAATACAGGTTCTGTGATCTGGAGGTCTTATCACCCAAACCCAGTATAATGTTATTAGAAGTGGGGTCTTTGGAAGATAATTAACACATGAGGATGGAGAGCTCATGAAAAGAATAGTGTCATTTTAAGAAAATACCAGACAGCTTGCTTCCTTCTCACTCTTTCCCCCATGTCAAGACACAGCAAGAAGATGGCTGGGATTAACCAGGAAAAGGGCAATCACCAGGACTCAATTCAGCTGTCATCTCGATCGTGAACTTCCCAGCCTCCACATTTATGAGAAATCATCTCTGATTTAAGCCTCCAGTCTGTGGTATTTTTGGTGGCAGGTGGACATGACTAAGAATTAACAGAACCATCTCAAGGTAAACATGACAAAATGCTGGTAAATCCTACTAAACAAAGAAACTTTTGTACCTTTGAAATGAAACTTGCAATATTCTTAGATATCTAACAGCACTAATTTATTATAAAAAAAACCTTCAGATAAATTATCATTATTATTTTTAAAAAACCCAGCAGGTCCACAGAGTTCATGTATCTCATAGCAATTTACACAAAATGTAACTGAAACAGGATTTGTTCCTTCGCTACAGACTCAAACATGTCCTTAAGCATGACTGCTTCCCAGGTAGTACAGAAAACAGATGACAACAAATAAAAGAAACACAGAAAGAAATATCTCAAGAGACAGAAGAGCTGAGTTTTGCTGTCCTAGTAGACCCTGCTTCCCTGGAGCAGGACTAGACCCCTAGATTCTGAGCTGCAGGGACATCCCTCTCCACAGGAAGCAGAGTCATCACTATGCTGCTTTCTGCCCACCAAGGTCCAAAGACAGCTGTGTTCCACAAATCTGGGGTCCTTTCTGCCACTGAATCCAGCCTCAGACTCTGGGACACGGGGGATTCCCAATATTCCATAGTCCAGAGTCACCACTATATGATGCCTCATTCCCTGGGACCTGAGTTGCCACCGAGCCCTATTGCTTCTTGCTCCCACACTGCAGCTGTACCCTCCTCCTTGAGTCCAAACCTCCAGCGCATCCCCTTTTCCTGAAAGCCAGGCCAATTATGTGTCCCACACTCCAAAGTGAGAGTCACAGCTAAAAAACAGCCCCGTGATCCCAAGCTGCGAGAGGGTGCCTCAGCATCACAGACCATGACTTTGAGGCCAATCTCCATGAAACCTTGACACAGAAAGTGAATCTGACCCCAGAACCCACGTGCCACAATAGGGTTGTTAGACACTGAGCCTTCAGGACCCCAGCTTCATAGCCATTCTGAGCACCTGGCACCTGAAACCCAGGTACCGTGAACCTGTTTGCAGGCCATGTCAAACCTGCTTCTTGCTACCACGCTGCAGCTGTACCCTGCTCCTTGATTCCAAACCTCCAATGCATCACCTTTTCCTGAAAGCCAGGCCAGTGCTGTGTCCTGCACTCCAATGTGAGAGTCACAGCTACAAAACAGCCCCCTGATCCCAAGCTACATGAGGGTGCCTCAGCATCACACACAATGACTTTGAGGTCAATCTCCATCAAACCTTGACACAGAAAGTGAATCTGATCCCAAAAACCAATAGGGATGTTAGACTCTGAGCCTTCAGGACCCCAGCTTCATAGCCATTCTGAGCACCTGGCACCTGGAACCCAGGCACTGTGAACCTGTTTGTAGGCCATGTCAAACCTGATGCCAACAGGGATCCCCTGTATTGTCTTCCCATTGTGAGGACAAGGAGAATATGAGAACCCCAAAAGCTCTTGCCACAGAGGACCTTAGGAACCTCCACCACCAATGGTGCTGCCATAAATTTCTACAGCCTAAGTCACTTAAACTCAGATCGCACTGACGTTGTCTGCCACTAAAGAAGCTGTACAGAGACTGTACAAATGCATCACAGCAATACGGATAAGCTTGAAAGACATTATATGTTATGTTAAGTGAAACAAGCCAGGCACAGAAAGAGAAATATCTCATGTTCTTACTTGTGTGGAAACTAAAAAAGTTTATCTCATAGATGAAGAGAGTGGAATTGTGGTTACTAGAGGCTGGGAAGGGTAGGTGGGGATGGGAGGGTAGTGAAGATTCGTTCTCAAATACAAAGTTACAGCTAGATAGGAGGAATAAGTTCTAGTGTTCTATAGCACTATATGGTGACTACAGTAAACAACAATTTATTATACATTTTCAACTAGCTAGAAAGGAGGATGTTAAACATCCCCAAAGAAACAATACATGTTTAAGGTGATGAATATGCTAATTACTCTGATCATTATACATGTATGAAAATAAAACACGGTACCACATATATATGTACAATTATTACATGTCAATTAAAAATAACTAAAAGAAAAATCTCTATGAAAACAATAAAGGTCACATTTAAAACGCTTATAGAAAGTGTCATATTCACTGTTGAAAGACTGAAAGCTTTTCCTGTGACAGCAGGAAAGAGACAAGAAAGCCCAGGTGCTATTTCTATTCAACACAGTAGTGGAACCCTAGCCAGAACAATTAGATAAGAAAAATAAAAGGCATACAATTAAACAGGTAGCAATACAATGATCTCTGTTCACATATGACATAATTGTCCACGCTGAACACTGTAAAGACTCCATACAAAAATGTTAGAACTAATAAACAAATTCAGTAAAGTTGCAGAATATAAAATCAACAAGAAAAAAACCTATTGTGTTTATATACAATAAGTGTGAACAAACTGAAAAGGATACTACAAAAACGTTTCCATGAACAACAGCATCTAAAAGTTAAACACTTAGAAATAAGCTTTATAAAAAGAAAAAAGATATGTCGACTGAAAACTTTAAAACATTGTTGAAAGAAATGATAAGACACAAATAAAGGCAAAAAAGTCACAAGTTCATATATTGGAAGACTTAATATTGTTAAGATGTCAAAAATAACCAATGTGATCTACACATTCAATGAAATCCATAGCAAAATACCAACGGTTCTCTTTGCAGAAGTTGATAAATCCATCTCAAAATTCATACAAAACAGCACAGTACACTGAATAGCAAAATAAACTTTAACAAAAAAGTTGAAGGACTCATAGCACATGATTTCAAAATTTGTTACAAAGCTATAGCAATCAAATAGTTCTGTAATGGCATAAAGAGATATATACCCCATTAGAATAGAACACAGAGGCCAGAAAAAACCTCTCACATATATCATCAAATGATCTTCAACAGGGGTGCCCTGACCAATCATGAGGAAAAGATAATGTCGTCAATAAAGGATGTTGAAAAAATTGGCCATCCACATGCATAAGAATGAAGCTGGGCCCATACATTACACCATACACAAATATTAACTCAAAATGGATCCATGACCTATAACAGAAGACCTAAAAGTACAAAACGCCTAGAATAAAACAGGCGAAAGGTTCATGAAACTGGATTCAACACTAATTTTTGATATGACACTAATGCAAGCAACAAAAGTAAAAATAGACATAATGAATTAAGTCAAAATTTAAAAATTTTGTGCAGCAAAGGAAACAATCAACAGACTGAAAATAAAACCTAAAGAGAAGGAGAAAATATTTGAAAATCAAATGTATGATGAGGAGTTAATGCTAGAATACAAAAAGGACTCCTACTAGTCAACAAAAACACAAATAACGAGATTTTTTAAATGGGCAAAGTCACTGACATACATCTCCAGAGATGATATTCAAAGAAACAAGCACATAAAAAGATGCAAGACATCACTAATCATTAGGAAAATACAAATAAAAACAAAGTGACATGAAATCTCACATTCATTAAGATGTTTACTGTCTGGGGGGGGGAAATGTTTCAAAAGCATGTGGAGAAATGCAGGACTTGGGCCCTGTTGATGAGGATGTAAAATGGTGTAGCTGCTTTGGAAAAAAGTACTGTCATCCTTCAGTATCTGTGAGAGACGGGGTCCAGGACCGCCTGTGGATACCAAAATCCATGGATGCTCAAGTTCCTCTTATAAAATGGCATAGAATTTGCATATAACCTGCTCATGTTCTCCCATATACTTTAAATCTTCACTAGATAGTTATAATACCCAATACAACGCCTACACATCACTTCATTCATGTGGATTCAGTGCAGTAGTATGCAATTGGAAAATTCAAGTTTTCTTTTTGAAACATTCTGGAATTTTTTTTCAATATTTTTGACCTGCGGTTAGTTGAATCCACAAATGCAAAACGCGTGGATGTGAACGGCCGACTGCATGACATTTCCTCAAATAATTAAAAGTTGAATCATCCTATGAACCCACAATTCCACTTCTGGGTTATATACACAAAATAACTGAAAACAAGATCTGGAAGAGATATTTGTAAACACACATTCATAGCAGTATTTTTCACAAGAGCAAGAGGTGACAGCAACCCAGGTAGACATCTCAAATAAACAAAATGTGATAAGTACATACAATGGAACATTATCCAGTGTCTGAAAGGACAGAAATCCTGACACATACTATAACATGGATGAATCTTGAACATTTTATGTTGAGTAAAAGAAAAGTCACAAAAAGACAAATATTATGTGATTCTACTTCTATGAGGTTTACAAAATAGTGAAACTCACAAAGAAAGCAGAATGTTAGTTACCAAGGGCCAGTAAGAGATGGAAATGGGGTGGAAAGTGAGTTTAAATATTCACAGGAGTCAATTGAAACCAAATTCAAAAAACAAGAAAATATGGTATATTTTAACTCTGCTAAATTCAAACACTGTAAAATATTATAAAAGTTATTTGTTAAAAGAGATATGAGGTAAAGGATCATATTACTGTGTGCACTTTAGTGTGTAGTTCTTAATATAAAAAAATGAAAACTCATGTGCTCTTCTCCAAAATTGATAAATATAATTTCATAATACCACCAGGAGAATGCAAGTAACCTCACGGAGAACATATGTGAATGATCCGTAGTGGGGAACGGCTTGCACTGAAAGGCGTGGTTAGTAGCAGCAAAGTGCAGACACACTTCGTGGCAGTGGTGTGGAGACCCACAGGGGAGGTCATCAGCAACATAAACAGCAAATAAGAGGCAGAGAACGACACGGCATCGCTAGAACATGGGTTCACAGGGACCAGGTGAACATTATAGGAAATTTGGATGGAAAAAAAGATAAGAAAGGCTTCATTTGTTAAACTCAAGAATGTAGCTTCCAGAACTTTAGAAATGTTGAAGAAAATACAGGTGATAAATATAACAGTGGAGAAGTCGGTGAAGTACAAGAAGTGGGCTAAATTTCCAGTAAAATACTATGACATATTTTAATAATAATTTAGTATACCAAGATGAACATGATGGTTCTAGACAGGGAGAGTAATTATTATAATACAGCAGTTGTTCCAAGAAACAAAATGTGAAATTTAAACAATGACTACAGTTTAGAAAATTTTAAATCTACTATAACAAACACAATGTGTCTTAAAGAATAAATTATGACAAGTCAATTAAATGTGATTTCTAAGATTAAGATAGTAAATTAATAACAAAAGAATATATTTCTGAGATATCAAAGATTCCTAATTTACACACTGTTAATTAATTTATAATAGTGCATTTTAATAGTAGGTATTAAGTCAGTTAAAACTGAAGTAAAACAAATAATTATGACCATCTTTAAAATGCTTCTAAGGTTGCATAGGTGTTAAGATTAACTCCTGTGGAGCCATGCACTCTGCACTAAAAAGGAAAATTTTTCTAAAATATATAAATCAATATTGATTCCCTGATACAACTGTTCCACACACTGCAGATATAAAACAAAGAACACAAAGAGTACCATAAAAAATATGGAGCTGGTAGTTAAATGAATAAAAAACAGGTTTTTTCATAATACACGAAAACATAAAAGAAAATTAGCAGTGGCTTAAAAAAATGACAGTAGAAATAAAAACAGAGGCATCATCCCAGTGAGATATGCTCCCCATGTAGGACAGAGAATAAAATACAGGATCTTTATGTTGAGTCTCATTACACGTCTTCAATTGCAGTAGACAAGTGAGTAACAACTGCAGAAGAGACAGCTTACTCCTCTATTACACACGCCAGTGAAATGTGAAAAAAACATAATGGAAGAATAGCTGAGGGACCTTGTGAAATAAGAAGAAATACACATATTACTCTCTTCCCTGGCTCCTGACAGAAAACTCCTAATCCCTTGGAATTTCCTGGGAAATAGGAGCACGATTTGTTCTAATGAGGTAACTGCCTGATTTGGGGCTAGTCATGAAAAAGACCAAGGCAAGATTAGAAGCTTGGAACTTTCAGCCTTAACTCCCACCCTCTAGAAGTGGATAGGGTTGGAGACTGACTCAATAATCCATCATGACTACACAATGCCTCCATAAAAATGCCTGAACTACAGGATTTGGAGAGCTTTCAAATGCTGAACACACGGAGGTTCCTGGAGGGTGGCGCACCAAGAGATGTCATGGAAACTCTGCACCCCTTTCCATGTACCTCCTCATCTGGCTCTTCATCTGCACCCTTTGATATATTCTTTATAATGAACTGGTAAATGTAAATAATTGTTTCCCCGAGTTCTGTGAGCCATCCGAGCAAAACGATCAAATCTGAGTAGGGGGTCACAGGAACATGGTTTAAAGCAGCTGGTTAGAAGAAGAGATGACGATCTACTACTTGTGATTGGCATCTGAAGTGGGAGTAGTCCTGGAAACTCAACACTTATGCTGTGGGTTCTGACTCTAACTACAGGTAGACAGTGTCAGAAATGAATTGAATTACAGGACACCCAGTCAGTGTACACCCAAGAACTGGTTGTGAGGATGAATCACCACACATTCTGGTGACCGTAAGTGAAGCATTCTGTCTTGAGTGGTGTGTTAGAGCAGAAAGAACACTTCTGCTCTGTCCTATCTCAAACAGACCTGAACAAGCAGAGAGGGCTTGAGACAGCTCCACGCAGTTTCTGGAGCCCCAGAGGAAAAGGAAGAGCAGCCACCAATGTTTCCCTAACTCTGAATCATCTCTTTCATGTACATGAAATGCGGTGCAACCTGAATAGGTCAGGCCTCAGATGTATGAAGGCCTCAGTTCTTAGCAATATGTACAGAGAATTGAAATGACCCACACTGAATTCACAGAAGCCAGATGATGGACTGTTGTTCATAATGATAAAGACTTTGCCTTTGTCTCTATTTTAGCTGCAGCACCAGTGGAAGGCAAAAGGATGAACTATTACACATTTGAAGAAAAGTCATAAATGGGGCAAAGAAAAATTTCCTTTCAGACCTCACAGCAAATAAACTTGTTTTCCCAAAGAACTCTCCCACTTGCAGAGTTTCCCAAACACTGTTTAATGGTACAGCTTCCTCTGTCCATCTAAGCTCTTACCTGTGTTCATACCTTTGATCCATTCCTGCCCATTTGGTTTTCTTGCTATATTCACTTGACTTTGCAGAGTACAAGGCTCTTCCCCTTGTTCCAACATGAAGATAACACTCAGGTCAGGAAGAGAGTTTCCTGCTTATAAAAACAAAGGAACATGATATGCTGTGGCTTTTCCAGGATCCCAGTTCTATGTCAAGGTAGGAGAGAAAACATAACAAATGGATCTAGAAAAATATTTCACAAATTCATCCACTGACTGCATCCTTCTGAATGCTTAGGGAACACTATAATATACAGATACCTAAAAGTCTCTTCGAAGAACCACTGAGTCAAAAGCAGAAGAGTAAAACCCAGAAAACTGGATATTTTAAATATTTGCCATAGAGTCTTATAAACATAAAACCTCTGGAACCACCCAATGATGTATTGTAAAGAAGCCAGAAGATCTGAAGAAAGGGGATAGTTAAAGGCCAGATGCCATATCAAGAAGCTTTTCTTTTCTAGGTCAACACCACTTCAATTTCAGTCAAGCAATACAGGGGCTCCCAAGTGGCACACGAGGGAACCACAAAGACACACAAGGGCAGATACCCAAATGCTGGAGGGACGTTATCCTCACCCAGGGAGACCAGGTTCCTGTAGTTCTCCAACATCACGTCCTTGTACAAAGCCCTCTGAGCAGAGTCCAGGCATTTCCACTCCTCCTGCGAGAATTCTACGGCCACATCCTTGAATGTCAAAGGACTCTGAAATAAAAACACATTTTGCCAAAAGATTATAGAGAAAGTTCTCATGCTTATACAAAATGAGAAGAGGAGAGAGTTGGAAGAATCAATTCAATTGAAGTGAGCCTGCTGACAGATCCACATGAGGTATTTTTGAGCAAATTATATCTCCCTAATTCTATTTTAGTTTACTTTTACATAATGATGGAATTTGGATGTGTTGTCCCTTCCAAAACTCATGTTGAAATTTGATCTCCATGTTGGAAACTGATTGAGTCATGGGGGCAGATCCCTCATGAATGCTCTCCCTGGGGTAGGGGAAATTAATGAGTGAGTTCTCACTCTATTAGTTCCTGCGAGAGCTCGTTGCTTAAAAAGACCCTGGTACCTTCTCTCTCCATCTTGCTTCCTCTTTCTTGCTTCCTCTCTCCATGTGATCAGCTTGTACCCGCCAGCTGCCTGCCACTTTCCACCATGAGTAGAAGCAGCCTGAGGCCCATGCCAGATGCAGCTGTCCCACAATCGTAAGCCAAATAAACTTCTCTTCTTTATAAATTACCCAGTCTCGGGTATTTCTGTTATAGCAATACAAAATGAACTAAAACACATAACAAGTTATAAATAAGAGTGGATTTCTCAGAGTAGTGAACAATACAAGAAATAAGCAAACTAAAAGTTAACACAGGATTATCTCTATAGAATTATTAGATATTATTTATGATGCACAAAATAATATTCAGTATCTAGATGAGTATCTTCAGAGATGACAAAGTACACAGTGCTTTAATGAAGGTCAGAGTCTAAAAACAAGTAATGACAGCAATAGCAACAACTGAAGTTTTCAAATACTTCCCATGTGCTAAGCACTGTATTACATACTCCCCAAGGAGTACTTCATATAACAAAGTAGCCCAACAAAAATCCATTTTCATTATATTAGGAGACAACTGTGTCACAGACACTGTAAGAAACTTGCCTCAGGTCAAACAGTTAAAAATGGCAGAGCAAGCACCTGAACCCAGTTGTCTGGAAATTAGAATTGAACCTAAGGAGTCAAACAGTTAAGTAACATACAATTTACAAAAGTAAATTGACAGAGGGGTTGACCCAACTGAGAAAACTGGAAACAAGTTCAAGGACAACAACATGGACCTTCATAAGGTCATTACATATACACACAAACAAGCGTACACATACTATGATTCTATATTTTCTCCTATTTAACTCATTGACGTGACAATGTAAAACAAATTTAAGGCCATGGAAAATATTTAAGACACCCAGGGTCCCAAGTAGGAGCCAAGGGCCAGCCCCCTCTGCCTGGAAGGAAGCAAGACAGAGCATGCCTGGAGTCACCCCCACCCTGAAGCAGGCAAGGAGCAGACCAAAATCACCACTTCTGTGCAGGTGGTCCACCACAGCCACCACCACAGCAATGGCTGCCACAAAAGCAGTGCATGCCACAGAAATAGCCACAACTACCATGAGGTTGGTCTTACAGACACTCAACTACATTGACACAAGGAAAAACTCAAGAAAATATGACGCCACCAAAAGAATACAGTAATTCTCAAATACCAGACCCCACAGAGCAGGAAACCCTTGAAAAGACTGAAAAGGAATTCCAAGCAATAATCTTAAGGAAATTCACTGAGATAAAAGAAGAATCAGAGAACACAATGAAACAAGGGGAAAAAAATCCAGGAAATGAAGGAGGAAATTTACAAAGCGATTAAGACAGAGTATAGAAGAACTCTTGGAACTGAAAGGTTCACTCAGTGAAATAAAAAACACAACCAAGAGCTTAAACAGCAGGCTAGAACAAGCAGAAGAAAGAATTTCTGATCTTGAAGATAGTCTTTTCAAAGGCTGGCCCATGGCTCACTTGGGAGAGTGCAATGCTGCTAACACCAAGGCCACGGGTTCAGATCCTATATAGGGATGGCCAGTTAGCTCACTGGCTGAGCATGGTGCTGACAACACCAAGTCAAGGGTTAAGATCCCCTTACTGGTCATCTTTTATAAAAAAAAAAAAAAAGATAGTCTTTTCAAAATAACCCAGGTGGACCAAAAAAAAAAGGAAAAAAGAATTTAAAAAAGAAGGAAAATCTAAGACAGCTAGCAGACATCCTCAAGGGCACAAAATTTGAATGATGGGTGTTCCAGAAAGGGAAGAGAAAGGAAAGGGCATGGAAAACTTATTCAGTGATATAATAATGGAAAACTTCCCAGGTATAGGGAGAGGCATGGACATTCAGATCCAAGAGACTGAAACATCCTCAAACAGATTCAACCCAAGAAGATCTGAGACACATTATAGTCAAACTGGCAAAGCTCAAAGACAAAGAGAGAATCTTAAAAGAAGCAAGAGAACAGTGTCAAGTCACCTACAAGGTGACCCTCTCAGACTAACAGCAGACTTCTCAACAGAAACTCTACAGGACAGAAGAAAATGGGATGATATATTCAAAATACTAAAAGAAAAAAACTTCCAGCCGAAAATACTATAACCAGCGAGGCCAGCCTTCAAAAATGAGGGGAAAATAGTGTATCTGCCAGACAAACAAAAGCTGTGGGAGTTCACCACCACGTGACCAGCCCTATAAGAAATCCTGTATCTGGAGTCAAAAAATAATAATCACTATCACAAATAAGAAAGAACAAAAACCACTGGTAGAAAAAAAATGCAAATGGAAAACACAAAGAAACAATCTCACTACCACAAAAAAAACATAATGACAATGTAGTAATGCCCCTGCTTTATTCATGATTTTAGTAATTTTGGTCTTCTCTTTTTTTCTTGCTCAGTCTAGGTCTAGATAAAGGTTTGTGAATTTTGTTGATCTTTTTAAAGAGTCAGCTTTTGGTTTTGTTAATTTTCTCTACTGTCTTTTAATTCCCTATTTCATATATTTCTGTTGTAATCTTTGTTATTTCCTACTTATATTTGCTTCTGATTTAGTTTGCTTTTCTTTTTCTATTTTCCTAAGGTAGAAGTTTACATTACTGATTTGAGATCTTTCTTATTTTTAACATAGGTGTTTATAAGTATAAATTTTCCTCTAAACACTGCATTAGTCCTCGATCCCACAAATTTTCATAAGAAGCACTTTGATGTTTATCTCAAAGTACTCTCTAATTTCCCTGTGATTTTTCTTTATACCCATTGTTTATTTAGGAGAGTGTTTAATTTCCACACATTTGTGAATTTTCTCTGAATTTCCTTCTGTCATTGAGGTCAGAGAACATATTTTCTATGATCTTAGTCTTTTTAAATGTATTAAGACTTGTTTTATGGCCAAAAATCAAAATAAAATTAAATTCAAAAATAAAAATAAAATAAAACGAGTTTTTAAAATCTTTCCTGTCCTTTGTTAATTACTTTTGCTAATCATTGCTCTTCCTAAATATATTCTCACTGACGTCAATTTAAAATGCTTCAGTGTAGAAGCATTCTAAAATGGATTGCTTTTGTATGACCATGTAAATTTCTAAAAACCAAGAAACTATACTGACAATGGGTGAATTATATGTAAATTATACCTATTAAAGCTACTTAAAGTGAAAACAAGAAAGAAAATATTTAAGAGATAATTTCAAGTGTTAAAACTTATTTATGAAACAGTGACTGATAAAAACCATGAGCTGGATCATCCACGCCCTCGTGTACACACATATATATGTACACACACTGAAATTAACTGAAAATAAGGCAGAGTGTCTCAATGACCTATTTTTAGAATGGTTTTACTTATGAACATTTCAGCATATACGGGACAATAAATGTATAGACTGTAGTTAATTTAGTTCATCAACATGTCTCTGCATTAGGCTTTCTACATGAGACTTGCAAAGGAATGGCACAAACATGCAAATTTACATACCATGAGTACATGGGATTCACACCTGGAAGACAGAGGTGGTTCAGCATAAGAAAGTCAATTAATATAATATACCACATTGATGTAATGAGTGACAAAAACCACATGATCATCTCAATTGATGTAGAAAAAGTATTGAACAAAATTCAACATCCTTTCTTGATAAAAATACTAAAAAAACTAAGAATAGATGAAAACCTCAGGACACGATTTGGCAAGGATTTCTTGGATATAACATCAAAAGTACAGGCAAGAGAAGCAAAAACACACACACAGGACTACATCCATCTTAAAAACTTCTGTGCATCAACAGAAAAAAATCAAAAAAGGGAAAAGGCAATCTACAGAATGGAAGAAAAGATTTGCAAATCATAGGCACTAATTTAATATACAGATTGTAGAAGGAACTACTGCACCTCAACAAGAAAAAAATAACCCAATTAAAGAATGGGACAAGGACATGAATATACAGGACTCCAAAGACAATAAACAAGCAGCCAACAAACACATGGAAAGAAGCTCACCATCAATAACTGTAAGACAAATGCCAATGAACATCACCTTACATCCATTAGGATGGCCATTATCAAGAGAACAGAAAATAGCAAGTACTGGAACGCATGTGAAGAAATTAGAACTCTTGTGTAACATTGGTGGAAATGTAAAATGGTGCATCCATTACGGAATTAAGGATAAAGATTACTCAAAAAATTAAAAATAAAATTTCCACATGATCCAGCAATCCCTCTTCTGGGTATATATGTTGAAGAACTGAAAGCACCCACTTGAAGAAATATTTCCAAACCCATGATCACCACAGCATTCATTATACACGAGAGCCAAGAAGAGGAAACAACGAACATCCCTATCAAAAGATAAATGGAAAGAGAAAATATGGTATATATATGCCATGGAATATTATTCAACCTTAGAAAGGAAGGAAATCCTGTCACGTACTATAACATGGATGAACCTTGAGGACATTGTGTTAAGGGAAATAAACTAGGCACAAAAAGACAAATACTGTTTGATTCCACTGCAACAGAATACCTAAAATGGATGACAAAGGTTACAGAAAGGTCACAGGACTTAGTGTTTGGTAGGTATACAGTTTCAATTTTGCAAAATAAGAAAGTTCCAGAGATACATTGCAGAATAATGTGAATATAACTAACATTACTGAACTGTAAACACACAAACAAACTTCACTGAAAGGCACAGCAAAGACATGATCAAAGACCCACAAACCCAATTTTTATTGGAAGATATGGTAATATAAAGACCTCTGTGACTAGAAATCCAGAGCTATTCAAACACAAAAGAATTATGTGGGATTTCAATAAAATTTGGGTCACGTCAAAGTAGAACCAATATAATTTTGAAAAGAAAAAGAAACTGGAGGGGTTTGCCCAATTACATATGAATCTCTTATGCTATATATTACCTAAAACTTTAAAACGAATGCAATGAATAACTTACAGTAAGATATACACAAAAATTCAAATTAAGCAGACATGTAAACAAAATTTTAAACAATAAAACTTTAAAGCTAAATGAAATAAAGTATTTTGTAAGCACGTACTAAGCAAGATAAAACACACAATAAAAAAAGAGACATGAAGAAAAGATTTCTGTTTCACACATTTAAAAAAACATTTAATCTAAAAGAAGATAACAGGACATATATAAAGAATTCAACTAAAGATTACAAGATAACTCCTAAAATGAATGAAAGAAAACTAGAGCAAGCTATACACACCCCCACAAAATCATGAAATCTCTGCACACTCATAAGAAACTAGAAAATGGAAATAAAGGGTGTCATTTTCCCCAGATTTTCAAAATATAAAAAGAACATACGAGCAACTTAGAAAATTATGTTTAAATGAGGGAGGAATCTCATGTGTTCCTGGGGCGAGAGCGTTTCTTTACAGCTGGGGGTAGAGGGAGATTCAGGCCAAGATCGAACAAAACAGATAATGCACCATCCTACAAGAAGCAATCACTTTGAATTGCCCAACCTGGAGGAACCCTCAGATATCTGTAGTAATGTAGGCAAGCTCAGGCAGCCGCTGTGGCATTCTTTCAAATGGTGAAAAATTGTAAAGGATGCCTATGACTTCATTCACAGATGCTCCAAAGAGGAAGTAAACTATCCAGAGTGAAATAAGATGGCAGAATGGATAAGCCCCAGCATCCATCTCCCCACAATCCACACCTATTAAAAAGCAAAACCTGCCATTACGGGGGAGCTCGGGGTAAGAGGAGGAGACACCCATGGAGTTCATGAAGGTGTGAGAGGCAGCAGGGAGAGAAGGATGGCCCGCTCTGAACTGCTCCAAGCCTCTACTGCTTCCAGGCTACTGTAATATGAGGCAAGACGCAGCAACAGCAGCAGCATCACATGGAGCAGCTACCAGGAGACAGCAAAGATGCAGCAGTGCCCTTTATGAGAAGGTACTTCGAGTCTTCAAGGGAGAAGAGTGCTTTAGAGTGCACCATTCCAACTGGCAAGGTTCCCCTGGACCCACATAGGAACAAGAAGCTGTCGACTGAAAGGAGTCACCCAGAGGTTGGTGAGTCATCATGAGGGATTCATGTATGGATGGCCTGCCCCACAGGAAACATTTGGAGTGTGCGAGCATGGGAGGCTGACCCAACAGGGGAACATTGGGGAGCAGTGTAAACAGCTCATCTGCCTTCCAATCAGCACTGGTGCCACTCAGTGGAGGCCAGTAAGGGCGACAGAACTGCAGGTGGTGGTTTGTGGGAAAGACTACTCAGTTCCAGACTGGAATTTCCACATAGCCTAGAAGTGTCAGTGGTGACCTCACAAGATCCAGAAGTGGCTAAAAGGCAAAAGTTTTAGTCAGGGTTCTCCAGAGAGACAGAATCAATAGGATATGTTATAAATATATGAGAGAGGATTTATTAAGGGAATTAGCTCACATGACTGTGAAGAAAAGTCCCATGACAGGCCATCTGTAAACTGGATGCCAGTAGCATGGCTCAGTCCAAGTCTAAAGGCCTCAAAACCAGGGAAGCCAATGGCATCCTTGATATAAGCCCTGGAACACAAAAGCTGAAGAGTCTCAAGCTATGATGTCCACAGACAGAGAGCAGAGTGTATCTCAGCCCCAAGTGGATAGAGATATTCCCCTTTTTTCTGTATTTTGCTCTCTCCAGGCCCCCAGTGGATTGGATGGTTCCCACCCACATTGAGGGAAGATCTTTCCTACCCAGTCCACTTGGGCTTTCATGCTAATCTCTTCTGGAAACACCCTCATGGACACACCCAAAATGAAACTAGGTTTCTCAGCATTCATTAATCTAATCAAGTTGACACCTTCAGAACAAGAATTAACCTTCACAAGTCCGCCCCTTGTCAACTTGGTGTCCATACAATCTTCTTCAATCATACTTAATCTTCGAATGGAACAATCATATAATAGTTTCACCTAACATGATTCAACTACTCAGCGTACAACCAAAAACACATAAATCCCTTTCACCAAAGACAAGGTAAAGTCCTCAGGTGATATTTACCCTTCTCTCAATAATCCATGACTTAAATGCAAATACTATGATGTAAAGTTAACAATATTTAAATGCTGATGTAAAGTCAGTAAGTCTCATGGTACATGATAAAGAATAAGAGGAACAAAAACAAAGATAAGTGTTTAATATATGTACAATACACAGAGAGACATATTCTTAACTATGGAGGACAATTACAATCCCCATTTCTGTAACTGATCTTGTAGTCAAAGCTGGTATTTATAACTACCTTCTTCTGCTACCCATTGTGTATGCCACTCTGAACATTTACCTGGCGGAGTAACCCAAACCTTCATTCCTGAAGAGTCTGGGCCATTTGGTTGTTGTAATTTTCTATTGGCTTTAATCACAGGGCATGGTAGTACTAAGAGATGACCTAAAGGATCTCCTGTATTCCAGACATAATCTTCCTTCCTTCCATTGTGAAGGAGTAGTCCAACTTCCCTTTGGTAGTTTGGGTCAATCACCCCAGCCAACACCATAACTCCTTTCTTAGCCTGCTGACTCAGAGGTAAGAGGAACGCAAAATGACCAGCTGGCAGCCTTAACTTCTAGTTCAATGAGATTATTTTTGTGTCTCCTGATGGAAGCATTTCTCCCTCTGGAACCAAGACCTCTAGATCAGCAGAGCATAAAGTCCTGGGGACAGGAAGCAAAAGTTTTGTTAGTGGGTCACTAGGAGTAATAGCGAGTGGTGCCACCCCTTGATTCCTGGACCCAAGAGTCCTGGCTGTGGGCGAAACAGTACCATATATTGGGTGCTGATTTAGAGCATATACAGCCTTCTGGAGAACCTTGTCCCACGCCTGCAAGGTACTGTCACCTAGCTGGCACTGGAACTATGACTTCAAAAGCCATTTCACCATTCTATCAGCCCAGCTGCTTCAGGATGTTGGGGAACATGGTAAGACCAGTGAATTCCATGAACATGAGCCCATTGCCACATTCCTTTAGCTGTGAAGTGAGTTCCTTGGCCAGAAGCAATGTTGGTGGAATACCATGACAGTGAATAAGGTATTTCATGAGTTCATAGATGGCAGCTTTGCCAGAAGCATTTCGTGCTGGGAAGGCAAATCCATATCCAGTAAGTGTCTATTCCAGTAAGGACAAAAATGCCTCCTCTTCCATGATGGAAGTGGTCCAATGTAATCAACCTGCCATCAGGTGGCTGGCTCATCACCCTGGGGAATGGTGCCATATTGGGGGCTCAGTGTTGGTCTCTGCTGCTGGCAGATTGGGCAGTCAGTGGTTGCTGTAGCCTGGTTGGCGTTGGTGACCAGAAGTCCATGTGGCATAACCTCCATGCCTGCCACCATGGGCACTCTGCTGATGAGCCCACTGGGCAATGACAGTGGTGGCTGGAGAAAGAGGCTGACTAGAATCCACAGAATGGGTCATCCTATCAACCTGATTATTAAAGTCCTTGATAGAGTTTGGATGTGTTGTCCCTGCCAAAAGTCATGTGGAAATCTGATCTCCAATGTGGCAGTGTTGGAAGCTGAGTCATGGAGGCAGATCCCTCATGAATGGAATGATGCCCTCCCTGGAGGGTGGAGGTCTTGAGTGGGATCTTGCTCTATTAGTTCCCACAAGAGCTGGTTGTTTAGAAGACCCTGGCACCTCTCATCTCTATCTCTCTTGCTTCCTCTCACCATGAGATCTGCTTGTACCCTCCAGCTGCCTGCCGCTTTCTGCCATGAGTAGAAGCAGCCTGGGGCCACAATTGTAAGCCAAATAAATCTCTATTTTTTATAAATTACCCAGTCACAGGTATTCTGTTACAGCAACACAAAACGGACTAATACAGTCCTCCTCTGCTGAGGTCACCCTTTGATGGACATTTACATGGGAAACAAATATCTTCACATCCTTTTCCACTCAGAGAGGTCTATCCATATTCCTCTTCCCCAAATTTCCTTCTCACCAATATTCCAACCATGTTTCTTCCAAGTCTCAGACCATCCAGCCAAACCATCAGCTACAGCCCATGAACTGGCATACAGTCACACATCTAGCCATTTCTCATTCCAAGGAAAGTGCACAACCAGGTGCACTGCCCAAAGTTCTGCCCATTGAGAATTCCCTTCACCACTGTCCTTCAGGGATGTCCAAAAAAGTGTCTGCAGTGCTGCAGCTGTCCACTTTCAGGTGGTGTCTGCATATCCTGCAGAATCATCTGTAAACCAGACACTAACCTTCTCTTCCTTTGCCAACTGATCATAGGGAACTCCCCATGACGCCAAAGGTTCAGGCTGGGGGAGAGAAGGCAGTGTAGCAGAAGCAAGAACCATGGCCATTTGGGCCACTTCTTCCTATAACTTACTTGTGACTTCAGGACCTCATTGGCACAATCACATATATACCATTTCTATTTGATGGCTGAGCTGCTACTGTGCATGCTCAAACTTATGGCTTGCTGGGTCAGATAACATTCAGTTCATGATGGGCAGCTCAGGTCACAAGGTAATCTGGGGACCCACAGTCAAGTGTTCGGTTTCTACTAAGGCCCAGTAGCAGGCCAAGAGGTGTTCTTAAAAGGAGTAGTTACCTGCAGATGATGGCAGGGTCTTGCTCTAAAATCCTAATGGTCTCCACTGTGATTAATCCATAGGGGCCTGCCAAAGGCTCCAAACAGAATACATATCTGCCACTGACACCTCAAGGGCCACTGGGTCTGCTGTCATATGGCCCAAGGGGCAGAGCAGCTTGCACAGCCGCCTTAACTTGTTGCAGAGCATGCTCCTGTTTTGGACCCCCCTCAAAACCAGCAGCCTTTTGGGTCACTTGGTAGATGGGCCAGAGTAACACACCCAAATGAGAAATGTGTTGCCTCCAAAATTCAAATAGGCCCACTAGGCACTGGGCCTCTTTCTTGGTTGTACCAGGAGCCAGATACACCAAGTTATCCTTCACCTTAGAAAGGATATCTCGACATGCCCCAACACCACTGAACCCCTAGAAATTTAATTAGGTAGAAGGCACCTGAATTTTAGTCAGATTTATTTCCCATCCTCTGACACGTAAATGTCTTATCTGTAAGTCCAGAGTAGCATCTACTTCAGGCTCACTATGCCCAATCAGCATGATGTCATCAATGTAATGGACCAGTGTAATATCTGATGGAAAGGAAAGGTGATCAAGATCCCTGTGAAGTAAAGAGCGACACAGGACTGGAGCGTTTATATACCCCTGAGGTAGTACAGTGAAGGTCTATTGCTGGCCTTGCCAGCTGAAAACAAACTGCTTCTAGTGGCCTTATGGACAGGAATGGAGAAAAAGGCACTTGCCAGATCAATACCTGTGTGCTAGGTACATGGAGATGTGTTTTGTTCAAGCAATTTAATCATATCTGGTACAGCAGCTGCAATCGAAGTCATGACTCAATTAGGCCTGTGATAATCCACTGACATTTTCTAGGATTCATCTCTCTTCTTCATGGACCAAATAGGAGAGATGGATGGGGATATAGTGGGAATTACCACCACTGCCTCTTTCAAGCCCTTGATAGTAGCAAGATCCTCAGTCCAGAGGTCAGAGAACCAACATGGGGATTCTACCAGCTGCTAACTATGTCATTCCAATTATGCATGCTGCTTGTTCTATTGTTTTATTCCATATTTCAAAAGTGTGTGTCATAACTCAAAAAATTTCATGATCACATAAAATGCTTAGTCTTTGGAGATCTCTGCTCTTCAAATTGTCTTCCTGAGATGGATTTGTTTGTTTGGCTTTTTGCAGCTCTACTTTGAGATCTCTACATTCTTTCCCCTTCAGTTCCAGTTCTTGTTCTAAATCAGAGCTCAACTTTTCCATCTCCCAGCTTGATGAAGGTGGATTTAAATTCTTCATCACCTGCTGAGTTTCCATTTCTGTCTTTAGCTGGGGGAGTTCTACTTCTTTAGATTGTAGGTGTTCATTCAATAATTTCAAAGATTCAGAGTTGTCTTTATTCATTTTATCTAATTTTCTCTTCAAATTATCTCTATCAATGCAAACCTCATGATATGCATGATAGGCCTTATTTACTTGTTCTCATCCCACAGAACAGTTTCTTCATCTAATTGAGCTCCTATAAGCTTTTCTTCCAAAAATCTCATTCTTTTCTTTAAGGAGTTCTCTTTTTCTGAATCCTTAAATCTTTTTTTGATGACTTCATGAGCAGTGACAAGGACAAAATGTGAAGCAACAGACTCACTTCCTGAATATATTGAGACTAGAGTCACTGTATCTCTCTTATGTGCTTTTTCACGATTTAAAATGCAGATATCTTCTTCAACCAGTCCATCCATGACAGCCTGATGCCAGGCTACATAGGCCTGCCCCCACAGCCACCAAGTTTCAATTCCCCAATGTTTGGTAACAGACTGAAAACAAACCAGGTCAGTAGAGGTCACTACAGGCATCTCCTCAAAGACACTGCTGCTTCTACAGCAAAGGTAGCCGCTATGGGTGCACCACAGAGGGATTCCCATTTCTTTTGCTTTGGCTGCCCCCAGTTGATTGGATGGTTTCCACCCATATCGAGGGTGGATCTTTCTCACCTAGTCCACGCAGGCTCTCATGCTAATCTCTTCAGGAAACACCCTCATGGACACACCTAAAAAGATAGCTTTACCAGGTTTCTCAGTATTCCTTAATCTAATCAAGTTGACACCTACAATTAACCTTCATAGCCAACAATTAAAATCTGATCCAAACAAAAATTTCCCCAGACTGAAAATCAGCAGCAAAGCAGAAACTTAGCTCAAGCATGGAGTTCAAGTTCTGGTCCAAATAGGAAGTTCCCCCAGTTTGGGAATTACCATAAAACAGCAAAATTGTTCCAGTGCAGAGTTTAACTGCTGGTGGTAGCTAATAATCCACCACAGAACAGAAAAAGCCACAGACAAGAGACAAACCTCTGATATTAACCAGTAAAGGTCTAACAAAAGCAAAGAACACCTGGAAAACCAGTAACAGGAAGCAGTTTCCTCAAATGCCTAGAAATCAACATAAAGATATAAAGATTGAGAAAGTACAGAGAAATACAACACAAGCAAAGGAAACTAAGCAGCAATGGACCCAGAAGCACAGTACATTTATGAAATGTCTGACTGAGAATTGAGAATAACCCTCTTGAGGATGTTTAGGGAGTCAAAAGAAAATACAGATAGAAAATAAAATGATATCTGGAAACAATACAGATGCAGAACAAGAAACTTGACAAAGGAATAGAATCAACTAAAAGAAAAGAGTAATTCTAGAAATAGAGAATACATGATCTGAACTGAAAAACTCAATAGAAAGCTCCAACTGCAGACCTGATCAAATAGAGGAAACAGTCACTGACCTTGAAGATGAAATTCTCTGCGTTGCAAAAAGAAAAAAGAACAAGAAAAAATAAAACAGAAATACAGCAAATATGGGATTCCCTCAGAGAAATAACCTACGCATAATCAGCTTACTCAAAGGAGAGAAAAAAGGAAGAGACCTGGAAAGCATATCCAAGAAAATAATGACTGAAAATTTCCCAAGTGTAGAGAAAAATGACAGTATCCAGGTACAGGAAGCTCAGAGATCACCAGTCAAATTCAATTCAAGGAGGAACACCCCAACGCACACACATCATAATCAATTTATTAAAAACCAAAGACAAAGAGAGAATATTAAAAGCAGCAAGAGAAAAAGAACATATAATATTCAGTGGAACTCCAACATGCTTCTTAGAGAATTTCTCAGTAAAAACCCTTCACACCAGAAGAGAATGGGATGATATATTCAAAGTGCTGAAGAAAAAACACAGTAAGCCAAGAATTCCATATCTAGCAAAAGTAAGCTTCAAATATGAAGGAGAAAGAAAGTCTTTACCAGACAAACAGAAGTAAAGGGAATTCATCAAAACTAGACATGTCTTACAAGAAATCTAAAGGGAGTACTACAATCTGAAAGACAGCCCTAAAGAGTAGGAAGACAACATCTGAAGGTATATGACTCATTAGTAAAGTAAAGTAAGTACAAAGACAACCTCAGAATATCCCACTGTTGTAAGGACAGTAAATAAACCACTTATATACTAAGTATGAAGACTGAAGGGCACAATTAACAAAATAATAACAAATATAACAACTGTATAAGAGATAGGCAATAGTAAAAGATGTAACTTGAAACAGCAAAATGTCAAAAAGTGAGATGAAATGATACCAAAGCATAGAGGTGGCTTTGCTTTTCTCTTTACACAGACATCAAAGTTAACTTGTTATTAATCTAAAATAATTTGTTATAACTATAACAAGTGTTTGGTAGGCCTCATTGTAACCGTGATACAAAAATGTATAAGAGACATACTAAAAATAAATAGCAAGAAACCAAAATATACTGCCAGAGAAAACCATGTAACCACAAAGGAAGACAGTAAGACCAGAAAAAAGTAACACAACAAAGTAAGAACATGGCAGTAACAAGTCCCTATATATCAATCGTAACTCTAAACGTAAATGAATAAAATGTCCCACTTAATAGAGATAGAGTGGCTGAATGCATCACAAAGCAAGTACCAACAATATACTGCCTATAAGAAACTCACTTCACCTGTAAGGACACACATCAACTGAAAGGGAATGAATGAAAAAAGGTATTTCATGCAAATAGAAACCAAAAACAGAGCAAGACTAGTTATACTTATATCAGATACAATAGACTTTCAAACAAGGAAAGTTAAAAAAAACAAATGAGGAAGGTCATTACATCATAATAAAGGGATCAATTCGACAAGAGGATAAAACAATTCTAAACACATACACACCCAACACCAGAGCATCCATTTAAATAAAGCAATTACTATTAGACTTAGTGGGAAAGATAGACTCAAACACAATAATAGTTGGAGACTTTAACACCCCACTTTCAGCAAAGGACAGATCATCCAGAAAGAAAATTAACCAGGAAACATCAGAATTAATCTCCACTCTAGGATGATTAGATCTAATGAATATTTGTAGAACATTTCATCCAACACTTGCACAATGTGCATTCTTCTCAGCAGCACATGGAACATTCTCTAGAAGAGACCATATGTTAGGTCACAAAACATGTCTAAACAAGTTTTTTTAAAATTGATATCATATCAACTACCTTGTCAAACCACAATGGAATAAAACTAGAAATCAACAACAAAAGGAACACTACAAACCATAAAAATACATGGAAATTAAACAACATTCTCCTAAACAACAAATGGGTCAAAGAAGAAATCAAAAGGGAAATTTAAAAACTCCAGGAGACAATGAAAATGTACACAGAAACCTCAGAATATTCCACTGAAATTGAAATGAAAATGAAAACACAACATACCAGAAACTGTAGGACACAGCGAAAGCAGTTCTAAGAGGGACATTTACAGCAATAAATGCCTACCTCTAAAAAGAAGAAAGAGTTTCAATAACCTAACGTTATACCTCAAGGAACCAGAAAAACAAGAACAAACCAAACCCAAAATCAGTAGAAGGAGAGAAATAACAAAGGTTAGAGCAGAAATAAATGAATTAGAGATTTTTAAAAAATTAAAAATATTGATGAAATGAAGAGTTGGTTTTTCAAAACGATAAGCAAACTTGATATACCTTTAGCTAGACTAAAAAAGAAAATGAGAAAGAAGACTCAAATAAATAAAATCAGAAATTAAAAAGGTGACATTACAACTGATACCACAGAAAAAGAAAAGATCATAGAAGACTACTTTGAACAACTATATGCAAGTGAACTGGAAACCTAGAAGAAATGGATAACTTCTTGGACACACATAACTCACAAAGGTCAAAACATGAAGAACTAGAAAATCTAAATAGATCAATGAGTAATGAGATTGAGTAATGAGAAGTACTAATAAAAAGTCTCCCCATAAAGAAAACCCAGGACCATTCACTGCCAAATTCTACCAAATATTTAAAGAAGAACTAATACCAATTCTTCTCAAATTCTTTCAAAAAATTGAACGGGAGGAAATACTTCCAAACTCATTCTATAAGGCCAGAAGTACCCTCATACAGAAACAGAAAAAGACAAAAGAGAAAAAAAAAAATCTACAGACCAATACCCCTAATGAACACAGATGTGAGGATCCTCAACAAAATACTAGCAAACATGATTCCAACAACACATTAAAAAGATCATTCACCATGATCAAGTGGGATTCATCCAAGGGATGCAACAATGGTTCAACACATGCAAATCAATAAATGTGATACACCACACATCAACAGAATGAAGGAAAAAACCCACACGATCATTTCAATTAATGTATAACATGCATTTGATAAAACCCAACACCAATTTTGTGAGAAAAACCCTCAACAAATTAGGTATAGAAGGAATGTACTGCAACGCAATGAAGGCCACATACAACAAACCCACAGTTAATATACTGAATGGACAAAAATTGAAGGCTTTTCCTCAAAGATCTAGAACAAGACAAAGATGCCCACTTTCCCCACTCTTATTCAACATGGTACTACAAGTTCTACCCAGTGCCATAAGGCAAGAGAAGGCAAAAGAGGGCATTCAAACTGGAAATGAGAAAGTCAAACTATCCCTACTTGCAGATCACATGATTATATACATAGAAACCCTAAGACTCCACCAAAAAATGACTAGAACTAAGAAATGAATTCAGTACAGTGGCAGGATACAAAATCAACACACAAAAATCAATAGCCCTCCCACATGCCAATAACAAAATAGCTAAAGAAGAAATCAAGAATGCAATCCCATTCACAGTAGTTACCAAGAAAAAGCAATACTTCAGAATAAATTTAACCAAGGAGGTGAAAGACCTCTACAATAAAATGGTAAAACATTGGTTGAAAAAATTGAAGAGGACAAAGATAAATAGGACAATACTCCATGTTCACGGGTTGGAAGAATTAACATCTTCAAAATGTCCATATTACCCAAATTAATCTATACATTCAATGCAATCCCTTTCAAAATACCAATGACATTCTTCAAAAAAATAGAAAACAAATCCTAAAATTTGTATGGAGGCACAAAAGACCCCATATAGCTGAAGCAATGTTGAATGAAAAGAACAAAGTAGGAAGCATCACTCTTCTTGAGTTCACAATATACTATAAAAGTACAGTAACAAAAACAGCATGGTACTGTCATAAAAACAGACAAACAGACCAATGGAACAGAATGGAGAGCCCAGAAATAAATCCACACACTTATAGCCAACTGATTTTCAAAAAAGGTACCAAGAATACATAGTAAAGCAAGGATAGCCTCTTCCACAACTGGTGCTGTGAAAATGGGATATCCACATGCAGAAGATTGAAACTAGACCTCTGTCTCTCAACATACACAAAAATCAATTCAAAATGGATTAAAGAAATAAGATTAAGACATAAAACTATGAAAGTACCAGAAGAAAAGATAAGGGAGACGCTACATGAAATGGGAGTGGGCAGCACTTTCTTGAGCAAGACTACAAAGGCACAGGCAACCAAAGGAAAAACATACAAATGGGAATATATCAAACTAAAAAGCTTCTGCACAACAAGGGACGCTATCAAGAAAACGAAGAGACAACCTACAGGGGTTGACCAGTTAGCCTAGTTGGTTAGTGTGTGGTGCTGATAATGCCAAGGTCCAGGGATTGATATTGATACCAGTCATCTGCAAAAAAGGAAAAAGAAAAGAAATGACCTACAAAATGGGAAAAAGTGTTTGCAAACTACACATCACACAAGGGCCTAATATCCAGAATATGTAAAGAAGTCAAACAACTCAAAGGTATATAAACAAATAACCCAATTAAAAACTGCACGAAGGACATGAACAGACATTTCTCAAAAGAACACATACAAATTGCCAACAGACATATGGAAAATAACTCAACATCACTAATCATCAGGGAAATGCAAATTAAAACTACAATGAGATATCTCACTCCAGGGAGAATGGCTATTATCAACAAGACAAAAAGGAAAAAATGCTGGCATGGATGCGGAAAAAATGGAACTCTCCTACACTGTTGCTGGGAATATAAATTGGTATAGCCATTGTGAAAAACAGTATGGAGGTTCCTCAGATAACTAAAAATAGATTTACCTTTAACCCAGCTATCCCACTACTGCCTATATACCCAGAGGGAATAAAATCAATATACCAAACAGACATGTGCACTCTCATGTTCATTGCAGCGCTATTCACAATTGCCAAGAGATGGAATCAACCTAAATGCCCATCAACAGGTGAATGGATTTTAAAACTATGGTATAAATACACACTGGAATACTGTCCAGCAATTAAAAAAAAAAAAAAAGATATCCTATCATTCGCAGAAACATGTATAGAACTGGAAACTAGCATGTTAAATTAAGTAAATCAAGCACAGGAAGACAAAAACTGCATAACATTCATACATGTAATAAGAAAAAAAAGGGGGGTTCTCATAGAAGTACAGAGTAGAATAATGGTTACCAGAGGCCAGGAGAAGAGAGGGGCAGTGGGAAGAAAACTGGTGGACTAACGGGTAAAAAACTACACTATCTACCCTAAGTGAACCAGTGTGTGATATATGCATGTATTGAAAAAATACAAAATACCCTACAAATGTGTACAAGTAAATATTTTTTTTAAAAAGAGCCAGCTATCCATGAAAACACGTAAATTTTCACAACTTACAGGATAAAATATCACAAAAAATCACTCACTGAACCATTTTTTCTAAAACCTCATAAGTAGATGTGCAAATACATTTGTACAAGACTTGCCCGGTCTCCTGTCACAGACAGAACTGACAACAGTTGCTCTCCACTGAGATGTGAGGAATGGTGGATGATTGACAGGAAAAATGATGCTTTCTGTAATGCCTAAGTTGCATGTTTACAGCAGTTTTACCAAAAAAACAAACATATATGTCGTAATGTTTAAAATAAAGAATATATGTTTAACAACTGGTAGAACCAGAATATGGTTCCATCCTCTTTGTAAGACGTTCTGCCCCTAGCAAAGTTATAACCATTTTTACCAAAACACCTGTTGCAAAGTCTCTGCAGGAACACCACAATCTGCATTGGTTAAATGTGTTGAGAATGGTTTACAGAATGTCTTGCAGTTAGATACTTATACTGATTCCATATTTTTTTAATTATGATAAATTAAACACCCTCTATCACTGAGATCTGTGTCTGCACTTTACATTTTATTCCTAACCATTAGGATTTTGGAATCAGAAATACAGTGACACAATAATTTAGCTACATATGTAGTATGAAATTAAGCACAAAACGGTCCCATTGCACACGGAGCAGGGAGAAATCCAGCAGGGCAGGTGGAAGGTCCACAGAGACCACACGCCCTGCAGTGCCGCCGCCGTGTGATCCAGCAGCCCGGACCAGTGCGCACAGAGCAGGGAGACGTCCAGCAGGGGAGGCAGAAACTCGGCAGAAACCACACGCACTATGGTGCTGCGGTGCGACCCAGCAGCCCAGTTGAGTGCATGCTGACCAGAGAGGTGGCTCCCTGCAGAGGCCCAAGACCTGAGGCAACCACACACGCAAGGCACTAGTGGCCAACTGAGCAGACACTGAGGTAGCCATACCAAATTGGCAACCACAGCAACATCCTAGCCAGACAATAGTGTCAAAACATTGGACTGTGAAACCCCCTACCACAATGACGAAACATCAAAGGAAAGATACCAGATATATGAAAAATCAAGAAAGTACACCACCAAAGGGTAATAACTCTCAAGCTCTAGATCCTATAGAACAAGAAGCCCTTGAAATGTCTGACAAGGAATTTCCAGTGATAATTCTAAGGAAACTGAATGAGATACAAGAAAACTCAGCTAGACAACATGATGAAACGAGGAAAAGTATACAGGACCTGAAAGAAGAAATGTACAAGGAAGTGAATGCCCTGAAAAAGAATATAGCAGAGCTTGCCGAACTGAAGAATTCATTCAACGAAATAAAAAACACAACACAGAGTTTAACCAGCAGGCTTGCAGAAGTAGAAGAGAGAACTTCTGACCTTGAAAATGGGCTGTGTGAAATAACACGGGCAGGGAAAAAAAAGAAAAAAGAATTAAAGGCATTGAAGAAAATCTGAGAGAGATATCAGACAACTTTAAGCGCTCAAATATCCGAGTCATGGGTATTCCAGAAGGGGAGAGAAAAAGAGATTGCATTGAAAACATATTCAACAAAATAGTGGCAGAAAACTTCCCAGTTATTGGAAAAGACACAGATCTTCAGATTCAGGAAGCTGAAAGATCCCCAAACATATTCAACCCAAAAGGTCTTCTCCAAAACATGTTATAGTCAAACTGGCAAAAAAAAGAGAGAATCTTAAAAGCTGCAAGACAAAAGCATCAAATCACCTAGAAGGGAGCCCCAATCAGACTAACATCAGACTTTTCATCACAAACCCTAAAAGCCAGAAAGGAATGGGAAGATATATTCAAAATACTAAAAGACAGAGATTGCTAACCAAGAATACTCTACACCGCAAGGCTATCATTCGAAATGAAGGGAAAATAGTATATTTCTCAGACGAACAAAAACTGCAGGAGTTCATTACGACATGACAACTCTTACAAGAAATTCTCAAGGGAGTACTGGCTTTGCTATCTGAAAAATAACTACCACTGCCATCAAAACCCACTAGTATAATAAAAATGGCATTAATGAAGAGAAAACAAACAAACAAAAGGGCTATCTACAACCCAGGAAACTAACAAATACAGAAAACAAACAGTAAATCAGAAAGAAAGGAACAAAAGACACCTAAGACATCCAAACAATAATCAATAAAATGCTAGGATTAAATCAACACTTTTCAATAACAACTCAATGTAAAAGGCTTAAATTCCCCAATCCAAAGACACAGACTGGCTGACTGGATTAAAAAGGAGGACCCAACTATATGCTGCCTTCAAGAGACCCACCTTATGCATAAAGACTCACATAGACTAAGAGTGAAAAGATAGAAAAAGATTTACCATGCAAACCTAAATGAAAAACGAGCTGCAGTAGCTATTCTTATATCTGACAAAATAGACTTCAAACTAAAAACCACAAAAAGAGATAATGAGAGACACTACATAATGATAAAAGGATTGATCCATCAAGAAGACATAGCAATCATAAATATATGCACCCAATGTCGGAGCAGCCAGATTTATAAAACAAACTCTATTAGACCTAAAGAAGGAAATAGACACTAATACCATAATAGCATGGGACCAGAACACCCCACTGTCAATATTAGACAGATCATCTAGGCAAAGAATCAGCAGACAAACACAAGATCTAAACAATACTCTAGACAAATTGGACTTGGCAGATATCTACAGAACATTCCATCCAACAACCTCAGAATATTCATTCTTCTCATCAGCACATGGATCATTCTCCAGGATAGATCACATATTAGATCACAAATCAAGTCTCAACAAATTCAAAAAAATTGGAATTATCCCATGTATTTTTTCAGGCCACAATGGATTAAAATTAGAAATCAATAACAAATGAAATTCTGGAAACTATACAAACACATGGAAATTAAACAGCATTCTACTTAATGACATATGGGTCCAAGAAGAAGAAATCAAACAGGAAATCAAAAAATTTATTGAAACTAATGAAAATAATGATACATCATACCCAAACCTGTGGGATACTGCAAAAGCAGTACCAAGGGGGAAATTTATCGCACTAAATGCTTAGTTCAGAAGAATGGAAAGATGGCAAGTGAACAACCTAACACTTCATCTTAAAGAATTAGCACAAGAACAATCCAAACCCAAAGATAGCAGATGGAAAAAAAACATTAAGATCAGAGCAGAACTTAATGAAATTGAAACCCAAAAAACAATACAAAAGATTAACGAATCAAAAAGTTGGTTTTTTGAAAAGATAAATAAAACTGACAAAACATTAGCATGGCTAACTAAAAAAAGAAGAGAGAAGATCCAAATAACACAAATTAGAAATGAAAAAGGTAACATTACAACTGATACCTCTGAAATACAAGGAGTCATTCGAGACTACTATAAACAACTATATGCCACCAAATTTGAAATTCTGGAGGAAATGGATAAATTTCTGGACACACACAAGCTCCCAAAACTCAGCCAAGAAGATGAAGAAAATCTGAACAGACCAATAACAATAAAGGAGATTGAAGCTGTTATCAGAAGGCTCCCAACAAACATAAGCCCAGGACCAGATGGATTCACAGCAGAATGATACCAAATATCCAAAGAGAAATTGACACCAATTCCTTACAGACTATTCTAAAAGATTGAAACAGAGGTATATCCCCCAAACTCATTCTATGAAGCAAACATCATCCTGATACCAAAAGAAGGTAAAGACACATCTAAAAAAGAAAACTATAGGCCAATATCCTTGATGAATATAGATGCAAAAATCCTCACTAAGATACTAGCTAACGGAATACAGCAACACATACGTAAAATTATTCACCACGATCAAGTGGGATTCATCCCAGGGATGCAAAGTTGGTTCAACATACGCAAATCAATAAATGTGATACACCATAATAAAGAAATCAAACACAAGGACCATCCTATAGATGCTGAGAAAGCATTTGATAAAATTCAACATTTATTCATGACAAAGACCCTCCATAAGTTAGGTATAGATGGAAAGTATCTCAACATAATTAAAGACATATATGATAAACCCACTGCCAATATCATCCTGAATGGGGAAAAGCTAAAAGCTTTTCCTTTAAGAACAGGAACTAGACAAGGATGCCCACTCTCACCACTCCTATTTAACATAGTGTTGGAAGTACTAGCCAGAGCAATCAGAGAAGAGAATGAAATAAAGGGCATCCAGATTGGAAAAGATGAAGTGAAACTGTCCCTGTTTGCAGATGACATGATCCTATATATCAAACAGCCTAAAGCCTCTGCAATAAAACTCTTGGAGTTGATAAAAGATTTCAGCAAAGTAGCAGGATACAAAATCAACACACAAAAATCAGTAGCATTTCTATTCTCCAATAGTGAACATGCAGAAAGAGAAATCAAGAAAGCTTGCCCATTCACATTAGCCACCAAAAAATAAAATACTTAGGAACAGAGTTAACCAAGGATGTGAAAAATCTCTGTAATGAGAACTACAAACCACTACGGAGAGAAATTAGATAGGATACAAGAAGATGGAAAGATATCCCATGCTCTTGGATTAGAAGAATCAACATTGTGAAAATGTCCATACTACCCAAAGTGATAGGCAAATTCAATGCAATTCCAATCAAAATTCCAATGACATTTTTTATCAGAAATGAAAAAAACTATCCAGACATTTATATGGAATAACAACAGACCATGCATGCCAAAGCAATTCTGAGCAAAAAAAATAAAGCTGGAGGCATAAAACTACCTGACTTTTAACTATACTACAAAGCTATAATAACCAAAACAGAATGGTACCGGCATAAAACAGACACAGTGATCAATGGAATAAGATAGAGAATCCAGAAATCAACCCACACACCTACAGCCATCTGATCTTTGACAAAGGCACCAAGCCTATACATGGGGGAAGAGACTGCCTCTTCAGCAAATGGTGCTGGGAGAACTGGATATCCATATGCAGGAGAATGAAACTAGACCCATACCTTTCACCATACACTAAAGTCAACTCAAAATGGATTAAAGAATTAAATATACACCCTGAAACAATAAAACTTCTTAAAGAAAACATAGGAGAAACACTTCAGGAAGTAGGACTGGACACAGACTTCATGAATATGACCCCAAAAGCACGGGAAACCAAAGGAAAAATAAACAAATTGGGATTATATCAAACTAAAAGCTTCTGCACAGCAAAAGAAACAATTAACAGAGTCAAAAGACAACCAACGGAGAGGGAGAAAATATTTGCAAAATATACATCTGACAAAGGATTAAAATCCACAATATACAAGGAACTCAAAGAACTTTACAAGAAAAAAACAAGCAACCCAATTAAAAAATGGGCAAAAGAGCTAAATAAGCATTTCTGAAAGGAAGATATATGAATGGCCAACAGATATATGAAAAAATGCTCAACATCACTCAGCATCTGGGAAATGCAAATCAAAACTACACTGAGATACCATCTCACCCCAGTTAGGATGGCTAAAATCCAAAAGACTCTGAACGATAAATGCTGGCGAGGTTACGGAGAAAAAGAAACTCTCATACATTGTTGGTGGGACTGCAAAATGGTGCAGCTTCTATGGAAAATGGTATGGAGGTTCCCCACACAACTGCACATATATCTACCATATGACCCAGCTATCCCACTGCTGGGAATATACCCAGAGGAATGGAAATCATCAAATCGAAGCTATACCTGTTCTCCAATGTTCATCGCAGCACTCTTTAAAATAGCCAAGAGTTGGAACCTGCCCAAATGCCCATCATCAGATGAGTGGATACGGAAAATGTGGTATATCTACACAATGGAATACGACTCTGCTATAAAAAAGAATGAAATACTGCCATGTGCAATGACATGGCTGGACCTAGAGAGAATTATATTAAGTGAAACAAGTCAGGCGCAGAAAGAGAAATAGCACATGTTCTCACTTATTGGTGGGAGCTAAAAATAAATAAATAAATAAACAAAAAAACAGAGGGTGGGGGGAGGGAAGAAGACATAACAATTACAATTTCTTGAAGTTGATACAAGAAGCAAACAGAAAGGACATTGTTGGAAGGGAGGGGGGAGAGGGAGGAGGGAGGGAGCTTTTGGTAATTGGCCACAATAATCAACCACATTGCATATTGACAAAATAAAATAAAATTTGGAAGAAAATAAAAAATTTTTTTTAAAAAAGAAATTAAGCAGAAAAGATTTCCCCTTTCTGACCTCCTTTTCCAGAACTTAGCAGGTATCTGCACACATTAATACATGACATCCTGACGCAGCTCCTCTAATCCTGTTTTACTGAGAGCTGACACTGCATCCAGATGTGGGCCCTAAACAATCCCTGCAGCAGTGACACCATGGGGCCCACAGCTGTTCTGGAAGTGATGCCCTTCCCAGGACCATGCCCATGGGAGCTCCTTCACAAGTTCATGATGCTGGGTCACAGTGAGATGCAATTTGAGCGGAGATGAGAGGGACTGAGGGAAGGCATGTGTGAGTGAGAGCAAATATGTCAGGCAGGAAATTCAGAGTCACAGAAGATTAGCAACTCTAACACCCACATTTCAGAAAGAAAGGACACAGAACAATCAACCAAAAATATCACTTTACCTGAGTAAAAGCCATTGCTGATTCCTTTTCTTTACTCTTTCTCCTCTTCCAGGCTTCTTCCTCAGGTACCATGAGTCTTTACAAGTCAATCCTGAATGTTGAAAATATGTTGTTTAATGTTTAGATACAACACACCCCAGTCCTGTGCCACAACCACACACACAAGAAAGACCTCACAATGTGAAAAACAGTCCTCTGCCGTCTACTACACCAGGAGGTATGCAGCGACAATAAACTCCTGCAGGAAGGCCAAAAAGTGAGTTTTCGACCACTTTCTTCAGAACTCACACTGCTCCTGGTGAAGCACCCCCTCCCCCACACTGCAGCCGTGGGGAGTTGGACTGGACTGAGCTCCCCTTCAAGCCCTGACCCAAGCCATGAACAGTAAAGCCCGCTTCACCCCTCTGTGGATCACAAGCTGACTTCTGCCCTCAGAAATGGGGGACAAAGAGCCTTGGTGTTATGTTGGACAGAGATTAGATCCACCAGGGCAAGGTAAATATTGTTGAGGCTAGGCCTCGACCTATGTGAACGAAATCTCTGGTGAGGGAACACAAGAGATGTATCTGCAAAACGTCTCAGCACTCAGAAGCCTGGGGTGAGCACCACTCACTAGGGCAAACCCAGCACACCTGCCACCTTTTGTCTCTGCTCTCTCTTTGGGTCCTTGCTGTCACCAGTGTCCAGAGAGTGGAAGGCAAAGGAGCAGAACAAAACATGCAGAGCAATATGGGCAGAGGTTGGGGTGATGCTGGAATTTTTAATTTGGGTAGGAGTGCCCCTCAGTAATATCCACTGAGAAGGTGATATCAGAACAAAGATACAGGGAAGGAAGGGTGTTTGCCACCTGCAGCTGAGTTTTAGGCAGAGAGTTCTCGGCAGAGAGACAGCCCCAGGGTAGGCCCTGAAGCAGGAGCAACCTTGACTTTAGGAAAAGGACAGAGACCCTGCATGGCTGGAGCAGAGTGAGCGAGGACACAAGCAGATGAGATCAGAGGAACTGCAGGAAGCACATCACGTAGGACTGAGGCCTTCAAACCTTTCTCTCCCACTCCTGAAAAGAATTTTGGAAGTAATGTATAACATCACCAATTTTAAGTAGATGTATTAACTTTTTCTCTGTCTTATACATTAAAACACAAATAATGCAATATATTCTATCTTTTAAATATATGCAGAGATGTGCTGCTCAGCTTGAGAAGCAGAGGGTCCCTCTTAACTGAAATGTAGAGGACCACAGTGGGGGACATGTTTTGAGAGAGCTCAAGAAGTCACTTTTGGACATATGAAGGTGGAGATGCCTATTAGACATCCCAGCAGACAGGTGAGGAAACAACTGGACATGGGATTCTAGAGGTCAGGAGAGAGGTCTCCAGGTGAAATGGAGACATAGGGGTGCTGTTTGAAACCATAAGATAAAATGACAAGGAAAGGCAGTGAGTGTGGACAGAAATGGGAAGAAGTTCAAGGACAAAGCCATGGGACACTCCCACACCCTGGGGACACAGACTTCAGGAGACACCACATGAGGAAACAAGTAAGAGATCAAGGTGGCCACAAGAAAATTAAATCAAATGCAATTTGAAATGACATGTCGTAAAAGCCAGGACAAAAAGTGTTTAAAGAAGTTGGAGTGATGAACTGTGCAACATGCTGCTGACAAGAAAAGAAAGATGAGAAGAGGAAATAAAATATTGCATTTAGAAACGGGGAAGTCACTGATGACTCTGAAAGACTCAGTGAAATGCTAAATGTGAAAACTTGATTGGATGGCTTCAGGGGAGAAATGGAGGCCAGAACTGAAGACAGAGTATAAACAAGATTTTAGTGAACTGGGCTGTCAAAAGGGAGCATTGAAAAGGGGTACTTACTACCGGAATATATGTAGTTCATAGCAAATTTTTTGTTTTAAAGGTGGAAGATTGATAGGAAAACAAAGGGTTTAGTGTAGAGTGTGTGTGTCTGTGTGTTTTAAGGGACAATACTACCATCAGGATACACAGATAAAAATAATTCCCTTGAGGTATAAATTGATGATACAGTGGAGGAAGGATGTCACACAATAGTGGGGCTGTGCGTGGGCTGACCGGTGGTGCACAATCACATGCGGATAGAAAAAGAGTAGGCAGAGCTGGATGAAATGATGACGCCAGGGAGAAGCAAGGAAGTGGGGGCCCCTGGAGGATGGATTACATCAGTCCTTTGCATTGGGGCATTTGACTTCTATGACTATTAGTAAGTAAAAGGGTTTCTCTCTCTCAGTTGCAAATAACCTAGATAAGGCAGGAGAGTATATTCTGCTACCATAACATTTCAATCACTTTTGAAGACAAAAAATGCCTGGCACATTGTACAGGCTTCACATGTACTGAATGCACGGAGTAATACTAGTGCGCTCTCTGGCATGGCCTTCCCTTTGGGGATCTGATGTGTACAAGGGTCCTGTTTGCCCTTGGAATGGTCTCCATTGAGAGTGAGAGAAACCTGATCAGGAGAACCTGAGGTGCAGAGCCAAGGGTCCTTCACCCAGGCCAGTCTACTTGACCAACTAGTGAAAGCACAAGTGTAAGTTCAACCAAAATCACAAGGAGCTGACCTACCGGATAGCTGCCTGAGGCCGAGCAGACCCATTTTGCCAATACAACACCTGAAACGTGGTCAAAAGAGAAGACGCCTCCCGGCTGCTCAGATCCCTCAAAGGAGAAAAGTTCCTGGGGTCTAAGATTTCTCACTTTGCAATGACACTGGCTTAAATATTCATTCACAGCCCCAAATCCGTGGGACTTGGTTGGGTCTCGGGATGGTGTGCACTGGTTGCAGGAAGTGAGTGTCTGAACAGAACACTA
Source organism: Cynocephalus volans (assembly GCF_027409185.1). Taxonomy (NCBI): domain Eukaryota; kingdom Metazoa; phylum Chordata; class Mammalia; order Dermoptera; family Cynocephalidae; genus Cynocephalus; species Cynocephalus volans. The sequence continues at coordinate 5,453,041 of NC_084462.1, read as the reverse complement.
GATAGGAAGGTAGAAGACTTGAGGGAGGTGATGAAAGAGGGTCACAAACAGACATACCACTCCTCTTCCTCAAGTCACCCATCTGAAGAAGCACCAACCCTGCCATTCTAGAGAAGACAATGGGGACAGGGAGAAGCGTATACACAGTGTGAGTGTGTATGTGATGGGTGGAAGGACAGACTCCTTTCTCTAAATGTGATCCCATAGCTTACCCCCATTCCACTTTACCCACTACCGAGCACAGAGTCTACCCTCACCCAGTGAGGATGCACAGAGCTTTTCCTTTCTCCAGTTCCTGAGTCTCCCTGCCATTACTAGGGCTGTGATCCCCCAAATCGTGTTCCCCATCCCCTCCTCTAACTCCCTTCCCAGGACATAGTGGTCGCTCCTCATTGGAGAAATATCAATGTTCTGCATTTAGTTTAAAGCATCTTGCCCCTCCACTCCCCAGCGTGTTGTGAGCGTGTGTGCACACGCTCTGCCACTCATTCTTTCCCTGCCACGGCCCCTTGTCCACACTGTCCGGCACGTCCAGATCCTAAAGCTGCTTCCCTGCTGTGACTTTCCCTCTGTTCCCCTTGTCACCAGCTGCCCTCTCTTGTCCCAGCACCATGTCACTCTGTAGGCCATGGCTCCAAATCATTCCTCCTCCCCTCCCACTCTCTGCCTGAAGGGCCCTTTGCGGCCCCTCTCCCTATTTTGCTGTCCTTCATCTCTCTGGAGATGCAACTTTTCTCTGAATTTCTCTGGTTGCTTTTCTCCCCGCTGCTACTTTTCGCGCTTTTTTCATTCTTACTGTCTCTGCAAATCCCTCACCCCTCCCCTACTTTGCCACCTGTTTATGGGCCTCCCACATTCTTTTTGTCTCTTTCTCCGTTTTTCTACTTCCTCTCAGTCGCTCTGTCTCCCTTTCTCCTGATCCCCTTAATCCACACATTTAAAGAGAGAGCACGTTTTCCAGCGGGGTGGAATTTGGGATGGAACAACACTGGATGTTACCAGCCAGGCCCAAGTCACCTCCCACAAGGCGGGGTCAGGAGAAGGGGTGACTGCGAAGAGAAGGCCTGGGGAGCAGAAGGGCCGGTCCAAGGAGGACAAAGACGGGGATGGGGGTGGGGGACGGATTAGGACAGTGGTGGGGTCGGCGGCATCCCGGGACCGGGGAGAGGACGCGGCCTCTCCTGGACGGGGGCTGCTTGCGCTGCCCTCCAGGGGCCGGGTTGGGGGACAGGAAGGGCGTGTATCCATGGCGGGGGGCGGCCAGGGAGGTCAGTAAAGGCTTGTAAGCAGGAAGCCCTGAGAAAGGTGTCTACGTGGCCTGAAGTAAGAAAGACCAAGGACAGGACCAGCCTCAGAGCGATTTTAACACAAGGGGAAGCGACCCCCGGACTCTCACAGCGACGTCTAAATTTACCTGAGGTGCACAGGGCGGTGCAGGGATTTCGAGGTCTATAGCGACTCCGAGCCCCTGGTATGGAAGATAAAGGGAAACTCACGCGCCGCGGGGTGATCGTCTCTCCACGCAATCCGCTTCTGCGTATTCAGGAAACTGCGCGTGCAGGGCGAGTCCAGGCCTGGTCAGGGCCCGCGAGGGGCCGGCGGGCCGCAGCGGGGCGTGGCCAGCAGAGGGCGTGGCCAGCAGAGGGCGTGGCGTGGGGAGAGGCCGGGCCTGGGAGGAACCACGAGAGGGTGGGCGGGGCAGGGGCGGGGCACAACCGTCTTGGGGCGGGGCGAGGGGACGGGCTCTACCCGGGCAGGGACCGCGAGAGGGTGGGCGCGATGGGAGCGGCGGGGCCCCGCTTCGTTCCGCGAACCTCCCAGCGCGTCTCGGTTTTCGCGGTTTGGGAAGGCCCGAGTGTATTTTGCGTCGTGTGGAGGTGCGTGGGATCCTGCCTTTCTCAAGTGAATGTTTCAGGCAGTTTTAAGGTAAAACTTTAGGGTCGAGTTGGTCACCTGTGTGGGAAATCAAGCTGATTTCTCCTCCTAACAGGGTGAAAACGGTTTAAGTTGAAAGCTGTTCTTGCCAGCGGCTTGGTCGCCTTTCCCGCAAGTGAGGCTGCAGCATCTCAGCGGTCTGGAAACTGGGATCTCGGTGGGAGGGGTCGACTTGTGGAGGGACTGAATGCAGTTCCCGCTCTTCAAGTTCCTGCAATTTAATTTAACAATGTGATTAAACAAGCCCTGGAATTGTCTATGAAGGGGGTACAAACTGAAGTGTGAAATGCAAACTCTGCCTGGGTGGATGTGCAACTTCATGCCGTCTCCCAACAGAACGTCGTTTTCATTTCTAGTCCCCGTTCACTCCAGAAAGGGACAGTCAACCCTGTGCTCAGGTCCAGAGACTTGCACAGGGTCAAGGCCCGGGTCGCGAGGGCTCAGGGCCGTGATGTTAGGTCGTTAACTTTTGCTTTAAAAAAAGCAGTAACTGTTTAAAAGTAGATATAAATTTTGTTCTTTTCCTTAAGTTTTTTATTCTGTTTCACACTCGAGACTAACAAACTTGAAATATCTTGGAGATAAACTTTGTTGACATCATAATATGCTTACATTAATAATTTCTAAATATAATGTAATTCAAATTCACCTTATGGGCATTATGAATGTAATTAGAAAACATACTTTTTATTTAAAAATTGTAATCTGTTTTAAGTCTATTCTGTTTTTTAGTTCTGAATGCTCTGTCGGGTGTGGATAATAAAGCCTGTAAAATAGTCTTCTGAAGACATTTGGATTCACTTTCACTTAAAGAATAATGAATTTTGCAACATTTCTAAGGGTATTTCGTGGAGAGGTTGTTCTCTTTCATATGAACCCTGAAGAAAGTAAAACTATCATATTTTAAATAGCCTCATGTCTACTGGCAGTATTTTCATGGTACTATCTGTAAGTTAACATTTACTTTGAAGTATATTTTTCTCTCACATCCCTACATGCAGAAGATTTCACCCATTGTGAAGTGATAATCAATTGAAATAACAGTACATTCATTATGAACTTCTGTTGATATTAAAATATTTTTTAACAGAGCAATAATACTAGATATATGTGAACCTTCACACTGCTGAGTTCTTTTTTCTGAAACCCAGTCATAATGTTAACTTTTCCTGAAATAATTGTCTACAGCCATAACACCCTGAATGTACCCGATCTCATCTGAAATAATTATTGCTTAATTTCAAGGGGAAAAAGTGTTTCACCATAATTCACAGAACACATGTTTGTATCCATTAAACACATAACACGCATATCCCTGTAGGAAACAAAGCACATTGTACCAATTCCTGTCAGACATTCAGTTCTCTACAGTATTATTATTTTATTAGTTATCTTTATTCGTCATCACATGAAAAGTATTATACGAACACTTCTTTTATCCCGAAGATAGTGTTTGTGATTCTTGTAGGGTGGATGAATTTCACAATTATGATTACAGAGTAACTTAAATATCAGGCTATATTAGTACCAGGATAAAACATCAAACATCACTATGAGTGTAGATGACATTAACTTATATTGAGGCATTAGGGACTGGTGTACATTGGAGGACCCCAGTCTCTCTCCACAAGCTCAGCACAAGCCCTGGGGATTATTTCTAAATCCCAAGGAGTCTTAGCACTGGGCCTCTTTCTATGAAGAAGAATCCTTTTTCCAATATGAGCAACTCCATATTCCTCATATGTTCCTGCACTTATAGGTGGCCTCTTAGACTAATACAGAAAATGATCATTCAGTTCTTGCCTACTGTCAAAGTGGTGGACTCACTGTGATGGTCCTGGCCACTAGTTCATGTGTGAGAGGGAAACAGCCAGACCCTGAGATAAAAGTTTGTGATTCTGAAACCTCACCTCCCACAAAATTGCAATGATCACTTCAACTGTAGCACCGATGGCCAATGCACACTGGGGGAGTTAAACAGTTTATCCTGGTTCTTGCCTATCAGAAACAACTGTGTAGTGATCTTTTCCAAAACTAGTGTTAGAGACTTAGGGAGAAGCTTCTTCATTTCCATGGGCCTTGGAGTCAGAGGAGGTTCACATGGAAAGAGAAGGAAATAGGTGTGAGGCATGCGAAACTCTCAGGAAAGTGTGTGTCTCATGGATCTGCTGCTTCCCTGAGCAATTCTTCCACACAAAATGTAATTCTTCCCTATCTCTGAGACCTGCAGATCGCGTCTACAGTATGGCAAAAGAAATGGGATGACACAAAGAGACTGAGAATGATCTATTATGATTATTATGGGGTAAGAGTGAAAGGAAGAAGATGATGTCAAGAATTGATAGTTTAAAATAGTAGATGGCATATTCTGACATAAATGAATGACTGAAAATAAATAGTTGGGGAAGAAGACACCCATCTCCCTTGCAGAAGAAATTCAAAGAATTTACATAGATATTCTATGTCTACCCTCTAGGTGGTGGAATGTAACTCCCAAGTTCATAGATGTAGGCTGAACATAGTCATTTCTTTTTTAGACAGTACCAGATGGAAGGAGGACAAAGGAGTCACTTTAAAATGGATAAACCTGACAAACCAGACCTCCGTCAGGTGATGAAAGTCACCATTCACAGTGGTAAATCATGTTCATAGTGTTCACCCTTGGCAGGATATGATACAAACAGCACTTTTTCTTTAACGTCTTTCTCCTCAGAATATCGAATGTCAGTCTCATCACGGAAAAAAAAAAAAGCATTAGACAAGTCCCAGTAGAGTGACGTTCACTGGTAGCAGTAATAACAATCCTTATGTACCCGACCAGCAGTCCTCAAAACTGTCAGGGTCCTCCAAAAAATCCTAAGGAGGCACGATGACTCGCGTAACTTAGTATCCTGGATGGGATAAGGAAGAAAATAAGGATATTAGACCAAACTAAGAAAATTCAAATAAAGTACAAATTAGTTAACATCAATTAACTAATTTTAATAAAAATCAAATTAATACACTAAACTTAATAAATTAAAAATTTATTAATATAAGTTAGTTAATATAAAGTATAAATAAAATTAGTAGTGGTTTAATAATTTTTTTTAAAGTAACATAGTAACATGAGATGTTAGTAATAGTGGAAACAGTACAGAGTATATGGGAACCCTATACTATCTTCGTAGTGTTTTTGCATAAATTTAAAACTTATCCTGAATAATAATTTGCAGAATTCAATGGATATTAACTTGCAAACACAAATGAAATGAAAACTGGGAAAATGTACTCACCCAATATTGACAGTAGTAGAGATAGAAACCTGGTAAGAGGACAACAGTGAAATTCTAACCATCTTTCAAATACATTTAAATCAGTGCCGCTCGAAATATTCAAAGACCATTGAAGAAACAGGAAAAGTTGAAAGTAACTTTTAGTATTTAAATAAAATATTAGTGCTCTTATTCTCTCTGCTCCGCCATTTTCACAATGTGATACCCTGCCCTCACTGTCACCACCACCAAGACTTTCACCAGGTATGCTCCCTGGGCTTTGGACTTCCCAGCCTCAGAAACTGTAAGCAATACATTTTGTTTTTATTCATTAAAAATAAATAAGTAATATATTAATAACAAGACCTTTTAAAAATTAATGCAAAAATGTATTACAGAAAATGTTTATGTCTACATATACATAGGAAAATGTTATATAAAATATGATCAAACGGGCCGACCCTGTGGCGCACTCGGGAGAGTGTGGCGCTGGGAGCACAGTGGCGCTCCCGCCATGGGTTCGGATCCTATATGGGGATGGCAAGTGCGCTCACCCCCTTGGGCGACACCAAGCCAAGGGTTGCGATCCCCTTACCGGTCACAAAAGAAGACAAAAAATATATATATATATATATATATATATATATATGATCAAACATTCTCCAGTTGCTAATTAAAAATAATACAGGATGAACAAATGTAATTTATACCAGGAATGCAGGTAAGATTTAGTATTAGGGAATTCACTAATGCAGTTCATCCTAGATATAGAGATAAAGAGAAAAATAGGGTGGTCATATTTATAAGTACAAAAAGAACTACTGGCAGAATTTAACAAGGATTAAAAAAGTATCTCAAATAAACAGCATACTTTTAAATGAAGGACTAGAAAAAAGAAGAAGAAACAAAGCCCAAACTTAGGGGAAAAAAATAATAAAGGTGAGAGCAGAAATAAATAAAGCATAGATTCAATAAACAATATTAATAAAATTCCTAGCACTAGTGACACCGTACAATCATGACGTCACAGTACCATGCATTACTTACATCTTTGCAGTGATGCTGGTGTGAAGAAAACAACTGTGCTGCCAACCCTGTAAAAGCGTAGCACAGTTATGTACAGTACTTAATATTTGATAATGACAATAAACAACTATTTTATTGGTTTATATACTTACTACAGTATACTTTTTATCATTATTTTAGTGTGTACTCCTCATTATTAAAAAAAAGTTTAAGGTAAAACAGTGTGCCGTGTTACGCTGGCAGCAGCCTCATGCTCCTCATGCATACTGCATCTATTAACTGCATCATTTTCTCTCATTTGTTATTTAATCTCATGCTATTTTGTTCATCATGGTTCCTAAGCATACAAAATTCACTGCTAATGTTGCCAGAAAGACACCATGTTGAGCAATTGACCTGGAAACAAAATTTAAAGTGATTAAGAACTGCAAAGGTGGAAAATCAGTGATGGTTATTGCTCACTAGTAAGACGTCTCATTTCACCAAAGCTGCAATCTGGAAAAACAAGAACAAAGTGATAAAAACTATTAAAAGATCTGCTTCATCAAAAGCAATGAGACTAACAAAAATTTGACAAGGGCCTATATTGCACATGGAGAATCTTATGTACTGGATTGAAGACCAGACACGGAAGCATATCCCTCTCAGCACCATGATGATCATGGCCAAAGCAAAATGTTTCTTTGTGATGTTGAATGAAGAGGCTGGATCTGACTACAATGTTGAATTTAATCCTAGCTCTGGGTGGTTTAAATAATTGAAGAATCATTATTCATTATATAACGCGGGCAGTGAGTCTGTGTGCGTGCTGATGTGAAGGCAAATGAAGAATTTCTGGAAACTAGATAAGCTGATTGTGGAAAAAAATTACTTTCCAGAGCAATTCTTTAATACCCTTGAAATGTCCTTATTCTGGAAATGGGTGCTTGCAAAGACTTGTATCTATAAGGAGGCTAAGTTATTGCCAGATTTTAAGGTGTTTAAGGACAGGATAACCATCTTACTTGGGGGCAATGTGGCAAGCTCAAGTTGAAATTCTTTGTGATCTGGCATACTGAAAACCCCAGGGCCTCCAAACATATTACTAAGCCCACCCTGTCAGTGTACTACAAGAGCAATAACAAGTCATAGATGAACCAGTTCCTCTTCCAAGATGCCCTTTTGAATTGCTGTACCAGTGAAATGGAGAAGTACTGTTGGGAGAATAACATACCTTTCAAGACCTTGCCAAAGTTCCTTAGAAAGTTTGAAAATATGAACCCTAAGACCAAAAGGTTTTCATTAATACAGAAGAATGTTCATGCTTACAAGCAAATCTATGATTAAAAACAGAAAAGAAAACAAGCAAAGCGCCATGCCATGGATATATTTCTGAAAAGTGTGACAGTTCCTCAGAAAGAGCTCAGGCAGGTTCTTCAGGAGAAATTTCAGAAGAAGGCACTGTTATCATAGGAGATAACAGCCCCATGTGTGTTACAGCCCCTGAAGCACTTCCAGGAAAACAAGATGTGGAAGTGGAAGACAGTGATATTGACAATCTTCACACTGTGTAGGCCTAGGCTAATGTGTGTGTACTTGTGTCTTAGTTTTTAACCAAAAAAGACTTTAAAGTAAAATAAGTTTTTTTAAATAGAGAAAGCTTATATAATGATATAAAGAAAATATTTCTGTACAGCAGTACAATGTGTATGTTTTAAACTGTGTTGCTACTAAAAAAGTCAAAAAGCTTAAAAAAACTAAAAAATATTTCTAAGGTAAAAAAATTACAGTAACCTAAGGTTAATTTATGACTGAAGAAAAATCTTATCATAAACTTAGTGTAATCAAAGTGCACATTGTTTATCAAGTCTACAATAGTGAGCAGTAATGTCCTAGGCCTTCACATTCACTCACTGACTCACCCACAGCAACTTCCAGTCCTACAAGCTCCACTCATGGTAATTGCCCTATACAGGGGTACCATATTTTATCTTTTTTCTTGGCTGCTAGCCAGTACAGGGATTGAGCCCCGGGTCTTGGTGTGATCAGCACGACATTCTAACCAACTGAGCTAACCGGCCAGCCCCTCCATTTTTTATCTTTTATACCATATTTTTACTGTAGCTTTTCCACTTTTAGATAAGTTTAGATACACAAATACTTGCCATTGTGTTACAGTTTCCCACAGAATTCTGTACAGTAACATGCTGGACTGCTTTGTAGCCTGGAAGCAATAGGCTGTACCATAGGCCTAGGTGTGCAGTAGGCTGTACCATCTAGGTCTGTGTAATTACACTCTATGAGGTTTGCACAATGACACAAATCACATAAAGATGCATTCCTCAGAATATATCCCCCTGGTTAAGCAGCGCATGACTGTATTTAATAAGGGATTAATATCCAAGACATAAAAGGAACTCAAAAGGTTCTATAGGAAAAAAACCCAACCGGAATAACCCAATTAAAAAATAAGCAAAGTATCAAAATGGTCATTTTCCAAAGAATACATACGAATGGTGAATAGGTACATGAAAAGGTGCTCAACATCACTAATCATCAAGGTAATGCAAACCAGATCTACGAGACATCATCTCACATCTATGAACATGGCTATTATCAAAAAACAAATAATAATAAATATAGGCAAAGATATGAAGAAATCTCAATTCTTCTTCATTTGTTGTTGGGAATATCAAACATTGCAACAACGATGGAAAACAGTAGGGAGGTTCCTCAGAAAGTCAAAATTGACATATCATATACACCAGCAATCTCACTTCTGGGCACTTATCCAAAAGTATTGAAATCAAGATCACGAAGAGAGATTTGCACTCATATATTCATTCCAGCATTATTCACAACAGCAAAGATGTGGAGCAAACTAAATGTCCAACAATGGACGAATGCATAAAGAAAACATGATATATAAATACAATGAAATAATATTCAATCTAAAAAAAGGTAAAAACTCCTGTCTCATGTGACAACATAGATAAAGCTTGAGAACAATATTCTGAGTGATATAACCCAGTCAAAGAAGGACAAATATTACATGATACCACTTATATGAAACATCAAAAACAGTCACATGCATGAAAAACAGAGAGGAGAATGGGGGTTGCCAGGGGATGAGGGAAGGGAGAAATGGGGAATTGCTACTTACTGGATATAACCTTTCAGTTACATAAGACAATTAACTTCTAGATATCTGCTGTACAACTATGTGCCTACAAGAAACAATACTGAACTGTACACTTAACTGAGAGGGTAGAACACAGGTGAAGTGTTCATACCTCAATAAAAAAGAAATTTTCCCAAATAAAGTACTATTGGGGAGTGACATTACACAATTCTATCAAATCTTCAAAAAAAATTACAGCAATATTACACAATTGCTTCCAGAAAGTACAAAAGGGAGTCTTCTAAATTCACAATATTACCATGACACCAAAACCGGACAAAGGTATTTAACAAAAAAAGAGAACATAACTAAGAACTGAATTGCACATAAATACAGTTGAAAAAATTCTTAACAAAATATTAGCAATAAAAAATCAACAATATAAAGAACTGTACACCATGACCAAATGGAGTATATTCAGGAGCTGAAAGGCTGTTTCATTACTTAAAATCCAAACAATGTAATTCACAATATAACAGGCTGAAGAAAAATCACAGGATCCTATGAATCGATGTAGAAAAATTATATGACAAAATTCCACACTCAATTATGATATAAGTTTTCAGAGAAGTAGAAATTAAGGGAAAATTCCTCAACTCAGTAAACACCTACAAAGCTCACAGCAAACAGTGTGCTTAAGGGCGAATGTCTGAGTGCTTCCCCAGAGGCTGGAAACAAGATTTCCACTCTTACCACTACTCTTTGACATCATATTAAAAGTTCTACCTAGTGAAATGAGGAAAGAAAATGATACAAAAGTGAGAGACCAGAAAGCAAGATGTAGGACACAGAATGTACTATGATGGGGATAGGCTGAATAATGTCACCCCCCAACAGATGTCCATGTTCTCATTCATATGACCTATGTTACTTCATATGTCAAAAGAGATTGCAAATATGATCTATGTAAAGATCTTGTGATGGGAGATGAATTACCCTGGATTACCTGGTAAAGTTTATATAATCACAGGTGTCTGCATCCTTTAAGAAGGATGCAGGTGGAATCAGAGTCACAGAGAAGTTGGTGATGTCATGGAAGCAGAGGGATAGAGATAAAGAGATGTTACAATGCAACCTTGCTGACTTTGAAGATGGAGGAATAGACCAAGAGATATAAGTGGCCTCTGGAACATATGGGGCAAGGAAACAAATTCTCCCCTGGAGTTTCAAGAAGGATCACAGTGCTGTAGACCCATATTTGACTTCTGAATAAATTTTGTGTTGTGTTAAGCCACTCACTCTGTGATAGTTTGTATAAGCAGCAATAGGAAACTAATAAAATGGTGTTATGTGGAAAAGTCCAAAGAATCTACAAAAATTTCAAGAATGAGTGAGATTTCAAGGTCTCAGGATAAAAGATCAACATACAACAATCTATTATATTTCTGTCTACTACCTATTATCACATGGAGAGTGACATTAGAAAGACAATACCATGTATGATTGCTCAAAAATGAAAAAAGGCCTAAGAAGTGTGTGTCAATCTCACAAAATGTGGAGAGTACCTTTATGTGAAAAACTACAAAATCTTCATGTGGAAAATCAGAGACCATCAAAATAAATAGACTTATACTGTATACATTGATTGGAAGACTCAACTGACAAATCAACTTAAATTACACCAAATTGATATACAGGTTTAATGCACTGTCCATCAAGGTATTTTGTAGATACAAACAAGACTGTGCTAAAATTTATGTGGAAAGGCAAAGAAACTACAATAGCTAAAACATCTGAAAAAATAAAATGGTTGAAATCACTGAGTTGATGTCAAGACTCCCAGTATAGTACACGTAATCAGGAATGCGTGGTACAGGGGGAGTAGAAGATATATTTGGATCAATGGTATAGAATAGAGGGCAGAAATAGCCTCCACATGTGTACTTTCCTTCTTTTTTTTTTTTTTTTTTTTTTGGTTAACATTAATGCAAGTTTTATTCAAGAGATCATATTCAAGAAGAGTTGAATTCTAACAAAGGAAAAATTTACCAGTGATCTACTCTACAGTAAAAAAGTGGAAATGGGTACCATTTATGACACATACATAAATTTCATCTTTACATTTCTGAATAAAGCTGTAATGACTCCTTTGAGAGATCCATTTCTTTCCTTTTGCAAATAAGGCTATGTGAATTATGTTTAAGAACTGTGACAGTACACACACATATATACACACACTCCTCGAAGTAAGTACCCAGGATTTTCACTCCAGGCTAAGTACATGTAAGCACCTAGGAGCTATAACTTGCAACTGCACATTACTACATGAATTCAATTTGAATCACCTTCACTATAATGTTTATCTATCACAATTATTTTTTAAAATAGATCAATGTTTATCATGACATAACACGTAGTTTCAAAAAAATAAATATTTAAGGCCTCAGTTTTGATAACAAATGTTAAGAACAGTACCCTAAAATAAAGTAGATGTAGCTTTCTTCTAAAAATTATGTTATAATACAGATCGCATTCTATTCAATAATTCTGATAAAGAATCTGGTTTTTTTGCAATAAAATAAGAAATTAGGATGATTCAGTCCTTGGAAAATCTTAATGGCAGTCACTCAATAAAGAAGTCAATTATTCCTGGCGTCACAAAGACTCAAAAACTGCTGTTAGCATTGACCAAGTTTTGGGATTTTTGGTGGTAATTGCTTTAGTTGACAATAGCTGAATTTAAGACAAAATAACATCTCCCACTAAGCCTTATGTTATATATTACAAAATTTATAGAAGATAGACTCATAGAGGCTATAAAGCTGATGTCTTAAGTAACTCACCCATGAGTACAATGGGTACAAGTTTTTAAAAAGATATCCAACAAACTTTTTGCTCTAAAAATAAATGGCCCTACTTTTCAGTGTTCCCATTCTTCAAACAAAAAATGTACAAGAAAATCAATAAAGGACATACTACTTTTCACAGTTAACAATAAAAAGTGCAGTAAGTGTTCAAGTAGGGTATATAGTTTAAAAACTACATGTGAGTATTTGGCATAGGTCGTCTGTTAAAGGATCTCCGAGGGTCCCTGCCATTACTTATTGTAGTCATGACGGTTTGATTATTAGCTGTTCCCGGTAGCTGTGGATTTATAGGTCCCTGGCCATTGCTTCTACCATCATATGAAAATCGATATCCCCTTGATTCAGGGCCACTTTGAACACTGTTTCCTGCTGGTCCAAATGTACCTATACCCATATAACTATTTATGGAATTATTTTTCTGCTCACTGTGTGCCCCTTTGTTCTGCTGTCCTCGATAATCTGGGTTAGGCTCACTGAAATTTGGCACTTCTGAGTCAACCATACAGAATCTTTATACTCCTAGAGAGGATGCTTCCTCCAGGTCAGGGTGGAGATCATTACTAGTGTATGGAAACTCGCATTGTGGCTGCCTACACTGTACCTAGATCCCCAGTTCTTCGGAGTTCACCACTCCTTCCAGTATAAAGCATCAGACATTCTTTCCACATGGATGCATAACCCCTGGTTAACCAAATAATATCCCCTGGCTGTATAAGACTTCTGACTCATCCCACACGGAATTAGTGATGCTGCCCATTTTATCTGCTACTTTGCACCCACATGTGTACTTTCACCTGATATTTGACAAAGGTACCAAGGCAACTGAATGAAAGGAATTTGAAATAATGGTGCTGGACCAACTGAATGAAAAAAAAATTCTTTACCAAAACTTCACACCTGTACAAATATTAGCTCAGAAGGGATGATATCTTTAAGTGCAAAATATAGTAGCATAAAATGTTAACATGTAAACATTTAGGGGAAAAAAAAGAAGAAAATCTTCAGCAACTCAGCCTCAGTAAGAGTTCTTAGATATGGCACCAAATTAAGAAAAAAAATGATAAATGGGACATTATCAAATTAAGACTTCTGGTCGTTAAAGACCTCGATAAGAAGAAAAATGGGCAAAATATGAAGAGACATTTCACTGAAGCAGAAACAAATAGGCAAATAAAAAGATTTTCGACATCACTATCCATCAGGAGTCAACTTCACATCTTCTGCTTTCTCCATTTTAACCCATCTTCCTGTCCAAAAAGTTAATGTCAACAATGAGGTTTCATACCAAGATGGGAAAATCACAGGTGCTTCAACAGTTTTCAACTTTCAAATATATCATGTTACATTTTTCTTTTCCAGCTAAAAAAAATTGGGGGTTGGGGGGAAACTGATAGAATTGTTCTAAAATAAGACTGTGAGATGATGTCACAACTCTGTAAATGTACTAAAAATCATTGAATCATATATTAAATATGAAAATATTTCATGTTTTGTAAATTATATCTCAGTAAGCTTGCTTATTTTTAAAATTCCAATGTCACCCCAACACTCACTACAACTCTATTTCAATTTGTATAAGGCACACAATTCCATATGTTCCAGATTCAGTTTTACATATATGTCTTACATTGAGTCTATTACAATAATTATGATGTTAATATAATTAATGCAACTAGAATTAATACTTTCTGTTGATAACATTCCATATAATCAAATAAACACATAAACTGTAATCAATAATAATTTAGTCTCTAAAATGTATATCACTCTCTCATGTTTCAAGTTCTATACCTTAGCTCGCCACAATATTGTGCAATTCATTTGGTGGTTAGTAACATTTTCCTCTTCTTGCTGGCTTAAGGGGAATCTGTCTTGATCTCTGCCACACAGTGAATTATTCTTGGGTCAATAAATCTAACTTCCTCTTGGATAATTTTTCCTGTAAGATTATGCAGTATACAGGTATCTAAAGTTCATTTAGGTATTAATTCATGTGTGATATTGGCTTAGGAAATAAAAGTATAGACATAATAGAAGCTTACTATGGTCACAATGACATAAGAAATAAAATCATTTAAAAATAACAAAATAAGTGCAGATGTTGAGTAGTTGAAGAACAGAAGTAACTACCCTTGTTAGTCAGCACCACGGTTAAGACTTGTCTTTGCGGCTAGACAACATGAATTCAATCCTCAATCAGCCACTGACTGGGATGTGATTGGGTTGATCTTTTTCCCTGTTTTTGTCCCGTTTACTCATCTGTGAAATGAGAATATCATCAATGCTTATTTCAAAGAGCTGAGGTCTCAACTCAGCTCGTTATGGGTTATCATACATGAAGCCTTACTAACTGATTCTTATTCTAAGTGTGAGTGGCATAAAGGAAAATGTAAAAGCAAACATAAAAATCACTGATTAAAGAAAAATATTCTTATTATGTATTTCTGGATGGGAACAAGTCAAGAGGAGAATTTTGGGAGCCACTTTCTGTGGTAAAAGTAGCACAAACACCATGTTTTCTGCAAGATCCTTTGGCTCTGAATAGGAATACCAGCCAGTGGGCAGTGGTAGAATGGCCTCCTTTAGGTATTGGGCACAGGAGATTATTTCCTTGCCTCAGAATATAGTTGGAATCTTGGAGACTTTCTCTCTTACCTATCATGTTTTCCTTTTCTTCACCAGATGCTGGTTAACCTCCACACAGTTGGTTTTCAAGCACCTAATATTGGCCAACTCTCAAGTTAAGAGACTTAAGTTCGCCCTCTTGTATCATCTCAGTTTTTGTTTCTTTAAAGTCTTTTTAAAAACACTCATTTATCATAATGATGGAGCCCCTAATTTGTATCTGCCATTGACTTCTGTGCACTTTCATGTCACAAAATTTTATGTCCAACACCTTCATTTATATACCTCTTCTATTAGTTCCTGGAAAAAATATACATTACATATATAATCTGGATTGCAATGTATGGGACAAAAAAAGCAAGAAAATTCATATACAAAAACAAAATAAATTTTTCTTCTACGGTTCAAGAAGAGCCATCCAATATATTGATTAGTGCCATAACCTGAAATTGACATTCTTATAGCCTTTGGGAAAATGCTCTTGTAGTAAAATTGCTTAATCATATTTATTCCATAATAAATATTTCCACACATTAATTTTCACTGAACTACAATAAAACTATGTTACACAATTTATCTAAACAATATTTTATATTTATCTAAGCAGTATTTCAAATATCTCAATATTTCAATGATCATATTGTGAAATAAGACCTATGTGGGCAGCAGGAAAAACAATGTGGTAGTGACGAGCATGAAGAAAATTACAATCTTTCCCATCCAAGAAATCAGGAGTAGCAAGAGTAAACATTCATGATTGTATTAAAGAATTTGACTCTTTTTCGATGTTTGACTACTGACACCCTTTAGCCTCACTGCTCCCTCTTATTGTGCCCATCTGCACCAGCTGATAAAACCCGAGTGGTCCTTTCTTTGGCATTCCCTGACACAATACTTCCACACATTGCAGGTATGAAACAAAGAATACAAAGAGGATCATAAAAAATATGGAACTGATGATTAAATAAATAAAAACCAAGTTCATTTATAACGCTTGGAAAGTTACAAGATAAAGTTTAGCAGTGACTTAAGCAAATGATGATAGACTTCAAAACAGAGGCATCATTCCAGTGAGACACGTTCCCCATGCAGAACAGAGGAACAAATACAGGATCTTTCTGTTGACTGTCTTACAGTTCTGCTGAGTAACAGTCTCAGAAGAGCCAACATACTCCCCTGCTACACACATCAATAAAGTGGAAAAAATCAGAACTGAAGAATGGCTGATATACCTTGTGAAATAAGAAGAAATACATACACTGGTCTCTTCCCTAGTTTCTGACACAGAGCTCCTAATCCTTTGGAATTTCCTAGGTGACAGGAGCCCAGTTTCCTCTAATGAGGCAACTTGGTGGTCTCCTGGATGGGGGCTGGGGTTGCCAGAAAGGCCAACGCATGATTAGAAGCGTGAAACTTTCAGCTTTATCTCCCCCATCATCTAGGAATGGGAGAAGACTAGAGATTGAGTTAATCATCAAGGAAGCCTACATACAAATCCCTGAACTACAGAGTTCAGAGAGCTTCCAAATGCTGAACACACAGAGGTGCCCAGAGGGTGGTGCGCCCAGAGATGTCACGGAGGCTCTGCGCCCCTCCCCACGTACCTTGCCCTGTGCACCTCCTAATCCGGTGTGCCAGTGGTTCATCTGTATCCTTTGAGATCTCCTTTGTAATAAACAGGTAAATGTAAGTAAGTGTTTCCTTGTGTTCTGTGAGCCAGCCTAGCAAATTAATTGAATCTGAAAAAGGGATCATGTGAACCCCAATTTATACACAGTCGGTCAGAAAGAAAGGCGACAATCTACTATTTGCAATTAGCATCTGAGTGGGAGGGGGGCAGTCTTGAAGACTCAACCCTTATTCTGTGGGATTTGACTCTAACTTCAGGCAAACAGTGCCAGACCTGAATTGACTTACAGAACATCCAGTTGGTGTCCACCTGAGATTGGTTGGTGGTGGAAATGAAACCCCACACGTTTTGGTGACCACAGTGAAGCATATTGTGTTGAGTGGCATGTGAGTAGTAAAATCACTCTGGATTTTTCCTATCCCAAACACAGTGAACAGGAAGAGAGGACTTGAGACAGTTCCATGCAGTTTCTGGGGCCCTAGATGCAAAGGAAGAGAAGTTCTACTTTCAAGGACAGGAAATGGGGTGGAACCTGAATAAGTCAAGGTGTCAGATCTATAGCAGCCTTAACTCTGATCTATACAAACAGAGAACTGCGCATCAGATAGAATCAAGTACAGAAGGAGAGACACATGAGGAAAGACACACCTTTGAAATGACCCAACCTGTGCCGCTCAATGTCAAAGGACCAAAGGGTTCACAGAAGCCTGATGACACAGTGTTGTCCCTCATGATAAAGACAATGCCTTTGTTTCTGTTTGAGCTGCAGCACTGCTGAAGCGTTAGGGAATAAACTACCACACCTCTGAGGAACACAGTGATAAGCAGGGCAAAGAAATACTTCCTTTGAGAGCTCACGAGATACAAACTTTTGTTTTCCCACAGATCTCTTTCTCACTTGCAAAGAGTTTCCCAAACGCTGTTTAATGGTGGGGCTTCCTCTCTGCCCATCTTAGCTCTTACCTATGTTCACACCCTTGATCCATTCCTGTCCATTTGGGTTTCTTGCTATTTTCACTTGGCTCTTGCCAGAGGCCAGGGCTCTTTCCCTTGCTCCAAAGTAGAGATAACACTCATCTCAGGAAGATAGATTCCTGCTTATAATAAGATAGGAACATGATGTGCTGTGTCTCTTCCAGAAGACCAGCCCTCTGCTGCCTTGAGGAGAAAGGACAGTACAGATGGATCTAGAAAAAGATTTCACAAACCGATCCACTAATTGCCTTCTTCTGAACACTGTAACATGCAGATATCTAGTTCTCGTCCGGGAAGTACTGAATCAAAAGCACAGAAGTAGAAACCAAGAAACTGGATACTTTAAAACTCTGCTGTAAGGTTTAATGCAGACGTAAGCTCTGGAACCTCCCAATGATGTACCAGGAAGGGAGCAGAACATCTGAAGAAAGGGGATGGTTAAAGTCCAGAAGTTGCATTCCGAAGTTGTTCATTTCTGAGTCAACAGGGCTTCGATCTCAGTCAGGCCGTGCAGGGGCTCCCAACAGGCACAGAGGGGAAAATGCAAAGACACACAAGGGGAGATCCCAACTTCAGGGAGACCAGGTTCCTGCAGTTCTCTAACATCACATCCCTGTACAAAGCCCTCTGACCAGGGTCCAGGCATTTCCACTTTTCCTGAGGGAATTCTATGGCCACGTCCCTGAATATAAAAAGACTCTGAAATAAAAAACACATTTTACCAGAGATTATCAGGAGAGTTCTTATCTTCACACAAAATGAGGAGGAGAAAGGGGAACATACTGATTCGATTGACATAAGCATTCTGACAGATCCATGTGATGTAGTTTCGAGCAAGGTGTCTCCCTCCCTAAATCTGTTTTATTATACTTTTTCCATAAGAGGTCCTGATATCCTCCAAATAAGTGTGGATTTCTCATTTTTTTGGACACGACGTGAAATAAACAAAAAGTCAGCACAGGGTTATCTCTATAGAAGTGTAAGACATTAGTTTTGACACATCAGGTGATATTCAATATCTAGATGAGCTAGAGCATGAGTGATATCTTCAGAGGTGACAAAGTCCATAGTGGCTTTAAAAAAAGAAAGGGCAGAATCTAAAAACTGTGGATGATGAAAGCCGTAGCAATGACTAAAGCTTCTGAACACTTTTCATGTGTTAGGCATTATTCTAAATGCTTTATTCATAGTAACTTACATAACATAATAGCCCATGACAGAAAGATCTGTTCCCATTTTACTAAAAGACAACTGTCACAGGCACTCAAGAACTCACCACAGGAAATAGGGGACCAAGAGGGAAGGATTACATCAGTCCTTTGTGTTGTGGCATTTGACTTGCATGACTGTTGGTAACTGGAAGGGTTATTTGCTCCCTCCTTTAAAAATAACCTAAAGTAGAGAGTATATTCTGATGGTTTAACAATTTAATCACCGATACAGACAAAAAATGCCTGGCATATATTATAGGCTCTGTATGTACTGAATGACTGAGAATAATACAGAGTAATACTAGTGCGCTCTCTGGCATGGCCTTCCCTTTGGGGATCTGAGGTGTACAAGGGTCCTGTTTGCCCTTGGAATGGTCTCCATTGGGAGTGAGAGAAACCTGATCAGGAGAACCTGAGGTGCAGAGCCAAAGCTCCTTCACCCAGGCCAGTCTAATTGCCCAGCTAGTGAAAGCACAAGTGCAAGTTCAACCAAAATCACAAGGAGCTGACCTACAGGATAGCTGCCTGAGGCCGAGCAGACCCATTTTGCCAAGACCTGAAACGTGACCAAAAGAGAAGACACCGCCCGGCTGCTCAGATCCCTCAATGGAGAAAAGTTCCTGGGGTCTAAGATTTCTCACTTTGCAATGACACTGGCTTAAATATTCATTCACAGCCCCAAATCCGTGGGACTTGGTTGGGTCTCGGGATGGTGTGCACTGGTTGCAGGAAGTGAGTGTCTGAATAGAACACTAGATAGGAAGGTAGAAGACTTGAGGGAGGGGATGAAAGAGGGCCACAAACAGACATACCACTCCTCTTCCTCAAGTCACCCATCTGAAGAAGCACCAACCCTGCCATTCTAGAGAAGACAATGGGGAAAGGGAGAAGCGTATACACAGTGTGAGTGTGTATGTGATGGATGGAAGGACAGACTGCTTTCTCTAAATGTGATCCCATAGCTCACCCCCATTCCACTTTACCCACTACCGAGCACAGAGTCACCCAGTGAGGATGCACAGAGCTTATCTTTTCTCCAGTTCCTGAGTCTCCCTGACATTACTAGGGCTGTGATCCCCCAAATAGTGTTCCCCATCCCCTTCTCTAACTCCCTTCCCAGGACATAGTGGTCGCTCCTCATTGGAGAAATATCAATGTTCTGCATTTAAAGCACCTTGCCCCTCCACTCCCCAGCGCGTTGTGAGCGTGTGTGCACACGCTCTGCCACTCACTCTTTCCCTGCCACGGCCCCTTGTCCACACTGTCTGGCACGTCCAGATCCCAAAGCTTCTTCCCTGCTGTGACTCTCCCTCTGTTCCCCTTGTCACCAGCTGCCCTCTCTTGTCCCAGCACCATGTCACTCTGTAGGCCATGGCTCCAAATCATTCATCCTCCCCTCCCACTCTCTGCCTGAAGGGTCTCCCCCTGTGCAGCCCCCTGCCTATTTTGCTGTCCTTCAACACTCAGAGATCCCGCTTTCTCTAAATTTCTCTGGTTGCTTTTCTTTCCCTGCTTTCTCGGCTTCTTTTTCATTTCTTACTGTCTCTTTGCAGATCCCTCCCCCGTCCCCCACTTCGCCATCTGTTTATGGGCCTCCCACATTCTTCTAGTCTCTTCCTCAGTTTTTCTATTTCCTCTCAGTCGCTCTGTCTCTCCTTCTCCTGATTCCCTTTTGCCCAAACATTCACAGGGAGAGGTTGGAATAAGACGCCCGCCTCACGAAAAAGCACTTTTCCAGTGGGATGGAATCTGGGACGCAATTACAGTGGTGTGTCACAACAGGCCCTGGTCACCTCCCCCAGAAAGAGATCAGGGGAAGCGGTGACTGGGAAGGGGAGGTCTGGGGAGCAGAAGCGCCCGGCCCAAGGAAGACAAAGGTGAGGATGAATTAGGAGAACAGTGGGGTCTGCAGAACCCCAGGACTGGGGAGGGGACGCGGCCTCTCCTGACAGGGGCTGTCAGCGCGGCCCTGCAGGGGTCGAGAAGGGCGTGAACCCACCTCCAGGGGAAGGACGTTAGATGGCGCGGGTCCGGCGGAGAGCTCAGTAAAGGGGTTTAGCGGGAAAAAGAAAAAAGAAAAAGTCGTCTACATGAAGACCGGGGGCAGGACCAGCGTCAGGCAGATTTTAACACACAGGGAAGCGACTCCGGACTCTCAGGGCATCTGAATTTCCTGGGGGTGGAAACGGTGGTGCGGGAACTTTCAGGTCTGTAGGGACCCCCGGATCCCGGGTATGGAATGGCTGAGGGACAGCGAAGCGGACTTAATCTACACAAAGGAAAACTCACGCGACGCGGCTGCAACTCCACTCCGCACCATCCGCTTCCGGGTCTGCACCAAACCCGGAGCGCGGGAAGGAGGGCGGGGCGGGGCCGGGGCGGGGCCGGGGGCGGGGCCTGTCCTGGGGCGGGGCCGGGGCCGGGGCCGGGGCGGGGCCGCGCTTCCCTCCGCCTCGCTGCCCCGAGTCTTTTCCTAGTTTTGGAGGCTGAAGTAACTCAGCGGGGCGGGCTGGGAACTGGGATCTTGCTGGGGACCACCGGGCGGGAGTGGGGCGAGTGGTGTTCTAGGTGAAGTGGTGTTTGGATCCGGGAAAGGTTCTGCAATTAAAATTAATTTTAGCAATTTAATTACAAAGCCGTGGAATCGCCTGTGATCTGGATGCACATTAGAATGAGAAATGCAAATCTGCCTGAAAAGAATGTGCAATTTCATGCTGACCCCCAACAGCCATGCATTTCCGTTCCCCATTCTCTCCAGAGGGAATCAACCCTGGGCTCAGTTCCAGAGACTTTCACAGGGGCAAGACCTGGAGTGTAAGGCGTGGAGGGCTAAGGCCAGTGATAAGCTGGGGTACCAACGGTTGCTTTTTAAAAAGCCGTAAACCTTTAAAAAACTTGATGTAAAATACCTGGTTTCTCCTTACACTTGCTATTCTATTCCACACTCGAGGGGAGTGAACCTCAAATACCTTTGAGATAAACTTTGTGGACATCATAATATGCTCAGGTCATTAATTTCTAAATATGCCGGAATTTCAAATTCACTTTATGTGCATTTTGAAAATAATTAGCAAACGTACTATTTAAAAAGTGAAATCTATTTTAAGCCTTCTCTTTGTTTTCTCTTGATCTGTCACATATGTATAACAAAGCCTGTAAAATACATAGTCTTCAGAAGCATTTAGTTTCACCTAAAGAGTGATTAATTTTGCAATATTTCTAAGGGTTTCTGGTAAGCAGGTTATTCTCTTTCATATGATCCCTGAGGAAATAACACTAGATTATCAAATTTTAAATAGCCTCATTTCTACTGGCAACAGTTTTATGGCAATATTTGTAAGTTAACATGTACAAGGAAATATGTTTTGCTCTCCATCGTTTTTGTGGAAGGTTTCATCAAGAAGTGGGAATCAATTACATATTTAAGATATTAGCAGGTTAAAATGAGCATAATGCCAGGGCATGACACAGATGAGTACAAAAAGACATATCAGCACTTTTCTTCTTTTTAAAAAATATATTAATATTTAAATATTTAAAAATGTTTTATATCAGCACATTTTTAAAAGATGTTATGTCTGGGATAGATTTGGGGTTTTTTACAAGGTACATTATTCTGGATGATGCAATATTGCTAAGTAGTTATGTTGCCAAGAAAGAATTTTTGTCATTGGCTTCTGTAATCCCACGCAAAGAAATGAGTTGATTGTGAAGCTTTTCTTTAAACTCAAAACAGTAGAGAAGCTGACTATAGCTGAAAGTCATGAGTCCATTTTGTATATGGGGAGTTTTGTTGCTTCTAAAATTTTGAAAGGAGCAACAAGAACACATTTACATGTAACAAATAGAAAAAGGATAGTTCTTCAATCGGAAATATTTTATTCTGCTGTAATATCATTATAAGACGAATGCAAATTACTAAGGATTCAAAAAACTTTTTTTAAACTAGGAACTACCCTCACCTATTGAGTGTATATTATGTCCTGTGCCACAAAAAAAGAATGAAAGAATATATGTACTTTAACACAGATGGAACAATAAAAACATTTACCACTGTCAAAAAACAAATTCGGAGTTATGTTAGGAGAGATTTTATTCAAAAGAACTATTGAAATAGGGTAAATGCACCAACCACAAGATCTGCAAATGTCCAAGAGTCGTGCACAAAAGAGCTTTTCTCTTAAACGTGGCTAGAAAGCACCAGGTCTGGGGCAGTAGATGAGCACCTGGCATGACCTACAGTTATTTAGGGAATATTTTATCTGAAGGTCAGCCTATTCTTGAGAGGGGATGTTAAGAAGGAGAAGTTGTTCTGAGTTACAATTACAATTACAATTGGTCAGGGGTCTAGAAGGAGTGAAGCTTAACCAAAGTTTGATTAAGTCAGGTCGACAAATACTGCTCCCAGTGATTAGAGGGGACAAACGATTCAGTAATCCTTGCTAAAACAAGGATGGGAGTTTCTCGAGTCTGTATCTGGCTTTATCCTATGTAAACTAGGGGGCCATCATTAGACTTAATGAAGTCCTATGGGGAAGTGTGGTTCTTTGCAGTAAGCTGTTTCCAGGAAAACAAAGTGTTGAGGGATGTGGTTTGCGGTGGTGTTCCCGAACTTAGGGCCGGCTGCCCGCCCCCTTGAGAAAAAAATAAAACTCAGAAGTCAAATGGTTGGTGTTAGAGAAGCAGCTGTATTCAGCTGAAGGAGATGGTAGGCTACCCCATCTCAAAGGTTTAGACTTACGGAAGGGTTTTTCAAAGAGGGGTGGAGGGAATGGAATGTGGGAGGTGAGATTATTTCCTTGCCTCAAAATGTAGTTGGCATCTTGGAGGCTTTCTCTCCTGCCTATCATGTTTTCCTTTCTTCACCAGATGCTCGTTAACCTCCACACAGTTGATTTACAAGCACCTAATATCGGCCAACTCCCAAGTTAAGAGACCTGGGTTCACCATCTTGTGGCATCTCAGTTCTTTTGTTTCTGTTAGGTTTGAATCTTGAAGGTTTTAGTCTCAAACTGGAGCAAAGAAAACCAGGAGCCAGGCCGTAAATTTGGGGTCGGCTTTAATGGGGGCGCTCCCGGGCGAGGTTCCACGGTCCCCCAAGGGAGTGAGGCCGGGAAGTCGCGCCCAGGGTGGATACAAGCGGGTATTTATAGGGAAGGGCTGTTGGTGCGTTTTTTGCCCGTATATGGTAAGGAATTGAGCAGGGTTCAGTTTCGGTTCCCGCCTTCCAGGGAGGGAGCGGGGAGACAGGGAAGGGGGTGCACTTCAACAAGATGGAGGCTCTTCCCTACTTTGTTGCTCCTTTCGGTTCTCCCGATCCCGTTGTCCCAACAGTTTCTTTAAAGTCTTCTTAAAAACACTCATTTTTCATAATGATGGAGCCCTTAAATTGTATCTGCCATTGACTTCTGTGCACTTTCATGTCACAAAATGTTATGTCCAACACCTTCATTTATATACATCTTCTATTTGTTACTGGAAAAGATCTACATTACATATGTAATCTGGATTGCAATGTATGGATGAAAAAAAGCAAGAAAATTCATATACGAAACCAAAAAAATTTTCTTGTACTGTTGAAGAAGAGCCATTTAATATATTGGTTAGTACCATAGCTTGAAATTGACATTCTTATAGCCTTTGGGAAAATGCTTTTGTAGTAAAACTGTTTAATCATATTTACTATGTAGTAAACATTTTCACACATTTTTATTGAACTACCATAAAAAATACATTAGGGAATTTATCTAAACAATAGCTCAGAAATATATTCAATAACCATATTGTGAAGTGGGACCTATGTTGGCAGCAGGAAAAAGAATGTGATAAGCTATGAGCATGAAGAAAGTTATGATCTTTCCCATTCAAGAAGTCAGAAGTACGAAGAGTAAACATTCACAATTGCACTAAAGAATTTGACTGTTTTTTTTTTTTTTTTTTTTGTCTTTTTCGTGACCGGCACTCAGCCAGTGAGTGCACCGGCCATTCCTATATAGGATCCGAACCTGCGGTGGGAGCGTCGCTGCACTCCCAGCGCCGCACTCTCCCAAGTGCGCCACAGGCTCGGCCCAGAATTTGACTGTTTTTTGATGTTTACTGACACCTTTTAAGCCTCTCCACTTCCTCTTCTTATTCTGCCCATTCGGGACAAGC
This sequence comes from Cynocephalus volans, assembly GCF_027409185.1. Lineage (NCBI taxonomy): Eukaryota > Metazoa > Chordata > Mammalia > Dermoptera > Cynocephalidae > Cynocephalus > Cynocephalus volans. Next base: position 5,428,265 of record NC_084462.1, on the reverse strand, counting down.
TGATAATAAAGCCCCAGTGGTCCCTTCTTTGATACCAGCTGGAATTCAAAACACATCCATCCAGGTAGCTTCACTGCAGCCCCAACCAGTCACCACCATAACGCAAGCCAGCCATCTTTCCCTGCTCTCAAGACATTTTTTGGACAAGTTTAGGAAGTCTACCCTGCTTTCAGCACAAAGCCTCATTATGTAAGAAACATTCACATACACTTGATTATACGGCATCATTACTATTGACAAACAAACCAAACTTTAGGTTGGGGAGTGTTCAATCCAGTGCCAGTGGATTGGTCACAAGTACAAATAACTAATAATGTTTTGGGGGGTGAATGCATAAAGTTGTTTATGTACAGAACAGAAATCCCATTATGTATGTTCATTCTTAAGAGAAAACTAGGGCAGGCAGTTAGTTCGGTTGATTACAGCATGGTGTGATAACGCCAAGGTCCGAGGTTTGATTTCTGTATTGGCCAGTCACCAAAAACAAAAAAAGTGTGTGTGTGGCGGGGGTGAACCAGTGAAACACTAAGCCCCGTGCCTGAAGCAAAAAAAAAAAAAAGGTACAACATTAAAAAAAATAGAAACTTGAACTCCAATCTCTATTAAATTCCCATATTAAAAAATATAAGAACAATAGTATCCATTTAAATTTAGATATTTATGTGTTAAAGTATTGGTTAATTAAAAACCAGGCTAAAAAGAAGTATGAAAAAAACAAAAACAAAAAATTCCTTCATATTAAGGAGGAACATTTCACCAAACATCTTAATCAGCAGTGAATACTGGACGCATTTTCTTTAAATTAAGGTAAGGTTGGTCATGGTTGCAGCCAAACACTACATCACGGCAGGGACCAGTAGCAAAGCGAAAAGGCAGGAAAAAAAGGGGTGGGGAAAGAGAGGAAGGAGCTGGGTCTGTTAAAAGTAACAGGAGACATGGTTAGAACCTAGAAATAGCACGTCCTTAAGCATATGAACTAATAACATATTGAAAAGAGTTTTCCTTCTTTAGCAGCACGAATTTAAAAATCACATGCACAAACACACACAGAAAAGTAACATCCTACATTTCCCTTAGCAAATATATCATGACACCTCTTTAAAAGGCATTTCCAAACCTATGTAAGGAATTACACAACTCCAGTGAAGGAGTGATGTCACAAGATAGAGGAATAGGAGGCCCCAGACCCTGCTTCCTTCAGGAAGACACAACTTTAACCACGCACAGAAACAAGTACAGGAGGAGGAGCTTAATGACCAAGTCGTGGGATGCTTCCACCCTCAGAGGACAAGGTTAAGGAGACACCAGCAGAGGAAAGTGTGAAGTGATCGGGGAGACAAGAAAATTAAAACAAATAGATTTTTAAAGGTTAATGGGATGCCCTCAAAGGCAAGAAAACAGAAGTGGCAGCAATCAACTGTGCAATGTACTACCAGAAAAAGAAAGATGAGGACAGGAAATTAAATGTTGGATTTAGAAATGGGAGGTCACTGGTGACTATGAAAAAGAAAGAATCAGTGGAATGCTAGATGTGAAAGTTTGGTTTACCACTTTAATTCCCGTACAGACAAAAAAACGAACCAAAAAAACCCCCAAAACAAAACAAAACAATAAAAAACACTGGGCATATGTTTTAGGCTCCATGTGCAGCGAATAACTGAATGAGAATGAGAGAGAGTGACACTAGTACACCCTCTGGCATGGCTTTCACACTGTGGAACTGATGTGTTCATGGGTCTTGTTTGTCTTGGAATAATCTTCATTGTGAGTGAGCGGGGAGCTGACCAAGATGAGGTGCAGAGCCAAGAGTACTTCCCTCAGACCACTCTACTTGCCCAGCATATGGGAAGGGCAAGTATAAGTTCAACCAAAAATGCAGGGAGCTGACCCAGGGGGTAGACTATCCAAAAAGATAGAGAATTATATGGATACCCATTTTGGGGGCAACTCAGCACAGACATGATGTTAAATTGCTGTAAACTGATATACAGGTTTAATGCATTGTTTATAAAGGTATGTCCCAGGTGCAGAGAATATTCTAAAATTTATGTGAAGGGCCAGCCCCGTGGCTCACTCGGGAGAGGCAGCGCTGGTAGCGCCGAGGCCGCGGGTTCGGATCCTATATAGGGATGGCCGGTGAGCTCGCTGGCTGAGCACGGTGCAGACCACACTGTGCTGAGGGGTTGCAATCCCCTTACCAGTCGGAAAAAAATAAAATAAAAAATAAAATAAAATAATAAAATTTATGTGAAAAGGCAAAGAACATGTTACTGAACCAGGTCCCTGAGCTCACTCTGCGATAGAAATTGACAAGAGGCCAAATGGGGAGTCACAGGCAAGGCTTTATTGGGACTTATTCTTCAGCACAAGGGAGTCAACACAAAGGAGTTTGCTCAGACTGGTTCCCTGAGGGGAAGGTCAGAGAAAGTTTTAAAAGAGTTTGGTTGGAGAAGGGGTGCCATCTCAGCATGTAGATGTGGGGGATTTCTCGGAACTTGTGCACTTGGAGGTCATGCTTCTTCATGTGTTGTGTATCTAATTAGCATGTTAAGTCTCCACCCCTGGGTGTGATTTTTAGTATTACTATGAGGAAAGTCATCACTGAAAGTTCAGCACTGGAGTCCATCTTGGCATGGGCTGATTTGGTCTGGTTCTCACAGCTGGATCTTTGCCTTTGAGTAAACATCCTGCTCCTGCATTCCTGCAAGATGCTGCTTTAGAGATACATGGCTTAGCCCATTTTTATATGGGTATGAGTTGGATTCCTGTAGTTAAGAGGCCATTTGTCTTACCCCTTGTGGTCAGGGGTGAAGAGTCCCTAAGTCCAGTCCTTATTCTGTCTCATTCTCCCCTGATAGATTTTATCCTCCTTAATCTTAAGGGGAAAGGGGCTGGAGGTCTCATTTTTCTGAAACTGCTTTCTGCTTTGCATGGACATTGGCCCTGCCTATATTCCAGAGGCATAAAAATCTCTTGCTGATTGTTCAAAGGGTCTGTAAGGACCCAGGGTCTCTCATGAGGGTATGAGCTGAAAACCCCGTGCCAGCATCATTGTGACATGGAACTGGAAGACACAAATTTTACTAAAAAGGTTAAAAAGACAAGGACCAAAGAGTAGGAGTAATAATATAATTATTAGGGGTCCTAGTAATGGTAAAAACTGGGTTAGACTGAGCAGGGCCACCAACCAGATGTCTGAAGCTGAGTTAGTTTTTCCAAAGCTGTGAAGCCAGTTAACCTGTTTGTAAATCTCCTTGATGTTTATATTAGTCCTAGAGATAGGTTCCAGAGATAGAGTCGCTCATGCTTGAAACAAGCAGGGCCTAACCCAGAGGAAGTCCAGACCAGTGGGAAAACCACTGGGCAGGTACTTGCTGGAAAACCACTGGGTGCGTGCAATAGGAACTGGGCCATGGGACCTGGCAAGAGAAACTGCAAATCCCGTGACTGTTAAACCAATTCAGCCCTAGAAACAGTTTAAAAACCCTGCTCCCAAAACAGCAGGCAGGCTAGATCCTGTACCTATGCCTCCTCGGTGCTGCCTGAACAAATAAAGCCTTTAAAGCCTGATTTCTTGTCTCAGTACCAGTCTTTGCTAATCACTAGCCTTTCAGTTTACTTCTACTTCCCCTAAGGTGTTAACCCATGTGCAGCATGAAGAGTTAATAACTGCACATACTCCCCTTTGTTCAGCCAAGAAATAATCTAGAGCCCTCTGGTTATCTAACACCATGTTGGCTAAGGAATTTACAGGTGTTCGTAGCCCTTGTAAAGCATCTCCAGTGTTTTGGGCCCACATGGCAAGTGTGGAAATTAGGTTTTTTAAGGTAGATTCATGGAAGTTAGGTTTCTTAGAATAGGTTCATGGCAAAACATTCCCCAGGTGGCTGCTAATCTAATAACTGCAATGCAAGCCAAGATTAAGTCAATAGTCCTTTTTGGCCTGTGGGTCAGATTGCCCAGTGTGCATTGCCCCACAAACACCATGTTACCTATACATGGATGTGCCCTTGCTAAGAAGGGTGAGGGAAACCTTCCTTTATGGAACCAGAAGTTTGGAGCCCAATTTATCGGCACCCAGTTTGAGGGGTCTGTGCACCAAAGAACATACTCCACTGGAGCACAGGCCCTTTTAGGGAGGGTGATGTTGAATTCTTTAATTAATCCAACTTGGCGGGGGGTGGGGGGGTTAGAAGTGTTGCAATGTGGAGACAGTAGCCTTCCCAGTTGGGGAATGGGGAACAATATTTTTATCCAATAAGGTTGTTATGTCCTGCCTTGGGGATGGTAAAGCCCATTTTCCAGAAATCTGGGGGTTTGTTATAACCTACCCCAGGCTGCATTTATTCTTGGCACCTGGAGATCCTTCTCTATAGGTATTTATGACATGGTACCAATGGGTTTTGTCTGGGTTACAACCAAGTGAAAGGTTGAAAGTTATGGGGGTAAATAGATGACCTGTTTTCATTCCAAGCAAACTCAGAATTCTTTTATTTTGGGGCAGTACAGTGTTAACATGTCTTGTTCTTAGTTGTACAGTTTGGACACTGTATTTCTTTTCTTGAGGTAGTGTTAAGAAGGGGTATGAAGTTCATGCATGGCATGGGCTGTGTAGGACTTAGCTGGACAATGATAGGAAGCTGGCTCGTAGAGTGCCAGGGTGAAAAGGTACTATAATTCCCTGAAGCAGGGTAAGGAAAAGGCCATGGGTGGGTTGCTTGGGGAAGTTAGTGACATATCCAGCACTGTGATAGGTTGTTTCCTTGGGCAATGATTCAGAATAAGTTTATCATGGCATTATGTTCCCAAAGACTGTGGCAGGTGGAACCAAAGGAGAGAAACAACATAAGAGAAAGAGCAACATGGCCATGTTAAACCCAACACGGACAGAAAAATGTCCCTGATTTTCCAGGGGGACTTCTGAAGTAGCAAAAGCCAAGAATTAAAACTACTAGAATAAAAATAGAGACCCACCTGCCACATTACTTATTCATTTGTGGGACAATCTTATTAAACAGGTATTTGAGATTTTCCACAGGTTCATAGGCGAAGGCCAGAACTTTCAGAAAGTTCTATAAAAATTCAGAAGAGAAAGGTTTTACTCTTGAGAGGTGTACCCAGCTGGGGACTTCTTGTACTTTGACTGCTGTTAGGGTGGCCAAGATTACGTGGTAGAGACCATTCCATTTACATAATAGTTGATTTTGTGGAGTGCCTTCTGTCCAAGTTTTAAGTCGAGCCTGGTCCCTGGTTGGGCTTGCATGGGGGTTCCCTTGTCTGTATCAGGGACAGGTGACATTTTATTCCCATATTCTACAATAGCCTCCTGAACCTGTCCCAGATTGACTAAATGTCACAGGTTTTGATTTATTTTCCCATTAATAAAAGACTGGTGGTGAGAAAGAATCTCCCATAGGTCATCTTAAAGGGGCTAAATTTTAAGTTGTTTCTGGGGGCTGTGCAGACTCTGAGAAGTGTGACTGGGAGCATTTTAATCCAAGCCTCATGGGTTTCCTGGCAGAGCTTTGCTAGGGCCTTTTAAAGTGTGTGATTCATTCTTTCAACTTTGCCTGATGACTTGGGATGCTGGGAATCGTGCAGTTGATAGTTTATTCCTAAGGCTATTGAAAGGTCCTGAGTGACTTTGGATACAAAGGAGGGCCCGTTATCACTCTGAGAGACCAGGGGAGCCCAAACCGAGGGATTGCTTCCTTTAAAAGGAGTTTACAGGCTTCTATTGCCCTCCCAGTTCAGGGAGGGAACACTTCAACCCAGGCCGTGAAAGTGTCCACCAGTACTAGGAGGTATTTGTATCCTAATCTGGAAGACATTGGGTGAAGTCTATTTGCCAATCCTCCCCTGGAGAGGTCCCTCTATGCTGGACTGGCTTGACCATGGCAGGGGATGCTGGATGCATTTAAGGGTTCTTTCGAGCACATAGCTCACAGGTTTGAAAGTTACCTCTTTTACTGTTTTTCTGAGTCCCTTTCCAGTAAGGATCTTGTCTACAAAGTCCCAGAGGGCATGCTTCCCGTAATGTGTAGACTCATGGAGGTATTTAATGAGTTTCCATTGGTCCATCCCAGGGGCAAAAACCTTATTACCATCTGTGAGCCACCCAACACTATCTACTTTATATCCTTGTTTTCGATCCTCCCTTTCTTGTGGCATGTTTGAGGGCAATGGGAGAGCTCAGAAGGATTTGCCATTAGAGCCAAGACTTGTTTGGGTTCTAGTGATCAAGCTGCCTGTTTGGTAGCCTCATCTGCTTTACTGTTCCCCTGGCTGATGAGGGGCACATCTCTCTGATGGCCTTTGCAGTGAATGACTGCCACCGGATGGGGAAGTTGTACAGCTCCTAAGAGAAGTAGGATTGAGGTCTTACGTTTGATTGGGGAGGTTTTAGTCAGCATTCCCCTCTCCTTCCACATGGCAGTGTGGCCAAGTAATACAAGAAACCCATATTTTGAATCAGTATAGATGTTTAGTCTTTTTCTTTTTCCCAACTGTAAGGCTCTGACCAAGGTAGTTAGCTCTGCCTTTTGAGCTGATGTTTGCGGATGGAGGGCCTTAGCTTCTATGATTTTATTTAGGATTACTATCACATAACCTGCCTTCCAAGTTCCCCCTTCCACAAAGCTGCTACCTTCCATATACCATTCTGTCTCTGGATTTTGGAGGGCCTCATCCTTTAGGTCTAGTAGAACAGGTCTGTTCTACAGTTTCTATGTGTTGATGGTATAAAGGCTCTTTATCTGCATTGGGAAGTAGGGTTGCAGGATTTGAGGTTTGACATACTTTTAGAGAATGTCAGGGGCATCTAGCAAGAGAGCTTGACACTTAGCCTTCTTCCAGTAAGCCATTGCTGTCCTTTGACCTCTAGAGTTGTCTGGATGTGGTAGGGAGTTAAGACCTCTACAAGTTGATCCAGTGTTAGTTTGGAGGCCTCATTAGCTGACAAAGCAGTGGCTGCCACTGCCCTTAGGCAGCTGGGACAACCTTGAGTGACTGGGTCTAGCTGTTTTTGAAATTAAGCTACTGGTCTTTGGATGGGTCCTAGCTTCTGGGTTAAGACCCCGCAGGGCTATTCCTAGCCTTTCACATACATATAAAGTAAATGGTTTCTCTAAATTAGGGAGTCCCAGTGCCTAGTTCAGTCTTTAAGGCCTCAAAGGTATGTTGGCATGTTTTGTTCCAAAGTAAGTGTTTCCTTTCCTCTCCCTTGAGTGCCTCATATAGGGGCTTGGCCATTGGAACCTAGTTTGGGATCCAGATATGACAGAAACCCATCATTCCTAAGAAGCCTTGGGCAGTTTTTTTGTTTATGGGCTGGTAATGGTGATGGCCCTTTTTCAGTCTGCAGCGAGAGTGCAGGCCCCCAGGGTCAGGATGGACCCTAGGCATTGGACTTTTTGTAAGGAAATCTGGCTTTGGTTGGAAAGACTTTGTATCCCCTTTCAGCCAAGAAATTTGGGGTTTTATTGGTATCAGAATCTGAATCTCATTGTGTTGTACTGGCAATTAATAGGTCATTAACATACTATAATAAGGTTCCATTTTTTAAGTTTAGTTCTCTTAGCCAATGCATTTCCAAAAAGATGAGAACCATCCCTAACGTCTTGCGGGAGTACTGCCCAAGTATACTGTGTGGCCTCTTGGGTTTTAGGACCTCTCCGTTCAAAAGCAAAAATAAACTGGGATCTGGATGGGGAGGAACATAGAAGAAGGCATCCGTTAGGTCTAGTACGGTATAATATTGGGCATATTCTGATATTTTAGTGAGCAAAGTATATGGATTAGAAACTAATGGGTGGATAGGGATGACTGCTTCACTGATTCCTGCAAATCCTATACAAACCGGTATTCCTGTTTGATTTTTGGATCAGGAGAATTGGGGTGTTACATGGAGACTGGCAGGGTTTAATTGGTCCATGTTTGAGGAATTTTTCAATATTTGTTGGATGTAATTTAAAGCTTCAGGCTTGAGGGGATACTGCCTTTTCCAGGGGTATTTGAATCCAGGCCTCAGTTTTACTTCTATTGGAAGAACATTGATAGCCCTGCCTGGGACAATAGTGTCCTATAGAGAGGGGTCCACCTGACTCTTAATTTCCTCAGGAATATTTGGGGTTGTGGGGTCTTGGCAATTTAGGAGGGTGAAGAGGTGAATCCCTTGTTCAGGTTCCACCTCTACCTGAATCTTGTTTTTTTCCAGAGAAATTGTTTCCCCAAGTTTGCTTAATAAGTCTGCCTAACAAAGGGATAGGACACTCAGTAACATAGAGGAATGAGTGAGTGATAGCAGTGCACCCAGCTCACAAGCAAGAGGAAAAATGAATTGTCTTACCTTTGCCCATCTGTCTATCTCAATTTCTGGGCACTTGTGGCTGGAGAAGGGGCTGACAGTCTGGGTCAAGACAGAGTGGGTGGCCCCAGTGTCCACAAGAAACTCTGTTTTCCTACCTGCCACATCAAGGGTGACCTGAGGTTCTGTTGGAGTGATAGTGATGGAGCGAGTTGAAGCCAGAACCAGGTGGGCTCTCAGGTCCCATCAATCAGCATGTGTGGACCTCTCATCCAAGAGGCTGGCAAAGGAGGGGAGGCTGGCCAGCGCTGTCCTTTGGTCATCCTTCTTTAGGATGATCAGGACATTCCCATCTCACGTCCTTTCCTCCTGCAGATTGCACATTGGTTTTGCTTGAGGGAGGGTGTCTCTCTTCAGGTATCTCAGTTGCCTGGTCTTCTGAGCCTCCTGGAGTGACCCTGAGGTGGTGCATGAATTAGAGCAGCCAAAAGTTGCTCCTTTCTAGCCAGTCTCTTATATTTCTTAGCCTTCTCTGCCCTGTCCCTGTTATTAAAGATTTTAAAGGCCTCCTCCACAAAGGCTGACAGTGGGGTCTGGGATCCTGCCTCTAGTTTTTAGAGTTTCCTCCTAATCTCCAGAACAGACTGGATAATGAAGTATGTGGCAATCAGTGCCTTTCCCTCTGCAGATTCTAAGTCATAGTTATTGTACTTTTTAAAATCCTCTGTTACACAGCTCAGGAAAACCACTGGGTTCTCATCCTTCTCCTGAGTAACCTCCTTCACTCTGTCATAGTTTACAGGTTTTACTATGCAATTTTTCATTCCTTGAGATAGGCAGGTGATAAAGTGTCTCATCCTTGCCCTGTTGTAGCAGAGAATCCTGAGCAATACCAATGCCATCTTGGATAGGTGCTCCATTCTCATTGTCAGACTACCCCCCTCTGCATGAGAAACCGTTGACCTTCTCCTAGAAACAAAAACTGTCGCATAGAAACAGGGACCATACACAGTGAACTGTTACATGGGAACAGGAACCATACACAGTGAATGTTTTTACGCTTGATTGCTTTAATTGCTCACTTTGGCTTCTGTCACCTCGCTGCCTAGCTTGCTTTGTGCGCCTGGACAAATCCGTGTGCCAATGGGGTATGCTTTTTGCCTTTATAAATTCCACAAAACCAAAGCTTGGGGCTGTTCTCCCAAAATACCTAGGGGAGCCAGTCACCAGCTGGCTAATAATGACTCTGTTAAAATTCTTAATTAAGTGTTTGGTTCCTTTCCAGGGTGACAACCTCACAACACTGTCGGTATTGTCCTCATAATCCCACCATGGCTTCTGTTCTGGGGCTGCATCTCCACCCACCTGAAAAACACTATGGTGGGGGTTGGTGGCTACTGAACTATCATCATATTTCCTGGGCTGCCTTACTATCAGTCTTTCTCATCCAGGGTACAGCCGTGTGCCAAGATAATGGTGGCATCCTGCCAGGTCAGGGAGTATAATGAATTCATCCCTAAACTTATCAGGGTTCTCTGAAAACTTACTAAAACTTTTTTTATGTAATCCCAGGTCTACCATAGGAAAAGGAACATGCACTTGGATAATTCCTTCATTCCCATTGACCACCCCCTGAAGGGGGTAGAGACCCTGGGGTGGTGGCAATGGGTCACAGGGGCTAATTTTACACCTGATGGGAGTCTCACTGAGGATAATATTGGGGACTCCAGTTTCAGGGGTTCTGGTTCCTTAGGAGCCTAGTTGGGGTAAGGTGGAGGCTCAGGAGCAGAAGAAGGTATCAGGGTAGGGGATTGGGAAGGGCCAGTCAAGGCCTGGAAAAGAGGTTCCACAAACAAAAAAATTGATGGTGGGTGGAAAAGGGGGTCTGTAGGTAAATCCAGCTCAGAGCCCTGTGGGGATGAGGTAGAAATGAAAGCCACACATACACAACAGGAGTCTCACGATTTTGGATCTTCGTACAACTTCATAAAGGCTTGTACATAAGGAATCTCTCCTCACTTTGGGGATTGCTTGCAAAACAGATCTAATTGTAAGATGATATTAAAGGTTCCATCCTGTGTCCATTTCTCTTGAACACACAAAGTGTACTGGAGCCAGGTCATATTATAAAAAAAGACCAGTTTTTTTGTTTTTAAGCCAACTAGTTTAAATTAATCCCAGATATTGAGGATGTACCCTATGGGGGAATCTTTTGGAATTCTGAGGGTGGTCCCTATGTCTACATTTACTGTAGAGTTTATGACCTACAGTTAAAGGGCCTGGTGCCAGATGTAGCCCCCTGGACCAAATGTCTGAATACAGGCATGATTGTTCTTGCTCCCAGGCAGCAAAAGAATAAAGGTGGAAGAGGTGAGAGAGAAAAGCAAGGTGAGGGAAGGGAGACTTCATGTTCCCCAAATAATGACCTGTTCAATTTCCCTAATCTTACACCAGGTCCGTGTCTTAATCAATGTTTACCCAAATTCCTCCATAACCAAATGACAACTAAAGAGGTGTCTGACAAGACAGAGAAAGAGGGGGAAAGGAGGAGTTGCAAGATCATATAAAACCTGATCCCAGGTCCTGTTTAGGCCATTCTCACAAAGACAACAGTGAGACCCCACTGAATGGAAAGTTTGACTTGCAAGATGACAGAAAAGGTCTCACAACCCCTTATCCCACAAATGGGTACACAGGTTAGAAAAATAACATGGAGTTAAAGAATTTAATACAGAAACTAGGTTTCAGGAGAAAGTGTTGTGGCATTTGGACTTCCAGTTACTACAAGGCATGAGATTGAATTCCCACCACTCTCACTAGTGTCCCATCAGGGGGAGCCAGTTTGAGCAAGATCTGCAAGGTGCAGGCCCTTCCCACCTCAGCTGCTCACCTGTCAAGAGGAACTGTTGCTGACCAGAAGGAGCATATTCTCACAAGATTCAAGGACAAAAGTTGTAGTTGTCCAGTAGCCACCTTGAAGGGAGGCATGTAGAGGGAAAATGTTGCCTGAATGAAGGTAACAGAAACTCCAAGGCACCAGAGGGAGACTCAGCCAGTGCAGTGACATTAAAACAAAGGTTCCGGATCCCCCACCCACAACCAGGCACACTACTAGTGCCAAGGAGCATGCCAAAAACACCATCTCCATGTGGCTGGCCCACCACAGCTACTACAATAACCACAGCAGCTGAAAAGGTGGCTAGATGTCACAACCACCACGCAGATGGTATGCCAGCCACTGGAGTGTATTGACACAAGGAGAGTCACCAGCAGAGACAAAGAAAAGAAGAGGATGTCTCTCTCCACAAAGCCCATTCCAGAGTGACAGAAGAAGCATCTTCTCTATGATAATACTGGGGGACCTGTACACACCTTTCAGCATTGGACAAATCATCTAGGCAACAAATCAACAGCATAACCATTACTCTTTCAGAGGGAGAGAAGAAATCTAGGGTTATCAGTGGTGGGAGGGGGGAGGGAGGGGGAATAAGGAGAGATTGAACAAGGGGCATAAAGAGTAAGTACAATTTGTAACAATATACATGCTAGTAATATTGATTTGATCAACATATGTCAACATTGAATCTCCCAAATATGTATAATCAATTATGATTCAATAAACAAAACAAAGCAAAACAAAAACAAAAAAACCCCCAAAGGTTCTAGTGGCTGCTTGTCAGGAGGAGGAATCATGTCTGGGGTCCCAGTGGATCCAGACCCTCTCCCAGAGGGGCAAGAAGCCCCATAAAGGGGTCCTGGTGGTGGAGTTCCCAGAGAATAGAATTACCAAACAAGGCCTTTGGGTTCTCTATGCAATACAAGTTGACAACAGGCCAAACAGGGAGTCACAGGCAAGGCTTTATTGGGGCTTATGCTCAAGCACAAGGGAGTCAGCACAAAAGAGTTTCCTCAGGCTGGCTCTCCAGTGCATCAGAGAAAGTTTTATTTATTTATTCATTTGTTAAAGAAAATGTAGTTTTATTAATATTTTTTACGTTCTACGATGTTGTGGAGCAGTTGGGCAGTTGGGGGGGAGCAGGAGAAGGGAAAGGGAAAGGAAATGTGATGGAGAAAGGAGGAGGGGCAGGATTGAGGCCTGTGGCACCCCCCTCCCCCCATTCCCACAGGGGAGACCAGGAGCCTTCCAGCAGTGGCTTGGTCATTGCCGAGCTCGGTACAGATGTGAGGGGGGTGTGGCCAAAGCCCTTGCCCCTCACCACTCCAGCTCGGGAACCTGGGGCCCTTCTTGCTGAGGCTTGGTGGTCCTCGTGGTGCTGGCTGTGGGTGAGGGGGGTGTGGCTGAGGCCTTCAGCCCCCCACTGCCCTGGCTCAGGATAGCCTGGGGCGCTTCCTGCAGCAGCTCCTCACTGCTGGGCTGGTTCAGAGAAAGTTTTAAAGGGGCTTGGTTGGGAAAGGGGTGCCATCTAAGTATGTAGAGGTGGGGATTTCTTGGCGCTTGTGCACTTGGAGGTCATGTTTCTTCATGTGTTCTGTATCTCATTAGCATGTTAAATCTCCACCCATGTGTGATTTTTAGTATTACAATGAAGGAAGAAGTCAGTGAAAGTTCAGCACTGGATTCCATCTTGGCATAGGCTGGTTTGGTCCAGTTCTCCCAGCTGGATCTCTGCCTTTGTGTAAATATCCTGCTCCTGCCTTCCTTCAAGATACTGCATAAGAGATACATGGCTTAGCCCATTTTTATATAGGTATAAGTTGGATTCCCACAATTGGTAGGCTGTTTGTCTTAGTCCTTTGTGGTCAGGGATAAGGACCTCCAAGTCCAGTCCCTATTCAGTCTCAAAACTACAATAGCTGAAACATCTGGAAAAAGAATAAATTGGTGGAAATCACTGCACTTGATATCACAAACGTAATCTAGACTGTGTGGTACTGGTGGAGGACAAGATATATAGATCAATGGGACAGAACAGAGATGACAGGAATAGCCTCCATACATGCACTTCCAACTGATATTTAACAAAGGTATCAAGACTACTATATGAAGAAATGATTTTTAAATAATGGTACTGAACCAACTGAATAAGAAAAATGTCCACCTAAACTTACTCTTGTACAAATATTAGCTCAGAAGGGATCATATATTTAAATGAAAAGTGTAAAAGCACAAAACGTTAATGTATAAGGATTTAGGAAAACAAACATAAAGATATCTAGGAATATAAGCTGCATGAAAAGGTCTTAGACTAGGCATCAAAAGCATGACTGATTTAAAAAGTTGAAAAATAGGGCTTCATCAATTAAAATTTTTTGGTTTTAAAAGTGCTTGATAATAGGATAAATGGTCAAAATATTGAGACATCTCACTGAAGTAGATACACAGAACAGGCTAATAAAAAGATTTTCAATATCACTAACCATCAAGAATCAACAGGAGCATTTTCTGCTTTTTCCATCTGAACCCATCTGCCTGTCCAAAATGTTAACAACATTAATAAGGTTTCATACCAAAAGAAAAAGAGAAGTGCTTCAGCAGTTTTAAGTGTATGTGATCTCTCTCCTTTTTGGTTAAAAAAATTGGGGAGAAAAAACTGATAGAATTGTTCTAAAAGGAGACTGTGGGGATGATGTCACAACTCTGTAAATGTACTGAAAAATAATTGAATAGTACTCTAAATATGATACAATTTTGATTTGTAAATTATGTCAATAAGCCTATTTATTTTTTTAAAGGCAATGTCACTTCTACACTCACTATAACTCTTTTTTTTTTTTTTTTTTGCCTTTTTCGTGACCGGCACTCAGCCGGTGAGTGCACTGGCCATTCCTATATAGGATCCGAACCCGCGGCGGGAGCATCCCCGCACTCACAGCGCCGCACTCTCCCGAGTGCGCCGCGAGCTCGGCCCAACACTCACTATAACTCTACTTCAGTTTATTTAATGCACACAATTCCATATTTTCTAGATTTAATTTTGTCTTTCATAGTTTATTTCAATACTCATGACATTAAAATTAATAAAATTAAATTAAGAATTTCTGTAGATAACCCCCAAATATAATCAAATAAATACATAAACTGTAATTAATAATACTTTCCTACTTTAAAATGGTCCCTCTCTTTCTGTTTCAGTTTCTATACCTGAGCTCCCCACAATATTGTGCAATCATTTCATAAGTCCAAATTCCTCTTGGATCATTTTTCTCCTAGGATTAAGTGGTAATCAGTGTATCTACAGATCTGTGTGAGGGTGGAGCTAAGATAAAATTGCCTCCAGACTGTGAAAGAAATTTGAGACCAGAAGATGGAGGCACCTCCATACAGTTTAACAAAGAGTTTATTAATGGGTGACTTACATACAGGGAAGATCAGGAAGACCAGTGATCCTGACTCTTGCTTATCTGCATTCCATAACATCTGGAGCATGGCAGGGTTTTACAAAGGCACTTGGGGACAAAAAAACATGGTAGCAGGACAAAAGGAAGCATGTGGAAAAAATATGTTGACATAGTCAACCTTCAGATATTCTATGATCAGTGAGCGATTAACTTGAGTACCAAAGGGGTAAACAGGAAACCTTTCATCTTTATCTTAAATTAGCCTCGCTTTTCAGTCATTGTCTTAACCATGCTTGCTTTACTTTAATGTGTAACTTCCTAGTGTAGCTTTTGAAGGGGGTCGCAGAAAGAACAAATAAAGCTAAAAGGGGCCAAAAGTTGGATCTGGTATAGCCTGCATTCCGAAAGTTCTTTTAAGTGTTAATTCATAGCTAATATTTGCCTATGAAATAAAAGTGATAGATATAATAGAAATTTATCATGGTCACAATTAGGTATGAAGTAGAACCATTTAAAATACTACTAACAAAATAAGCACAGATGCTGAGTAGCTGAAGGACAGAAATAACTAACCCTGTTAGTGCTGTCGTTAAGAAACTTATCTTTGCAGCTAGACAACATGGATTCCATCCTGAATTAGCCACTGACTGGAACATAATTCGGTGCATCTTTTAACCTGTTTTTCTCATACATTTCCTCATCTGTGAAATGCGAATATCGTCAATCCTTATTTCAGATAGCTGAGAACTCAAATGGTAATTATACATAAACCATTATTAACAGTGATTCTTATTCAAAGAGTGATTGATGTAAAAGAAAATATAAATGCAAACATAAAAATCACTTATTAAAGGAAATATATTTATTAGGTATTTCTGGATGGGAAAAAATTGAATGAAGCATATTTGGTGTCAATTTCATTGGTAAAAGTAGCCAATGTCATGTTTCCCTACAAAATCCTCTGGCTCTGAACAGGAATATGAGATAGTGGGAAGTGGTGGAATGGCCTCCAGGAATTAGGTAATGGAGTTTATCTCCTTGTCACAAAGTATACTTGGAATCTTACGAGATTTCTCCTCTCATCTATCATTATATATTCATTTCCTTTGCTTGGTGCTACTTAACTTCCATACAATTGATTTTCAAGCACTGATCTTAGCCAACATCCACATTAAGAGAGTTTAGTTCACCCCCTTGTATCATCTCAGTCCTTTTATTGAATTAAAGACTTAAAGAAACATTCCTGTTTCATAATTATAGAGCACCTAGTTTGTACCTGCCATCGACTTACATGCAATTTAATGTCACAAAATTTCATCTTCAAACAAAGCCTTCATTTATGTAACCCCCATATTTTTCACTGAAATAACACATGGAAATCTACATTAAATATATAATCTAGATTACAATGTATAGAAGAAAAAGACAGTAAGAAAAATTAATATACATGAACAATACTTTTTTCTGCAGGTTAAAATGAGCTGTGTAATACATAAGCACCAAAATGTGAAAGTGATATTCTTATTAACCTTTGGGAAAATGCTATTACAATAAAATTATTTAATTATACTTATTATGTAATAAACATTTCCACACATTAATTTTTGCTAAACTACCATAAAAATATATTATGCAATTTACCTCAACACTATTTCAGAAGCATATTCAACAATCAAATTGCAGAATGGGACCTATGTGAGTAGCAGGAATAGAAATGTGGTAGACTATGAGCATGAAAAAGATAACGTAGGAGTAGCAAGAATAGGATTCACAGTTGTACTGAAGAATCTGATTCCATTTTTTGATGTCTGATGGAGTTTGGATGTGTTGACACCTCCAAAACTCATGTGGAAATTTGATCCCCAATATGGCAGTGTTGGAAACTGATTGTGTCATGGGGGTGGGGACCCCTCATGAATGGATTAATGCTTTCCCTGCGGAAGGGGGGATTAATGAATGAGTTCTCACTCTATCAGTTCCCATGAGAGCTCGTTGCTTAAAAAAGACCCTGGCACCTTCTCTCTCTCTTGCTTCCTGTAGCCATGTGATCTGCTTGTACCTGCTGGCTGCCTGCCACTTTCCACCATGAGTAGAAGCAGCCTGAGGCCCATGCCAGACGCAGCTGTCCCAGAATCATAAGCCAAATAAACCTCTCTTCTTTATAAGTTACCCAGTCTCAGGTACTTCTGTTATAGCAACACAAAACAATGTCTGAGTACTGACACTTTTTAAGCCTCACCAGTACCTCTTCCTATTCTGCCCACCTTGATAAGCTGACAATAAAGCCCAAAGTGGTCCCTTCTTTGGCACCAGCTTGTTCAAAGTACATCTGTGTACCCACAATTGAGCCCTATATTGTCACTACCATAACACAAGTCAGTCATCTTTCCCTGCTTTCTCAAGCTATTTGTGGACCAGTGTAGAAAGTCTACCTTGCTTTCAGCAGAAAGTCTTCTAAGAAACACATAGTACTTCAGTATATGACACCTATACTTCCTGACAAAGGAACCAAACTTTGGGTGGTGATCAATCCAGTTCCAGTGCGATGGTCACAAGTACAAATTACTAATAATGTAATGGGTGTGAATATATGAAGTTGGTAATTAATGCACAAAACAAAACCCCCATTATGTATGTTCATTATTAAGAAAAAACTCTTGAACTTCAATCATTTCAAATGATTTCACTGAGCACCTAAGGACAAAAAACAGATATCACTTTTCCCCTGATACATTTTCTTTTATTTTATAATATTTTCCATAACCTTACTATATTTGTTTTCATTTTATGTAAATTAAGTTCCATTCCACAAACAAGGGAAAGGTACTTAGAAAAAATTATAATATAGTATATTATGGTACATATTCATTAACAGTAATGTAGACTTTGGGGTGTCAGAGTCTGAAACCGCACTGCTATGGGATTTTCATCATGCCCACGTAAGTATACTAGGGCAGAGTGTGGAGAGAATAACTCAAGTGCAAGGCATGATTATATATTCTCAAAATTGTACTTTGATTCTAACACAAAAAATTTTTTTCCTAGATCCTTCAGTTTAAGAAACCTAATAGTGTATTTCTTAGTGTACTTTATTAAATATCCTTCCACTAAGGGATAAAACTATTTTGGTGGAAGAAACGTGATTCATTCATAGTTATGAAAAATGAAACAAATGTTATTAATTAAAACATGAGACTTTTGAAATATATTATAGTAGAAACTGTTATGCCAGCAGTTAAATGTGATTCCTGAGCAAAAACTTGCTATTGTGGTTCTTTTGATTAAAATCTCCTCTGATAACTGTTTTCCCTTCAATTTCAAGAATAAGAATAATTTCTCATCAATCTTGCCATACAACAGCCATTGTAATCCAATGGAGGAGGTGGCCACCATTTCCTCTGCATTATTTCTACCACATAATCAGTTCCTGATAACTATTACTCTCTTCCAAGAAAAACCCAAGTCTCCTAAGGTCTTAGATTCCTGTACTTTGTTGTTGGTTAGTATTTCATTCCTTTCTATGTTCCACCAGGGTCCTCTGTGTGAAGAGTGTCCTGAATGCAATAAGCATGCCGACTGACATCACACTTTTACATGATTCTCAGTACCTTCCAGCTGCTCTCTAATTCAGGCAATATTTAGCTTTAAAAGGCAGTGTCCTTTTTCTCCAGAAACACAGAGAGGAATGATTTTCAATTAATAAAGCAGACTCTTTCCTCTAATTGATTCTTTCCTACAAAACACCGTGAAAGGCCTGTGAGGAATGCATAATATCAACAGAATTCAAATTTCAGTTTAAAAGTCAAAGAAACTAAAGTAGCCTTTCCAAGAAACCTCAAATGATAAAATATTTTGCAACCTGAAGATATTTGGCCATTAAAAACATGCTCACACTTTCAATATGATATGAATTTTAACTTCTTTGTATTGTAATTATCCTACAGTATGTAATATCAATGGCTAATCTTGAAGAATTCAAGATTTATTCCACATATAAGTTTTGTGATATACATTGTATTGTGAGAATTGGTTAGACAGTTTACATTGTCATCACATTTGTAAGTGTTCTTCCCAGTACAAATTCTCTGGTGAATCTTGAGAACACATCTTTGGTAAGTGAACTTTCAAGGTTCACTACATTTGACTGGTTTTTATCGAATAAAAACCTCTCGTGACAACAGAATTATGAATGCTTGACATGAAGACTTACTACATACACTACTGAGGTTTCACTCCAGTGTAAATCCTCTGAAGTTCCACAGTTTTGATGCAAGGGTAAAAGCCTTAGCATGTACCTTACCTTCATATGGTTTCAACAATAGTGTTTTCCTTGAATTTTGAGACCTTAGAGAAGTCTGTCATATACATTGTCATATACATTATTGTGTCATATACATTATGACTATATTCAATTGCGATTTACTCTGGCTTCCCTGATGTTAATTAATGCTTAAATTCATAATGAAGGGTTGCCTACCCTCAGAATTTGTAAGGTTTCTCTGAAGTATGAAATCTCCAGTGTTGTGGAAGATTTAATTATGCCAGAAGAACCTTGCCACATTTATTACCTTTGTATGGCTTGCCTAGAGGGGATTATCTGATGTCTACTTAGAGGTGATTGCTGACAAAAGAATATGCTGGTCAGTACATTTGAAAGGTTTCTCTCCAGTATGAACTCTTTGATGATATGCAAGGTATGACTTTTCACAAAAGACTTTGCCACACTCCATACATTTGTAAGGATCCTCACTAGTATGAATTAACAGATGTTGTGCAAGGCTTGAATTGCAAGGAAACACCTTGCAACGTTCACTATAGTTGTAAGGTTGCTTTCTGGTATGAATTCCCCAATGATTTCCTATAGATGATTTGTAATGGAAGCCCTTGCCACATTGATTACACTTATAAGGTTTCTCTCCACTATGGTTTAACTGATGGTCAGTAAGCCTTGAATGTAAAGAAAGGGCTTTGCCACACTCATTACATTTGTAAGGTTTCTCTCAGTATGAATTAGTAAATGCTGTTCAAGGCTTGCATTTTTACGGAACACCTTACCACACATATTACATTTGTTAGGATTCTCTCCAGTATGAATTCTTCGATGCTTTGCAACATATGAATGTTGACCGAATACCTTGCCACATTCATTACATTTGTAAGGTTTCTCTCCAGTATGAATTCTCTGATGAGATGCAAGATGTGAATGTTGACTGAACATCTTGCCACATTCGTTACATTTGTAAGGTTTCTCTCCAGTGTGAATTGTCCGATGACATGCAAGGCTTGAATGCTGACTGAACACCTTGCCACATTCATTACATTTGTAAGGTTTCTCTCCAGTATGGATTACCTGATGCTTAATAAGTGTTGATCGCAAACTAAAAGCTTTGCCACATTCATTACACTTGTAAGGTTTCTCTCCAGTATGAATTCTCCAGTGACTTGCAAGGTTTGAATGTTGCCTGAACACCTTCCCACATTCAGTACATTTGTAAGGTTTCTCTCCAGTATGAATTCTCCAGTGTTTTGCTAGGGATGACTTATAAATAAAGCCTCTGCCACACTCATTACATTTGTAAGGCTTCTCTCCAGAATGAATTCTCTGATGCTGTGCAAGGTGTGAATTGTGTTTGAAGAACTTGCCACATTCATTACATTTGTAAGGTTTCTCTCCAGAATGAATTCTCTGATGTCGTGCAAGGTGTGAATTATGTTTGAAGAACTTGCCACATTCATTACATTTGGAAGGTTTCTCTCCGGTGTGAATTCTCAGATGACATACAAGAACTGCTTTTTTATTGAAGACCTTCCCACATGTATCACATTTAAATTGTTTCTCTCCACTACAGATTATTTGGTGCACAGTAAGTTGTGAACATTGATTAAAGGCCTTGCCACATTCATTACATTTGTAAGGTTTCTCTCCAGTATGGATTACCTGATGCTTAATAAGTGTTGACTGCAGACTAAAGGCTTTGCCACATTCATTACACTTGTGAGGTTTATCCCCAGTATGAATTTTCCAGTGATTTGCTAGGGATGACTTGTAACTGAAGCCCTTGCCACATTCATTACATTTGTAAGGTTTCTCTCCACTATGGATTAACTGATGGTTAGTAAGCCTTGAATGCAAAGGAAAAGCTTTGCCACACTCATTACATTTGTAAGGTTTCTCTACAGTGTGAATTAATAGATGTTGTATAAGGCTTGCATTTTTACTGAACACTTTACCACATGTATTACATTTGTTAGAACGCTCTCCAGTATGAATTCTCCGATGTTTTGCCAGGTATGAATGTTGATTGAACACCTTACCACATTCATTACATTTGTAAGGTTTCTCTCCAGTATGAATTCTGCGATGACTTCCAAGGTATGAATGTTGACGGAATACCTTGCCACAATCATGACACTTGTAAGGTTTCTCTCCAGTATGAATTCTCTGATGACATGAAAGATGTGAACTTTGACTAAACATCTTTCCACATTCATTACATTTGTAAGGTTTCTCTCCAGTATGATTCCTCTGATGACGTGCTAGGTTTGAATGTTGACTAAACACCTTGCCACAATCATTACATTTGTAAGGTTTCTCTGCAGTGTGAATTCTCTGATGACATATAAGAACTGCTTTTTTATTAAAGACCTTACCACATATATCACATTTAAATTGTTTCTCTCCGGTATGGATTATTTGATACACAGTATGGTGTGAGCCTTGGTTAAAGGCCTTTACATGCTCATTACACTTGGAACGTTTTGTCCTCATGGTTGCTTTCTGTTCTTGTCTGAATACTAAAGAATCCATAAAATCATTTTCATATTCATGAGAAATGTCATTTTTGACATTAGAAGGATTTATTTGGGGTGGTGAAACTAAGGAACCATTGTTCAAAGACATCTCAACAGGATTACATTCATAAATTTTTCCTTCAGTTTGAAATAGCCGCAGTTCAGGAACATCTGATTGAAAGCTTAATCCATGCTGGTTTCTAACAGGATTGTTTCCCACATCTCTTCCACCATATTGATCTCTTCCGCCAGTGAGGTTTTCGTTACGGGTGATATGCACTCCTTTGTAATGTCTTTCATCTTCTCTCCACTGACACTCAGAGACATGTGTACTTTTCTGCATTTCCCTGAAGCAAAAATCTTTGGTATCATGCCTTTCATATCTTTCCAATGTCACTGTCTGGAATATTTCTCTTATATTACTGTCCCCTTTTGGTGACAACTGCTTGATTAGAGATTTAGGAGAGATTCCTAAAAGATATAAAGAAACAAGTTTACAATGAATTGCAGATGGTAAATAGATGTCTCTATTGAAATACCTAATATTACACCAAATGTAATACTTATATTGAATAGAATTATAAAACTAATCATGACTTTAAAATTTTTGGAAAACAAAAGAAATAGAATTTTTAAACGAAGAATGGGTGATTACATGTAATTGAAGTTAACTGCAGAAAAGTAGTTGCAAACAATGACCAAAACACTCACGTTGCACAAACCTGTTAGCATTGAATAAGTATTTTCCTATCATGAAGCCAAAACACAACCAATTGGCTGAAAATAAATGCCTGTCTCCTAATTGAAGAAAAAAAATTACATTACACATATTTACAGAATATTTATTGTGAACAAATAAATGCAAAAGCACAGCACCCTATATTTTAATGGTGAATAATTCACAGTAAACCGATACAATGAATAATGTACATAAATGGCAATTCGAAAGAGCAAAACTGTAACAGTACACAGAAAATGTGGACAAAGTAAAACAATGTCATAAAAATATAGTATTTGTCTGAATATGTGTTATAAAATTACTATACTGACAGCTGATATGAAATTTGTTAGATTAACAAGTGTTGCATGTCAGTTACATTGTGTACTACATGGTGAAATCCATCACCTGTATATTATAATAGAGATTAATAATATATTGTAGTAACCCATGATAAAACCAGGAATCAATTAATTAGTAACTACTTTTATACAAAATTATTGTCTGTGTGACTTCTAAACAATTCCTTCTTTAAAAAGCAAGAACTCTGTTTCAAAGCAGAACCAGTATACACGTGAAAACTAAAACTTAAGTTAATATCACAGACTTTTGATGTATCAGATCAGGTAAATAGGTAACATAATAAATAATAATGACTGTGGAACAAAGTTAGAACTGGCAATTATGATTGCTGGCCTGTAGCTATGTAATAGCTCATCAATAGGACAATTCCCTGTGTAGGCATTGCCCATTTATTAACTAGTTCATTGGCACAACATATATGTAATAGAATTCATACTTAGAAAATTAACCAAGGTCAGAGAAAACACTAAAACAAACAGAAAAAAAAAAAAACCCACACAACATAATGCAGGTTCTGTGGTTGATGGAGTTCGGATGTGTTTTCCCCTCCAAACTCATGTGGAAATTTTATCCCCAGTGTGGCAGTGTTGGAAACTGATTGAATCATGGGGGCTGATCCCTCAAGAATGGATTAATACTCTCCCTGGGGGAGGGAGGATTAATGAGTGAGTTCTTCCTTTATTAGTTCCCACGAGAGCTCGTTGCTTAAAAAGACGCTTGGCACCTTCTCTCTCTCTCTTGCTTCCTCTCTCCATGTGATCTGCTTGTACCCACTTGCTCCCTACCACTTTCCACCATGAGTAGAAGCAGCCTGAGGCCCATGGCAGATGCAGCTGCCCCAGAATCGTAAGCCAAATAAACCTCTTCCCTTTATAAATTACCTGGTCTCAGGTATTTCTGTTACAATAATACAAAATGGACTAAAACAGTGGTCTGGAAGTCTTATCACCCAAACTTCATATGCTGAGGTCCTATTGCCCAATAAAATGTTATTAGAGGTGGGGTCTTTGGAAGATAGTTAACACATGAGGATGGAGACCTAATAGACTAGTGTCATTTTAAGAAAAGGTACCAGACAGCTTGCTTCCTTCTCACTCTTTCCCCCATGTCAAGACACAGCAAGAAGATGGCTGGGATTAACCAGGAAAAAGGCAATCACCAGGACTCAATTCAACTGTCACTTCAATCTTGGACTTCCCAGCCTCCACATTTATGAGAAATAATCTCTGATTTAAGCCTCCAGTCTGTGGTATTTTCGGTGGCAGGTGGACATGACTAAGAATTAACAGAACCATCTCATGGTAAACATGACAAAATGCTGGTAAATCTTACTAAACAAAGAAACTTTTGTGCCTTTACAATGAAACTTGCAATATTCTTAGATATCTAACAGTACTAATTTATTATGAAAAAAACTTCAGATAAATTATCATTATTATTTTTTAAGAACCCAGCAGGTCCACAGAGTTCATGTATCTCATAGCAATTTACACAAAATGTAACTGAAACAGGATTTGTTCCTTGGCTACAGACTCAAACATGTCCTTAAGCATGACTGCTTCCCAGGTAGTACAGAAAACAGATGACAGCAAATAAAAGGAAACACAGAAAGAAATATTTCAAGACAGATAGAAGAGCCGAGTTATGCTGTCCTAGCAGTCCCTGCTTCCCTGGAGCAGGACTAGACCCTTAGATTCTGAGCTGCAGGGACATCCCTCTCCACAGGAAGCAGAGTCATCACTATGCTGCTTTCTGCCCACCAAGGTCCAAAGACAGCTGTGTTCCACAAATCTGGGGTCCTTTCTGCCACTGAATCCAGCCTCAGACTCTGGGATACTGGGGATTCCCAACATTCCATAGTCCAGAGTCACCACTATATGATGCCTTATTCCATGGGACCTGAGTTGCCACCGAGCCCTATTGCTTCTTGCTCCCACACTGCAGCTGTACCCTCCTCAAGTCCAAACCTCCAGCGCATCCCCTTTTCCTGAAAGCCAGGCCAATTATGTGTCCCTCACTCCAAGGTGAGAGTCACAGCTAAAAAACAGCCCCATGATCCCAAGCTGTGAGAGGGTGCCTCAGCATCACAGACCGTGACTTTGAGGCCAATCTCCATGAAACCTTGACACAGAAAGTGAATCTGACCCCAGAACCCAGGTGCCACAATAGGGTTGTTAGACCCTGAGCCTTCAGGACCCCAGCTTCATAGTCATTCTGAGCACCTGGCACCTGGAACCCAGGTACCGTGAACCTGTTTCCAGGCCATGTCAAACCTGACACCAACAGGGATCCCCTGTGTTGTCTTCCCATAGTGAGGACAAGGAGAATAGGAGAACCCCAAAAGCTCTTGCCACAGAGGACCTTAGGAACTTCCACCACCAATGGTGCTGCCACAAATTTCTACAGCCTAAGTCACTTAAACTCAGATCGCACTGACGTTGTCTGCCACTAAAGAAGCTGTACAGAGACTGTACAAATGCATCACAGCAATATGGATAAGCTTGAAAGACATTATGTTAAGTGAAACAAGCCAGGCACAGAAAGAGAAATATCTCATGTTCTTACTTGTGTGGAAACTAAATAAGTTTATCTCATAGATGAAGAGAGTGGAATTGTGGTTAGTAGAGGCTGGGAAGGGTAGGTGGGGATGGGACGGTAGTGAAGATTGGTTCTCAAATACAAAGTTACAGCTAGATAGGAGGAATAAGTTCTAGTGTTCTATAGCACTATACGGTGACTACAGTAAACAACAATTTATTATACATTTTCAAGTAGCTAGAAAGGAGGATGTTAAACATCCCCAAAGAAACAATACATGTTTAAGGTGATGAATATGCTAATTACTCTGATTTGATCATTATACATGTATGAAAATAAAACACGGTACCACATATATATGTACAATTATTACATGTCAATTAAAAATAACTAAGAGAAAAATCTCTATGAAAACAATAAAGGTCACATTTAAAAAGCTTATAGAAAGTGTCATATTCACTGTTGAAAGACTGAAAGCTTTTCCTGTGAGAGCAGGAAAGAGACAAGAAAGCCCAGGTGCTATTTCTATTCAACACAGTAGTGGAATCCTAGCCAGAACAATAAGACAAGAAAAAGTAATAAAAGGCATACAATTAAACAGGTAGCAATACAATGATCTCTGTTCACATATGACATAATTGTCCACATTGAACACTCTAAAGATTCCATAGAAAAATGTTAGAACTAATGAACAAATTCAGTAAAGTTGCAGAATATAAAATCAACAAGAAAAAGCCTATCGTGTTTATATACAATAACTGCGAACAAACTGAAAAGGATACTACAAAGATGTTTCCATGAACAACGGCATCTAAAAGTTAAACACTTAGAAATAAGCTTTATAAAAAGAAAAAAGATATGTCGACTGAAAACTTTAAAACATTATTGAAAGGAATGAGAAGACACAAATAAAGGCAAAAAAGTCATAAGTTCATATATTGGAAGACAATATTGTTAAGATGTCAAAAATAACCAATGGGATCTACACATTCAATGAAATCCATAGCAAAATACCAACGGTTCTCTTTGCAGAAGTTGATAAATCCATCCTAAAATTCATAGAAAACAGCACAGCACACTGAATAGCAAAATAAACTTTAACAGAAAAGTTGAAGGACTCATAGCACATGATTTCAAAATTTGTTACAAAGCTATAGCAATCAAATAGTTCTGTAATGGCATAAAGAGATATATACCCCATTAGAATAGAACAGAGAGGCTAGAAAAAACCTCTCACATATATCATCAAATAATCTTCAACAGGGGTGCCCAGACCAATCATGGGGAAAAGATAATGTCATCAATAAATGACGCTGAAAAAATTGGCCATCCACATGCATAAGAATGAAGCTGGGCCCGTACATTACACCATACACAAATATTAACTCAAAATGGATCCATGACCTATAACAGAAGAACTTAAACTACAAAACTCCCAGAAGAAAACAGGCAAAAGGTTCATGAAACTGGATTCAACACTAATTTCTTGATATGACACTAACGCAAGCAACAAAAGTAAAAATAGACATAATGAATTAAGTCAAAATTTAAAAATTTTGTGCAGCAAAGGAAACAATCAACAGACTGATAATAAAACCTATAGAGAAGGAGAAATATTTGAAAATCAAATGTATGATGAGGAGTTAATGCTAGAATACAGAAAGGACTCCTACCAGTCAACAAAAACACAAATAATGAGATTTTTTAAATGGGCAAAGTCACTGACATACATCTCCAGAGATGATATTCAAAGAAACAAGCACATTAAAAGATGCAAGATATCACCAATCATTAGGAAAATGCAAATAAAAACAAAGTGACATGAAATCTCACATTCATTAAGATGTTTACTGTCTGGGGGAAAAAATGTTTCATAAGGATGTAGAGAAATGCAGGACTTGGGCCCTGTTATGGGGATGTAAAATGGTGTAGCTGCTTTGGAAAAAAGTACTGTCATCCTTCAGTATCTGTGAGAGACGGGGTCCAGGACCGCCTGCAGATACCAAAATCCATGGATGCTCAAGTTCCTCTTATAAAATGGCATAGAATTTGCATAGAACCTGCTCATATTCTCCCATATACTTTAAATCTTCACTAGATACTTATAATACCCAATACAATGCCTACACATCACTTCATTCATGTGGATTCAGTGCAGTAGTATGCAATTGGAAAATTCAAGTTTTCCTTTTGAAACATTCTGGAATTTTTTTTCAATATTTTTGACCTGCGGTTAGTTGAATCCACAAATGCAAAATGCGTGGATGTGAATGGCCGACTGCATGACATTTCCTCAAATAATTAAAAGTTGAATCATCCTATAAACCCACAATTCCACTTCTGGGTTATATACACAAAGTAACTGAAAACAAGATCTGGAAGAGATATTTGTAAACACACATTCATAGCAGTATTTTTCACAAGACCAAGAGGTGAAGGCAACCCAGCTGTCTATCCATCTCAAATAAACATATAAACAAAATGTGATATGTACATACAATGGAACATTGTCCAGTGTCTGAAAAGACAGAAATCCTGACACATACTATAACATGGATGAATCTTGAACATTTTATGTTGAGTAAAAAAAGTCACAAAAAGACAAATATTGTATGATTCTACTTCAGTGAGGTTCATAAAATAGTCAAACTCAAAAAAAAAGAAAGCAGAATGTTAGTTACCAAGGACTAGTGAAAGACGGAAATGGGGTGGAAGGTGAGTTTAAATACTTACAGTAGTCAACTGAAACTAAATTCAAAACACAAGAAAAATATGGTATATTTTAACCCTGCTAAACTCATACAATGTAAAATATAAAAGTCATTTGTTAAAAGATATGAGGTAAATGATCATATTACTGTGTGCACTTTGTTATGTAGTTTAGTATATCAAGATGAACATGATTCTAGACAGGGAGAGTAATTATTACAATATACCATTTGTTCCAAGAAACAAAAAGTGAAATTTAAACAATGACTACAGTTACGTATAGAAAATTTTAAATCTATTATAAAGAATGCAATGTATCCTAAAGAACAAATTATGAGAAGTCAATTAAATGTTATTTCTAAGATTAAGATAGGAAATTAATAAGAAAAGAATATATTTCTGAGATATCAAAGACTCCCAATTTACATGCTGTATTAATTACAATAGTGCACTTTAATAGTAGGTATTAAGTCAGATAAAATAGTAGTAAAAGAAATAATTATTGTTGGGCCCATTTTTAGGAGCAAACATTATCTGTGAGCCACATGGTGCCTATGGGTGGAGGATGAAGATGGCACCCACGGGAAGTAGGGGAGGCATAACCCAAGATAGCTCCAAAAGGTTTTTATTGGTCTCCAGTATTCCCGCACTCGTGAACCCTGCGTGATCGCTATGTTCAACATGTTAGTACAAAATGCATGCCGCGTGATCCTTTAATTGATTGGTTAGTTCATGGAAAGCCCCTAGTTGCTTGCTTGTATAAGTTGCAGTGTAATGACAATAAAGTGGAACTGCCCTGACAGAGCCCCTGCCGCGTCTGAGTGTCTCTTTCACGGGGCTGGGTTGGCGGGCAGCAGGCTCACTTTTCCCCGAGATCCCTCAGTCCCATCACCGGGGGTAATCCTGTCGGCTCCTTCTCCTTCTGGGTCTGCGGGAGGACCCCAGGCACACCCCTGCAAATTATGCCTATCTTTAAAAAGCTTCTGAGGTTGCATAGGTGTTAAGATTAACTCCTGTGGAGCCAAGCCCTCTGTACTAAAAAACGAAATTTTTAACCAAAATATATAAATCAATATTCCCTGATACAACTGTTCCACACACTGCAGATAAAAAACAAAGAACACAAAGAGTATCATAAAAACTATGGAGCTGGTAGTAAAATGAATAAAAAACGAGTTTTCTCATAATACGTGAAAATATAAAAGAAAATTAGCAGTGGCTTAAAAAAATGACAGTAGAAATAAAAACAGAGGCATCATCCCAGTGAGATACGCTCCCCATGCAGAACAGAGAATAAAATACAGGGTCTTTATGTTGAGTCACATTACACGTCTTCAATTGCAGTCGACAACTGAGTAACAACTGCAGAAGAGACAGCTGACTCCTCTATTACACACGCCAGTGAAATGTGAAAAAAACATAACGGAAGAATAGCTGAGGGACCTTGTGAAATAAGAAGAAATACACATATTACTCTCTTCCCTGGTTCCTGACAGAAAACTCCTAATCCCTTGGAATTTCCTGGGAAATAGGAGCACGATTTGTTCTAATGAGGTAACTGCCTGGATTGGGGCTGGTCATGAAAAAGACCAAGGCAAGATTAGAAGCTTGGAACTTTCAGCCTTAACTCCCACCCTCTAGAAGTGGATAGGGTTGGAGACTGACTCAATAATCCATCATGACCTGACTACACAATGCCTCCATAAAAATGCCTGAACTACAGGATTTGGAGAGCTTTCAAATGCTGAACACACGGAGGTTCCTGGAGGGTGGCGCACCAAGAGATGTCATGGAAACTCTGCACCCCTTTCCATGTACCTCCTCATCTGGCTCTTCATCTGCACCCTTTGATATATTCTTTATAATGAACTGGTAAATGTAAATAAGTGTTTCCCTGAGTACTGTGAGCCATCCTAACAAAACGATCAAATCTGAGTAGGGGGTCACAGGAACATGGTTTAAAGCAGCTGGTTAGAAGAATAGATGACGATCTACTACTTGTGATTGGCATCTGAAGTGGAAGTAGTCCTGGAAACTCAACACTTATGCTGTGGGTTCTGACTCTAACTACAGGTAGACAGTGTCAGAAATGAATTGAATTACAGGACACCCAGTTAGTGTACACCCAAGAACTGGTTGTGAGGATGAATCACCACACATTCTGGTGACCGTAAGTGAAGCATTCTGTCTTGAGTGGTGTGTTAGAGCAGAAAGAACACTTCTGCTCTGTCCTATCTCAAACAGACCTGAACAAGCAGAGAGGGCTTGAGACAGCTCCACGCAGTTTCTGGAGCCCCAGAGGAAAAGGAAGAGCAGCCAATGTTTCCCTAACTCTGAATATCTTTCACGTACATGAAATGCGGTGCAACCTGAATAGGTCAGGCCTGAGATGTGTGAAGGCCTCAGTTCTCAGCAATATGTACAGAGAATTGAAATGACCCACACTGAATTCACAGAAGCCAGATGATGGACTGTTGTTCATAATGATAAAGACTTTGCCTTTGTCTCTATTTTAGCTGCAGCACCAGTGGAAGGCAAAAGGATGAACTACTACACATTCGAAGAATAGTCATAAATGGGGCAAAGAAAAATTTCCTTTCAGACCTCACAGCAAATAAACTTTTCTTTTCCCAAAGAACTCTCCCACTTGCAGAGTTTCCCAAACACTGTTTAATGGTACAGCTTCCTCTGTCCATCTAAGCTCCTACCTGTGTTCACACCTTTGATCCATTCCTGCCCATTTGGTTTTCTTGCTATTTTCACTTGACTTTCCAGAGTACAGGGTTCCTTCCCTTGCTCCAACGTGAAGATAACACTCAGGTCAGGAAGAGAGTTTCCTGCTTATAAAAACAAAGGAACATGATATTCTGTGGCTTTTCCAGAATCCCAGTTCTATGCCAAGGTAGGAGAGAAAACAACAAATGGATCTAGAAAAATATTTCACAAATTCATCCACTGACTGCATCCTTCTGAATGCTTAGGGAACAGTATAATATGCAGATACCTAAAAGTCTCTTCGAAGAACCACTGAATCAAAAGCAGAGGAGTAAAACCCAGAAAACTGGATATTTTAAACATTTGCCACAGAGTCTTATAAACATAAAACCTCTGGAACCACCCAATGATGTATTGTAAAGAAGCCAGAAGATCTGAAGAAAGGGGATAGTTAAAGGCCAGATGCCATATCAAGAAGCTTTTCTTTTCTAGGTCAACACCACTTCAATTTTAGTCAAGCAATACAGGGGCTCCCAAGTGGCACACGAGGGAACCACAAAGACACACAAGGACAGATACCCAAATGCTGGAGGGACGTTATCCTCACCCAGGGAGGCCAGGTTCCTGTAGTTCTCCAACATCACGTCCTTGTACAAAGCCCTCTGAGCAGTGTCCAGGCATTTCCACTCCTCCTGCGAGAATTCTACGGCCACATCCTTGAATGTCAAAGGACTCTGAAATAAAAACACATTTTGCCAAAAGATTATAGAGAAAGTTCTCATGCTTATACAAAATGAGAAGAGGAGAGAGTTGGAAGAATCAATTCAATTGAAGTGAGCCTGCTGACAGATCCACGTGAGGTATTTTTGAGCAAATTATATCTCCCTAATTCTATTTTAGTTTACTTTTACATAACAAGTTATAAATAAGAGTGGGTTTCTCAGAATAGTGGACAATACAAGAAATACACAAATAAAAAGTCAACACAGGATTATCTCTATACAATTATTAGGTATTATTTCTGATGCACAAAATAATATTCAGTATCTAGATGAGTATCTTCAGAGATGACAAAGTACACAGTGCCTTAAAGAAAGGTCAGAGTAAAAACTGGTAATGACAGCAACAGCAGCAACTGAAGTTTTCAAATACTTCCCATGTGCTAAGCACTGTATTACATACTCCCCAAGGAGTACTTCATATAACAAAAGCTCAACGAAAATCCAGTTTCATCTTATTAAGAGACAACTGTGTCACAGACAGCGTAAGAAACTTGTCACAGGTCAAACAGTAAAAAATGGCAGAGCAAGCACCTGAACCCCGGTGTTTAGAAATTAGAATTGAACCTAAGGAGTCAAACAGTTAAGAAACATATAATTTACAAAAGTAAATTGACAGAAGGTTGACCCAACTGAGAAAACTTGAAGCAACTTCAAGGATAACAAAATGGACCTTCATAAAAAGTCATTTCATATACACACACAAGATTACACACACTATGATACTATACTTTCTCCTATTTAACTCATTGACGTGACAATGTAGAGCAAATTTAAGGCCACAGAAAATATTTAAGACAGCCAGGGTCCCAAGCAGGAGTCAAGGGCCAGCCCCCTCTGCCTGGAAAGAGGCAAGACAAAGAGCATGCCTGGAGTCACCCCACACTGACGCAGGCAAGGAACAGACCAAAAACACCACTTCTGTGCAGGTGGTCCACCACAGCCACTGCCACAGCCATGGCTGCCACAAAAGCAGTGCATGCCACAGAAATAGCCTCAACTACCATGCAGGTTGGTCTTACAGACACTCAACTACATTGACACAAGGAAAGAAACCAGCAGAGACCAGAAAAAGAAGAGGAAATCTCTCTCCTCAAAGCCCACGCTAGAGTAATAAAAGAAACAACTGCTGTACCAGATGACTAAACATCAATGTAGAGATACTAGAAATACAAAAACTCAAGAAAATGTAAGGACACCACCCAAAAGAATACAGTAATTCTCAAATACCAGACCCCTTAGAGCAGGAAACCCTTGAAAAGACTGAAAAGGAATTCCAAGCAATAATCTTAAGGACATTCACTGAGATACAAGAAGAATCAGACAACACAATGAAACAAGAAAAAAAAAAAAAATCCAGGATATGAAGGTGGAAATTGACAAAGAGATTAAGACCTTAAAAAAGAGTATAGCAGAACTCATGGAACTGAAAGATTCACTCAGTGAAATAAAAAACACAACCAAGAGCTTAAACAGCAGGCTAGAACAAGCAGAAGAAAGAATTTCTGACCATGAAGATAGTCTTTTCAAAATAACCCAGGTGGACAAAAAAAGGAAAAAAGAATTTAAAAAAGATGGAAAATCTAAGACAGCTAGCAGACATCCTCAAGTGCACAAACATTTGAATCATGGGTGTTCCAGAAATGGAAGAGAAAGGAAAAGGCATGGAAACCTATTCAATGATATAATAATGAAAAATTTCCCAGGAATAGGGAGAGGCGTGGACGTTCAGATCCAAGAGGCTCAAACATCCTCAAACAGATTCAACCCAAGAAGATCTGAGACACATTATAGTCAAACTGGCAAAGCTCAAAGACAAAGAGAGAATCTTAAAAGAAGCAAGAGAACAGTGTCAAGTCACCTACAAGGTGACCCTCTCAGACTAACAGCAGACTTCTCAACAGAAACTCTACAGGACAGAAGAAAATGGGATGATATATTCAAAATACTAAAAGAAAAAAAATTCCAGCCAAGAATACTATACCCAGCGAGGCCAGCGTTCAAAAAAATAAGGGGAAAATAGTGTATCTGCCAGACAAACAAAAGCTGTGGGAGTTCACCACCACGTGACCAGCCCTACAAGAAATCCTGTATCTGGAGTCCAAAAAACAATAATCACTATCACAAATAAGAAAGAACAAAAACCACTGGTAGAAAAAAAATGCAAATGGAAAACCAAAGAAACAATCTCACTACCAGAAAAAAACGTAATGACAATGTAGTAATGCCCCTGCTTTATTCATGATTTTAGTAATTTTGGTCTTCTCTTTTTTTCTTGCTCAGTCTAGGTCTAGATAAAGGTTTGCGAATTTTGTTGATCTTTTTAAAGAATCAGCTTTTGGTTTTGTTAATTTTCTCTACTGTCTTTTAATTCCCTATTTCATATATTTCTGTTGTAATCTTTGTTATTTCCTACTTATATTTGCTTCTGATTTAGTTTGCTTTTCTTTTTCTATTTTCCTAAGGTAGAAGTTTACATTACTGATTTGAGAATTTTCTTATTTTTAATATAGATGTGTATAAGTATAAATTTTCCTCTAAACACTGCATGAGTCCTCGATCCTACAAATTTTCAGAAGAAGCACACTGATGTTTATCTCAAAGTACTCTCTAATTTCCCTGTGATTTTTCTTTTTACCCATTGTTTATTTAGGAGAGTGTTTAATTTCCACACATTTGTGAATTTTCTCTAAATTTCCTTCTGTCATTGTGGTCAGAGAACATAGTTTCTATGATCTTAGTCTTTTTAAATGTATTAACACTTGTTCTATGGCCAAAAATCAAAATAAAATTAAATTTAAAAATAAAAATAAAATAAAATGAGTTTTTAAAATCTTTTCTGTCCTTTGTTAATGACTTTTGCTAATAAATCATTGGTCTCCCTAAATATTTTCTCAATGACGTAAATTTAAAATGCTTCAGTGTAGAAGCATTCTAAAATGGATTGCTTTTGTATGACCATATAAATTTCTAAAAACCAAGAAACTCTATACTGAAAATGGGTGAATTATATGTAAATATACCTATTAAAGCTGTTTAAAGTGAAAACAAGAAAGAAAATATTTAAGAGAAATTTCAAGTGTTAAAACTTATTTATGAAACAATGACTGATAAAAACCATGAGCTGGATCATCCACGCCCTCGTGTACACACACTGAAATTAACTGAAAATAAGGCAGTGTCTCAATGACCTATTTTTAGAATGGTTTTACTTATGAGCATTTCAGCATATATGGGACAATAAATGTATAAACTGTAGTTAATTTAGTTCATCAACATGTCTCTGCATTAGGCTTTCTACATTAGACTTGCAAAGGAATGGCACAAACATGCAAATTTACATACCATGAGTACATGGGATTCACACCTGGAAGACAGAGGTGGTTCAGCATAAGAAAGTCAATTAATATAACATACCACATTGATGTAATGAGTGACAAAAACCACATGATCATCTCAATTGATGTAGAAAAAGTATTGAACAAAATTCAACATCCTTCCTTGATAAAAATACTAAAAAAACTAAGAATAGATGAAAAACTCAGGACACGATTTGGCAAGGATTTCTTGGATGTAACATCAAAAGTACAGGCAAGAAAAGCAAAAACACACACACAGGACTACATCCATCTTAAAAACTTCTGTGCATCAATGGAAAAAAATCAAAAAAGGGAAAAGGCAATCTACAGAATGGAAGAAAAGATTTGCAAATCATAGGCACTAATTTAATATCCAGATTGTAGAAGGAACTACTGCACCTCAACAAGAAAAAAATAACCCAATTAAAGAATGGGACAAGGACATGAATATACAGGACTCCAAAGACAATAAACAAACAGCCAACAAACACATGGAAAGAAGCTCACCATCAATAACTGTAAGACATATGCCAATGAACATCACCTTACATCCATTAGAATGGCCATTATCAAGAGAACAGAAAATAGCAAGTACTGGAACGGATGTGAAGAAATTAGAACTCTTGTGTAACATTGGTGGGAATGCAAAATGGTGCATCCATTATGGAATTAAGGATAAAGGTTACTCAAAAAATTAAAAATAAAATTTCCACATGATCCAGCAATCCCTCTTCTGGGTATATATGTTAAAGAACTGAAAGCACCCACTTGAAGAAATATTTCCAAACCCATGATCACCACATCAATCATTATACACGAGAGCCAAGAAGAGGAAACAACCAACATCACTATGAAAAGATAAATGGAAAGAGAAAATATGGTATATACATGCCATGGAATATTATTCAACCTTAGAAAGGAAGGAAATCCTGTCACGTACTATAACATGGATGAACCTTGGGCTGAGCCCGTGGCGCACTCGGGAGAGTGCAGCGCTAGGAGCGCGGCGACGCTCCCGCTGTGGGTTCGGATCCTATATAGGAATGGCCGGTGCACTCACTGGCTGAGTGACGGTCACAAAAAAGACAAAACATGGATGAACCTTGAGGACATTGTGCTAAGGGAAATGAGCCAGGCACAAAAAGACAAATACTGTTTGATTCTACTGCAATAGAATACCTAAAATGGTTGACAAAGGTTACAGAAAGGTCACAGGACTTAGTGTTTAGTAGGTATACAGTTTCAATTTCGCGAAATAAAAAAGTTCCAGAGATACATTGCAGAGTAATGTGAATATAACTAACATTACTGAACTGTAAACACACAAACAAACTTCACTGAAAGGCACAGCAAAGACACGATCAAAGACCCACAAACCCAATTCTTATTGGAAGATATGGTAATATAAAGACCTCTGTGACTAGAAATCCAGAGCTATTCAAACACAAAAGAATTATGTGGGATTTCAATAAAATTTGGGTCATGTCAAAGTAGAACCAACATAATTTTGAAAAGAAAAAGAAACTGGAGGGGTTTGCCCAATTACATATGAATCTCTTATGCTATATATTACCTAAAACTTTAAAATGAATACAATGAAAAGCTTACAGTAAGATATATGCAAAAATTCAAATTAAGCAGACATGTAAACAAAATTTTAAACGATAAAACTTTAAAGCTAAATGAAATATAGTATTTTGTAAGCACGCACTAAGCAAGATAAAACACACAACAAAAAAACAGAGACATGAAGAAAAGATTTCTGTTTCACACATTTAAAAAAACAATTAATCTAAAAGAAGATAACAGGACATATATAAAGAATTCAACCACAAATTACAAGATAACTCCTGAAATGAATGAAAGAAAAATAGAGCAAGCTATAGAAATCCATTGAAAAATACACCCCCCACACACAAAATAATGAAATCTCTGCAGACTCATAAGAAACTAGAAAATGGAAATAAAGGGTGTCATTTTCCCCAGATTTTCAAAATATAAAAAGAACATACGAGCAACTTAGCAAATTATATTTAAATGAGGGAGGAATCTCATGTGTTCCTGGTGGGAGAGCGTTTCTTTACAGCTGGGGGTAGGGGAAGATTCAGGCCAAGACTGAACAAAACAGATAATGCACCATCCTACAAGAAGCAATCACTTTCAATTGCCCAACCTGGAGGAACCCTCAGATATCTGTAGTAATGTAGGCAAGGTCAGGCAGCCGCTGTGGCATTCTTTAGAATAGTGAAAAATTGTAAAGGATGCCTATGACTTCATTCACAGATGCTCCAAAGAGGAAGTAAACTATCCAGAGTGAAATAAGATGGCAGAATGGATAAGCCCCAGCATCCATCTCCCCACAATCCACACCTATTAAAAAGCAATACCTGCTATTCTGGGGGAGCTCGGGGTAAGAGGAGGAGACACCCATGGAGTTCATGAAGGTGTGAGAGGCAGCAGGGAGAGGAGGTGGGCCCGCTCTGAACTGCTCCAAGCCTCTACTGCTTCCAGGCTACTGTAATGTGAGGCAGGAAGCAGCAACAGCAGCAGCATCACATGGAGCAGCTACCAGGAGACAGCAAAGATGCAGCAGTGCCCTTTATGAGAAGCTACTTGGAGTCTTCAAGGGAGAAGAGTGCTTTAGAGTGCACCATTCCAACTGGCAAGGTTCCCCTGGACCCACATAGGAGCAAGAAGCTGTCGACTGGAAGGAGTCACCCAGAGGTTGGTGAGTCATCATGAGGGACTCGTGTATGGATGGCCTGCCCCACAGGAAACATTTGGAGTGTGCGAGCATGGGAGGCTGACCCAACAGGGGAACACTGGGGAGTGGTGCAAACAGCTCATCTGCCTTCCAATCAGCACTGGTGCCACTCAGTGGAGGCCAGTAAGGGCGACAGAACTGCAGGTGGTGCAGTTTGTGGGAAAGACTACTCAGTTCCAGACTGGAATTTCCACACAGCCTAGAAGTGTCAGTGGTGACCTCACAAGATCCAGAAGTGGCTAAAAGGCAAAAGTTTTACTCAGAGTTCTCCAGAGAGACAGAATCAATAGGATATGTTATAAATATATGAGAGAGGATTTATTAGGGGAATTAACTCACATGACTGTGAAGAAAAGTCCCATGACAGGCCATCTGCAAACTGGATGCCAGTAGCATGGCTCAGTCCAAGTCTGAAGGCCTCAAAACCAGGGAAGCCAATGGCACCCTTGATATAAGTCCTGGAACCCAAAAGCTGAAGAGTCTCAAGCTATGATGTCCACAGATGGAGAGCAGATTTTATCCCAGCCCCAAATGCATAGAGATATTCCCCTTTTTTCTGTATTTTGCTCTCTCCAGGCCCCCAGTGGATTGGATGGTTCCCACCCACATTGAGGGAAGATCTTTCCTACCCAGGCCACTTGGGCTTTCATGCTAATCTCTTCTGAAAACACCCTCATGGACACACCCAAAATGAAACTAGGTTTCTTGGCATTCCTTAATCTAATGAAGTTGACACCTAGAATTAACCCCTTGAGAATTCCCTTCACCACTGTCCTTCAGGGATGTCCAAAAAAGTGTCTGCAGTGCTGCAGCTGTCCACTTTCAGGTGGTGTCTGCATATCCTGCAGAACCATCTGTAAACCAGACACTAACCTTCTCTTCCTTTGCCAACTGATCATAGGGAACTCCCCGTGAGGCCACAGGTTCAGGCTGGGGGAGAGAAGGCAGAGTAGCAGAAGCAAGAACCATGGCCATTTGGGCCACTTCTTCATATAACTTACTTGTGACTTCAGGACCTGCTTGGCACAATCACATATATACCATTTCTATTTGATGGCTGAGCTGCTACTGTACATGCTCAAACTTATGGCTTGCTGGGTCAGATAACATTCAGTTCATGATGGGCAGCTCAGGTCACAAGGTAATCTGGGGACCAACAGTCAAGTGTTCGGTTTCTACTAAGGCCCAGTAGCAGGCCAAGAGGTGTTCTTAAAAGTTACCTGCAGATGATGGCAGGGTCTTGCTCTAAAATCCTAATGGTCTTGACTGTAATTAACCCATAGGGGCCTGCCATAGGCTCCAAAAAGTATGCCTATCTGCCACTGATACCTCAAGGACCACTGGTTCTGCTGTGTCATATGGCCCAAGGGGCAGAGCACCTTGCACAGCAGCCTTAACCTGTTGTAGAGCCTTCTGTTCTGGACCCCCCTCAAAACCAGCAGCCTTTTGGGTCACTTGGTAGATGGGCCAGAGTAACACACCCAAATGAGAAATGTGTTGCCTCCAAAATTCAAATAGGCCCACTAGGCACTGGGCCTCTTTCTTGGTTGTACCAGGAGCCAGATACACCAAGTTATCCTTCACCTTAGAAAGGATATCTCGACATGCCCCAACACCACTGAACCCCTAGAAATTTAACTAGGTAGAAGGCACCTGAATTTTAGTCAGATTTATTTCCCATCTTCTGACACGTAAATGTCTTATCTGTAAGTCCAGAGTAGCATCTACTTCAGACTCACTATGCCCAATCAGCATGATGTCATCAATGTAATGGACCAGTGTAATATCTGATGGAAAGGAAAGGTGATCAAGATCCCTGCGAACTAAATAGTGACACAGGACTGGAGTGTTTATACACACCTGAGGTAGTACAGTGAAGGTGTATTGCTGGCCTTGTCAGCTGAAAACAAACTGCTTCTAGTGGCCTTATGGACAGGAATGGAGAAAAACGCACTTGCCAGATTAATAGCTGTGTGCTAGATACCTAGAGATGTGTTTTGTTCAAGCAGTTTAATCATATCTGGTACAGCAGCTGCAATCAAAGTCATCACTCAGTTAAGCCTATGATAATCCACTGTCATTTTCTAGGATTCATCTCTCTTCTTCATGGGCCAAATAGGAGAGATGGATGGGGATATAGTGGGAATTACCACCCCTGCCTCTTTCAAGCTCTTGATAGTAGCAAGATCCTCAGTCCACAGGTCAGAGAACCAATGTGGGGGTTCTACCAGCTGCTAAGTATGTCATTCCAATTATGCATGCTGCTTGTTCTATTGTTTTATTCCATATTTCAAAAGTGTGTGTCATAACTCAAAAAATTTCATGATCACATAAAATGCTTAGTCTTTGGAGATCTCTGCTCTTCAGATTGTCTTCCTGAGATGGATTTGTTTGTTTGGCTTTTTGCAGCTCTACTTTGAGATCTCTACATTCTTTCCCCTTCAGTTCCAGTTCTTGTTCTAAATCAAAGCTCAACTTTTCCATCTCCCAGCTTGATGAAGGTGGATTTAAATTCTTCATCACCTGCTGAGTTTCCATTTCTGTCTTTAGCTGGGGGAGTTCTACTTCTTTAGATTGTAGGTGTTCATTCAATAATTTCAAAGATCCAGAGTTGTCTTTATTCATTTTATCTAATTTTCTCTTCAAATTATCTCTATCAATGCAAACCTCATGATATGCATGATAGGCCTTATTTACTTGTTCTCATCCCACAGAACAGTTTCTTCATCTAATTGAGCTCCTATAAGCTTTTCTTCCAAAAATCTCATTCTTTTCTTTAAGGAGTTCTCTTTTTCTGAATCCTTAAATCTTTTTTTGATGACTTCATGAGCAGTGACAAGGACAAAATGTGAAGCAACAGACTCACTTCCTGAATATATTGAGACTAGAGGCACTGTATCTCTCTTATGGGCTTTTTCACGATTTAAAATGCAGATATCTTCTTCAACCAGTCCATCCATGACAGCCTGATGCCAGGCTACATAGGCCTGCCCCCACAGCCACCAAGTTTCAATTCCCCAATGTTTGGTAACAGACTGAAAACAAACCAGGTCACTAGAGGTCACTACAGGCATCTCAAAGACACTGCTGCTTCTACAGCAAAGGTAGCCGCTATGGGTGCACCACAGAGGGATTCCCATTTCTTTTGCTTTGGCTGCCCCCAGTGGATTGGATGGTTTCCACCCATATCGAGGGTGGATCTTTCTCACCTAGTCCACTCAGGCTCTCATGCTAATCTCTTCAGGAAACACCCTCATGGACACACCTAAAAAGATAGCTTTACCAGGTTTTTCAGTATTCCTTAATCTAATCAAGTTAACCTTCTACTCTACAATTAACCTTCATAGCCAACAATTAAAATCTGATCCATACAAAAATTTCCCCAGACTGAAAATCAGCAGCAAAGCAGCAACTTAGCCCAAGCATGGAATTCAAGTTTTGGTCCACATAGGAAGTTCCCGCAGTTTGGGAATTACCATAAAACAGCAAAATTGTTCCAGTGCAGAGTTTAAATGCTGGTGGTAGCTAATAATCTACCACAGAACAGAAAAAGCCACAGACAAGAGACAAAGCTCTGATATTAACCAGTAAAGGTGTAACAAAAGCAAAGAACACCTGCAAAACCAGTAACAGGAAGCAGTTTCCTCAAATTCCCAGAAATCAACACAAAGATATAAGATTGAGAAAGAACAGAGAAATACAACACAAGCAAAGGAAACAAAGCAGCAATGGACCCAGAAGCACAGTACATTTATGAAATGTCTGACTGAGAATTGAGAATAACCCTCTTGAGGATGTTTAGGGAGTCAAAAGAAAATATAGATAGAAAATAAAATGATATCTGGAAACAATACAGATGCAGAACAAGAAACTTGACAAAGGAATAGAATCAACTAAAAGAAAAGAGTAATTCTAGAAATAGAGAATACATGATCTGAACTGAAAAACTCAATAGAAAGCTCCAACAGCAGACCTGATCAAATAGAGGAAACAGTCACTGACCTTGAAGATGAAATTCTCTATTCAGAGTTGCAAAAAGAAAAAAGAACAAGAAAAAATAAACAGAAATACAGAAAATATGGGATTCCCTCAGAGAAATAACCTACGCATAATCAGCTTACTCAAAGGAGAAAAAAAAGGAAGAGACCTGGAAAGCATATCCAAGAAAATAATGACTGAAAATTTCCCAAGTGTAGAGAAAAATGACAGTATCCAGGTACAGGAAGCTCAGAGATCACCAGTCAAATTCAATCCAAGGAGGAACACCTCAACACACACACATCATAATCAATTTATTAAAAACCAAAGACAAAGAGAGAATATTAAAAGCAGCAAGAGAAAAGAACGCATAATATTCAGTGGAACCCCAATATGCTTCTTAGAGAATTTATGAGTAGAAACCCTACACACCAGAAGAGAATGGGATGATATATTCAAAGTGCTGAAGAAAAAACATGGTAAGCCAAGAATTCCATATCTAGCAAAAGTAAGCTTCAAATATGAAGGAGAAAGAAAGTCTTTCCCAGAAAAACAGAAGTAAAGGGAATTCATCAAAACTAGACATGTCTTACAAGAAATCTACAGGGAGTACAACAATCTGAAAGACAGCCCTAAAGAGTACGAAGAAAACATCTGAAGGTACATGACTCATTAGTAAACTAAGGGAAGTACAAAGACAACCTCAGAATATCCCACTGTTGTAAGGACAGTAAATAAATCACTTATATACTAAGTATGAAGACTGAAGGGCACAATTAACAAAACAATAACAAATATAACAACTGTTTAAGAGATAGGCAATAGTAAAAGATGTAACTTGAAACAGTGAGATGAAATGATACCAAAGCATAGAGGTGGCTTTGCTTTTCTTTTTTCTTAGACGTCAAAGTTAACTTGTTATTAATCTAAAATAATCTGTTATAACTATAACATGTGTTTGGTAGGCCTCATTGTAACCGTGATACAAAAATGTATAAGAGACATCCTAAAAATAAATAGCAAGAAACCAAAATATACTGCCAGAGAAAACCATGTAACCACAAAGGAAGACAGTAAAACCAGAAAAAAGTAACACAACAAAGTAACAATAAGGCAGGAACAAGTCCCTATATATCAATTGTAACTCTAAATGTAAATGAATTAAATGTCCCAGTTAGTACAGATAGAGTGGCTGAATGCATCACAAAACAAGTACCAACAATATGCTGCCTATAAGAAACTCACTTCACCTGTAAGGACACACATCAACTGAAAGTGAATGGATGAAAAAAGGTATTTCATGCAAGCAGAAACCAAAAACAGAGCAAGAATAGTTATACTTATATCAGATACAATAGATTTTCAAACAAGGAAAGTTAAAAAAAACAAATGAGGAAGGTCATTACATCATAATAAAGGGATCAATTCAAC
Source organism: Cynocephalus volans (assembly GCF_027409185.1). Classification (NCBI taxonomy): domain Eukaryota; kingdom Metazoa; phylum Chordata; class Mammalia; order Dermoptera; family Cynocephalidae; genus Cynocephalus; species Cynocephalus volans. Next base: position 5,385,514 of record NC_084462.1, on the reverse strand, counting down.
AAGAGGATAAAACAATTCTAAACACATACACACCCAACACGAGAGCATCCATTTATATAAAGCAATTACTATTAGACTTAGTGGGAAACATAGACTCAAACACAATAATAGTTGGAGACTTTAACACCCCACTTTCAGCAAAGGACAGATCATCCAGAAAGAAAATTAACCAGGAAACATCAGAATTAATCTCCACTCTAGGATGATTAGATCTAATGAACATTTGTAGAACATTTCATCCAACACTTGCACAACGTGCATTCTTCTCAGCAGCACATGGAACATTCTCTAGAAGAGACCATATGTTAGGTCACAAAACATGTCTAAACAAGTTTTTTTAAAATTGATATCATATCAACTACCTTGTCAAACCACAATGGAATAAAACTAGAAATCAACAACAAAAGGAACACTAGAAACCATAAAAATACATAGAAATTAAACAACATTCTCCTAAACAACAAATGGGTCAAAGAAGAAATCAAAAGGCAAATTTAAAAACTCCTGGAGACAATGAAAATGTACACAGACAACATCAGAAGATTCCACTGAATTTGAAATGAAAATGAAAACACAACATACTAGAAACTGTAGGACACAGCAAAAGCAGTTCTAAGAGGGACATTTACAGCAATAAATGCCTACCTCTAAAAAGAAGAAAGAGTTTCAATAACCTAACGTTATACCTAAAGGAACCAGAAAAACAAGAACAAACCAAACCCAAAATCAGTAGAAGGAGAGAAATAACAAAGGTTAGAGCAGAAATAAATGAGTTAGAGATTTAAAAAAAATTTAAAATATTGATGAAATGAAGAGTTGGTTTTTCGAAACGATAAGCAAAATTGATATACCTTTAGCTAGACTAACAAAGAAAATGAGAAAGAAGACTCAAATAAATAAAATCAGAAATTAAAAAGGTGACATTACAACTGATACCACAGAAAAAGAAAAGATCATAGAAGACTACTTTGAACAATTATATGCAAATGAACTGGAAACCTAGAAGAAATGGATAACTTCTTGGACACACATAATTGACAAAGGTCAAAACATGAAGAACTAGAAAATCTAAATAGATCAATGAGTAATGAGATTGAGTAATGAGAAATAGTAATAAAATGTCTCCCCACAAAGCCTCTTCCACAACTGGTGCTGTGAAAATGGGATATCCACATGCAGAAGATTGAAACTAGACCTCTATCTCTCAACATACACAAAAATCAACTCAAAATGGATTAAAGAAATAAGATTAAGACATAAAACTATGAAAGTACCAGAAGAAAAAATAAGTGAGATGCTACATGAAATGGGAGTGGGCAGCACTTTCTTGAGCAAGACTACAAAGGCACAGGCAACCAAAGGGAAAACATACAAATGGGAATATACCAAACTAAAAAGCTTCTGCACAACAAGGGACACTATCAACAAAATGAAGAGACAACCTACAGGGGTTGACCAGTTAGCTTAGTTGGTTAGTGTGTGGTGCTGATAATGCCAAGGTCCAGGGATCGATATTGATACCAGTCATCTGCAAAAAAGGAAAAAGAAAAGAAATGACCTACAAAATGGGAAAAAGTGTTTGCAAACTACACATCACACAAGGGCCTAATATCCAGAATATGTAAAGAAGTCAAACAACTCAAAGGTATATAAACAAATAACCCAATTAAAAACTGCACGAAGGACATGAACAGACATTTCTCAAAAGAACACATACAAATTGCCAACAGACATATGGAAAATAACTCAACATCACTAATCATCAGGGAAATGCAAATTAAAACTACAATGAGATATCTCACTCCAGGTAGAATGGCTATTATCAACAAGACAAAAAGTAAAAAATGCTGGCGTGGATGCAGAAAAAATGGAACTCTCCTACACTGTTCCTGGGAATATAAATTGGTATAGCCATTGTGAAAAACAGTATGGAGGTTCCTCAGATAACTAAAAATAGATTTACCTTTGACCCAGCTCTCCCACTACTGCCTATATACCCAAAGGAAATAAAATCAATATACCAAACAGACACCTGCACTCTCATGTTCATTGCAGCACTATTCACAATTGCCAAGAGATGGAATCAACCTAAATGCCCATCAACAGGTGAACAGCTTTTAAAACTATGGTATAAATACACACTGGAATACTGTTCAGCTATTAAAAAAAAAAAAAAAAGATATCCTATCGTTCGCAGAAACATGTATAGAACTGGAAACTAGCATGTTAAATTAAGTAAATCAAGCACAGGAAGACAAAAAGTACATAACATTCATACATGTAATAAGAAAAAAAAAAGGGGGTTCTCATAGAAGTACAGAGTAGAATAATGGTTACCAGAGGCCAGGAGAAGAGAGGGGCAGTGGGAAGAAAACTGGTAGATTAACGGGTACAAAACTACACTATCTACCTGAACCAGTGTGTGATATATGCATGTATTGAAAAAACACAAAATACCCTACAAATGTGTACAAGTAAGTATTTTTTTAAAAAAGAGCCAGCTATCCATGAAAACGTAAATTATCACAACTTCAAGGATAAAATATCACAAAAAATCACTCGCTGAACCGTTTTTTCTAAAACCTCCTAAGTAGATGTGCAAATACATTTGTACAAGACTTGCCCGGTCTCCTGTCACAGACAGAACTAATAACAGTTGCTCCCCACTGAGACGTGAGGAATGGTGGATGATTGACAGGATAAATGATGCTTTCTGTAATGCCTAAGTTGCATGTTTGCTGCAGTTTTACCAAAAAACAAACATATATGTCATAATGTTTAAAATAAAGAATATATACTTAACGACTGGTAGAACCAGAATATGGTTCCATCCTCTTTGTAAGACGTTCTGCCCCTATGTCTCAGCAAAGTTATAACCATTTTTACCAAAACACCTGTTGCAAAGTCTCTGCAGGAACACCACAATCTGCATTGGTTAAATGTGTTGAGAATGGTTTACAGAATGTCTTGCAGTTAGATACTTACACTGATTCCACATTTTTTAAATTATGATAAATAAAACACCCTCTATCACTGAGATCTGTGTCTGCACTTTACATTTTATTCCTAACCATTAAGATTTTGGAATCAGAAATACAGTGACAGAATGATTTAGCTACATATGTAGTATGAAACAAAGCACAAAACGTGCCAGCACACACGGAGCAGGGAGTAATCCAGCAGGGCAGGTGGAAGATCCGCAGAGACCGCACGCCCTGCGGTGCCGCCACCGTGTGATCCAGCAGCCCGGACCAGTGCGCACAGAGCAGGGAGACGTCCAGCAGGGGAGGCAGAAACTCGGCAGAGACCACACACCCTACGGTGCTGCCGTGCGACCCAGCAGCCCGGTTGAGTGCATGCTGACCAGAGAGGTGGCTCCCTGGAGAGACCCAAGACCTGAGGTAACCACATACGCAAGGCACTAGTGGCCAACTGAGCAGACACTGAGGTAGCCATACCAAACCGGCAACCCCAGCAACATCCTAGCCAGACAATAGTGTCAAAACTTTGGACTGTGAAACCCCCTACCACAATGACTAAACAACAAAGGAAAGATACCAGATATATGAAAAATCAAGAAAGTACACCACAAAAGGGTAATAACTCTCAAGATGTAGATCCTATAGAACAAGAAGCCCTTGAAATGTCTGACAAGGAATTTCCAGTGATAATTCTAAGGAAACTGAATGAGATACAAGAAAACTCAGCTAGACAACATGATGAAACCAGGAAAAGTATACAGGACCTGAAAGAAGAAATGTACAAGGAAATGAATGCCCTGAAAAAGAATGTAGCAGAGTTTGCTGAACTGAAGAATTCATTCAACGAAATAAAAAACACAACAGAGAGTTTAACCAGCAGGCTTGCAGAAGTAGAAGAGAGAACTTCTGACCTTGAAGATGGGCTGTGTGAAATAACATGGGCAGGAAAAAAAAAAAAGAAAAAAGAATTAAAGGCATTGAAGAAAATCTGAGAGAGATATCAGACAACCTTAAGCGCTCAAATATCCGAGTCATGGGTATTCCAGAAGGGGAGAAAAAAGGAGACTGCATTGAAAACATATTCAACAAAATAGTGGCAGAAAACTTCCCAGTTATTGGAAAAGACACAGATCTTCAGATTCAGGAAGCTGGAAGATCCCCAAACATATTCAACCCAAAAGGTCTTCTCCAAGACACGTTATAGTCAAACGGGCAAAAAAAAGAGAGAATCTTAAAAGCTGCAAGACAAAAGCATCAAATCACCTATAAGGGAGCTCCAATCAGACTAACATCAGACTTTTCATCACAAACCCTAAAAGCCAGAAAGGAATGGGATGATATATTCAAAATACTAAAAGACAAAGATTGCCAACCAAAAATACTCTACCCCGCAAGGCTATCCTTCCGAAATGAAGGGAAAATAGTATATTTCTCAGACAAACAAAAACTGCGGGAGTTCACTACCACATGACAACTGTTACAAGAAATTCTCAAGGGAGTACTGGGTTTGCTATCTGAAAAATAACTACCACTGTCATCAAAACCCACTAGTATAATAAAAATGGCATTCATGAAGAGAAAACAAACAAACAAAAAGGCTATCTACAACCCAGGAAACCAACAAATACAGAAAACAAACAGTAAATCAGAAAGAAAGGAACAAAAGACACCTAAGACAACCAAACAACCAATAAAATGATAGGAATAAATCAACACCTTTCAATAACAACTCTTAATGTTAAAGGCTTAAATTCCCCAATCCAAAGACACAGACTGGCTGACTGGATTAAAAAGGAGGACCCAACTATATGCTGCCTTCAAGAGACCCACCTCATGCATAAAGACTCACATAGAGTAAGAGTGAAAGCATAGAAAAAGATTTAGCATGCAAACAGAAATGAAAAACGAGCTGGAGTAGCTGTTCTTATATCTGATAAAATAGACTTTAAACTAAAAACCATAAAAAGAGATAATGAGGGACACTACATAATGATAAAAGGATTGATCCATCAAGAAGACATAGCAATCATAAATATATATGCACCCAATTTCAGAGCAGCCAGATTTATAAAACAAACTCTTTTAGAACTAAAGAAGGAAATAGACACTAATATCATAATAGCAGGGGACCTGAACACCCCACTGTCAATATTGGACAGATCATCTAGGCTAAGAATCAGCAGACAAACACAAGATCTAAACAATACTCTAGACCAATTGGACTTGGCAGATATCTACAGAACATTCCATCCAACAACCTCAGAATATTCATTCTTCTCATCAGCACATGGATCATTCTCCAGGATAGATCACATATTAGGTCACAAATCAAGTCTCAACAAATTTTAAAAAATTGGAATTATCCCATGTATTTTTTCAGGTCACAATGGATTAAAACTAAAAATCAATAAACGAAATTCTGGAAACTATACAAACACATGTAAATTAAACAGCATTCTACTTAATGACATATGGGTCCAAGAAGAAGAAATCACACAGGAAATCAAAAAATTTATTGAAACTAGTGAAAATAATGATACATCATACCCAAACTTGTGGGATACTGCAAAAGCAGTACCAAGGGGGAAATTTATCGCACTAAATGCTTAGTTCAGAAGAATGGAAAGATGGCAAGTGAACAACCTAACACTTCATCTTAAAGAATTAGAACAGCAAGAACAATCCAAACCCAAAGATAGCAGATGGAAAAAACACATTAAGATCAGAGCAGAACTTAATGAAATTGAAACCCAGAAAACAATACAAAAGATCAACGAATCAAAAAGTTGGTTTTTTGAAAAGATAAATAAAACTGACAAAACATTAGCATGGCTAACTAAAAAAAGAAGAGAGAAGATCCAAATAACACAAATGAGAAATGAAAAAGGTAATATTACCACTGATACCTCTGAAATACAAGGAGTCATTCGAGACTACTATAAACAACTATATGCCACCAAATTTGAAATTCTGGAGGAAATGAATAAATTTCTGGACACACACAAGCTCCAAAACTGAGCCAAGAAGATGCAGAAAATCTGAACAGACCAATAACAATAAAGGAGATTGAAGCTGTTATCAGAAGGCTCCCAACAAAGAAAAGCCCAGGACCAGATGGATCCACAGCAGAATTTTACCAAACATTCAAAGAGGAATTGACACCGATTCTTTACAGACTATTCCAAAAGATTGAAACAGATGTAAATCTCCCAAACTCATTCTATGAAGCAAACATCATCCAGATACCAAAAGAAGGTAAAGACACACCTAAAAAGAAAACTACAGGCCAATATCCTTGATGAATAAAGATGCAAAAATCCTCACTAAGATACTAGCTAACAGAATACAGCAACACATACGTAAAATTATTCACCACGATCAAGTGGGATTCATCCCAGGGATGCAAGGTTGGTTCAACATATGCAAATCAATAAATGTGATACACCATAATATGAAATCAAACACAAGGACCATCTTATAGATGCTGAGAAAGCATTTGATAAAATTCAACATTTATTCATGACAAAGACCCTCCATAAGTTAGGTATAGATGGAAAGTATCTCAACATAATTAATGACGTATATGATAAACCCACTGCCAATATCATCCTGAACGGGGAAAAGCTGAAAGCTTTTCCTTAAAGAACAGGAACTAGACAAGGATGCCCACTCTCACCACTCTTAGTCAATCAACATAGTGTAGGAAGTACTAGCCAGAGCAATCAGAGAAGAGAAGGAAATAAAGAGCATCCAGATTGGAAAAGATGAAGTCAAACTGTCCCTGTTTGCAGATGACAGAATCCTATATATCAAACAGCCTAAAGCCTCTACAAAAAAAGTCTTGGAGTTGATAAAAGATTTCAGCAGAGCAGCAGGATACAAAATCAATACACAAAAATCAGTAGCATTTCTATTCTCCAATAGTGAACATGCAGAAAGAGAAATCAAGAAAACTTGCCCATTTACAATAGCCACCAAAACTAAAATACTTAGGAACTGAGTTAACCAAGGATGTGAAAAATCTCTATAATGAGAACTACAAACCACTGCTGAGAGAAATTAGAGAGGATACAAGAAGATGGAAAGCTATCCCATGCTCTTGGATTGGAAGAATCAACATAGTGAAAATGTCCATACTACCCAAAGTGATATACAAATTCAATGCAATCCCCATCACAATTCCAATTACATTTTCTAAGAAATGGAAAGAACTATCCAGACATTTATTTGGAATAATAAAAGACCACGCACAGCCAAAGCAATGCTGAGCAAAAAACAATAAAGCTGGAGGCATAACACTACCTGACTTTAAACTATACTAAAAGCTATAATAACCAAAACAGTATGGTACTGGCATAAAAACAGACACACTGATCAATGGAATACAATAGAGAATCCAGAAATCAACCCACACACCTACAGCCATCTGATCTTTGACAAAGGCACTAAGCCTATACACTGGGGAAGAGACTGCCTCTTCAGCAAATGGTGCTGGGATAACTGGATATCAATATGCAGGAGAATGAAACTAGACCCATACCTTTCACCATATAGTAAAGTCAACTCAAAATGGATTAAAGAATTAAATATAGACCCTGAAACAATAACACTTCTTAAAGAAAACATAGGAGAAACACTTCAGGAAGTAGGACTGGACAAAGACTTCATGAATATGACCCCAAAAGCATGGGCAACCAAAGGAAAAATAAACAAATGGGATTATATCAAACTAAAAAGCTTCTGCACAGGAAAAGAAACAATTAACACAGTTAAAAGACAACCAACAGAGTGGGAGAAAATATTTGCGAAATATACATCTGACAAAGGATTAATATCCAGAATATATAAGGAACTCAAACAACTTTACAAGAAAAAAACAAGCAACCCAATTAAAAAATGGGCAAAAGAGCTAAATAGGCATTTCTCAAAGGAAGATATACGAATGGCCAAGAGACATATGAAAAAATGCTCAACATCACTCAGCGTTCGGGAAATGCAAATCTATACTACACTGAGATACCATCTCACCCCAGTTAGGATGGCTAAAATCCAAAAGACTCTGAACAATAAATGCTGGCAAGGTTGCAGAGAAAAAGGAACTCTCATACATTGTTGGTGGGACTTCAAAATGGTGCAGCCTCTATGGAAAATGATATGGAGGTTCCCGAAACAACTGTACATAGATCTACCTTATGACCCAGGTATCCCACTGCTGGGAATATACCCAGAGGAATGGAAATCATCAAGTCGAAGCTATACCTGTTCCCCAATATTCATCGCAGCACTCTTTACAATAGCTAAGAGTTGGAACCAGCTGAAATGTCCATCATCAGATTTCCCCTATGGAAAATGTGGTACATCTACACAATGGAATACTACTCTGCTATAAAAAAGAATGAAATACTGCCATTTGCAACGACATGGATGGACCTAGAGAGAATTATATTAAGTGAAACAAGTCAGGCACAGAAAGAGAAATATCCCATGTTCTCACTTATTTGTGGGAGCTATAAATAAATAAATAAATACACAAAAAAACCAGAGGGCGGGGGGGAGGGAAGAAGACACAACAATTACAATTTCTTGAAGTTGATACAAGAAGCAAACAGAAAGGACATTGTTGGAAGGGAGGGGAGACAGGGAGGAGGGAGGGAGGTTTTGGTAATTGGCCACAATAATCAACCACATTGTATATTAACAAAATAAAATAAAATAAAATTGAAGAAAAAAAAATTTTTTTTTAAAAAAGAAATTAAGCAGAAAAGATTTCCCCTTTCTGACCTCCTTTTCCAGAACTTAGCAGGTATCTGCACACATTAATACATGACATCCTGACGCAGCTCCTCTAATCCTGTTTTACTGAGAGCTGACACTGCATCCAGACGTGGGCCCTAAACAATCCCTGCAGCAGTGACACCATGGGGCCCACAGCTGTTCTGGAAGTGATGCCCTTCCCAGGGCCATGCCCATGGGAGCTCCTTCACAAGTTCATGATGCTGGGTCACAGTGAGATGCAATTTCAGCGGAGATGAGAGGGACTGAGGGAAGGCATGTGTGAGTGAGAGCAAATATGTCAGGCAGGAAATTCAGAGTCACAGAAGATTAGCAACTCTAACACCCACATTTCAGAAAGAAAGGACACAGAAAAATCAACCAAAAATATCACTTTACCTGAGTAAAAGCCATTGCTGATTCCTCTTCTTTACTCTTTCTCCTCTTCCAGGCTTCTTCCTCAGGTACCATGAGTCTTTACAAGTCAATCCTGAATGTTGAAAATATGTTGTTTAATGTTTAGATACAACACACCCCCGTCCTGTGCCACAACCACACACACAAGAAAGACCTCACAATGTGAAAAACAGTCCTCTGCTGTCTACTATACCAGGAGGTATGCAGCGACAATAAACTCCTGCAGGAAGGACAAAAAGTGAGTTTTCGACCACTTTCTTCAGAACTCACACCGCTCCTGGTGAAGCAACCCCTCCCCCACACTGCAGCCGTGGGGAGTTGGACTGGACTGAGCTCCCCTTCAAGCCCTGACCCAACCCATGAACAGTAAAGCCCCTTCATCCCTCTGTGGATCACAAGCTGACTTCTGCCCTCAGAAATGGGGGACAAAGAGCCTTGGTGTTATGTTGGACAGAGATTAGATCCACCAGGGCAAGGTAAATATTGTTGAGGCTAAGCCTCGACCTATGTGAACGAAAATCTCTGGTGAGGGAACACAAGAGATGTATCTGCAAAACGTCTCAGCACTCAGAAGCCAGGGTTGAGCACCACTCACTAGGGCAGACCCAGCACACCTACCACCTTTTGTCTCTGCTCTCTCTTTGGGTCCTTGCTGTCACCAGTATCCAGACAGTGGAAGGCAAAGGAGCAGAACAAAACATGCAGAGCAATATGGGCAGAGGTTGGGGTGAGGCTGGAATTTTTAATTTGGGTAGGAGTGCCCCTCAGAAATATCCACTGAGAAGGTGATATCAGAACAAAGATACAGGGAAGGAAGGGTGTTTGCCACCTGCAGCTGAGTTCTAGGCAGAGAGTTCTAGGCAGAGAGACAGCCCCAGGGTAGGCCCTGAAGCAGGAACAACCTTGACTTTAGGAAAAGGACAGAGACCCTGCATGGCTGGAGCAGAGTGAGCGAGGACACAAGCAGATGAGATCAGAGGAACTGCAGGAAGCACATCACGTAGGACTGAGGCCTTCAAACCTTTCTCTCCCACTCCTGAAAAGAATTTTGGAAGTAATGTATAACCTCACCAATTTTAAGTAGACGTATTAACTTTTTCTCTGTCTTATACATTAAAACACAAATAATGCAATATATTCTATATTTTAAATATATGCAGAGATATGCGGCTCAGCCTGAGAACCAGAGGGTCCCCCTTAACTGAAATGTAGAGGACCACAGTGGGGGACATGTTTGGGAGAGCTCAAGAAGTCACTTTTGGACATATGAAGGTGGAGATGCCTATTAGACATCCCAGCAGACAGGTGAGGACACAACTGGACATGGGATTCTAGAGGTCAGGGGAGAGGTCTCCAGGTGAAATGGAGACATAGGGGTGCTGTTTGAAACCATGAGATAAAATGACAAGGAAAGGCAGTGAGTGTGGACAGAAATGGGAAGAAGTTCAAGGACAAAGCCATGGGACACTCCCACACCCTGGGGACACAGACTTCAGGAGACACCACATGAGGAAACAAGAGATCAAGGTGGCCACAAGAAAATTAAATCAAATGCAATTTGAAATGAGATGTCGTAAAAGCCAGGACAAAAAGTGTTTAAAGAAGTTGGAGTGATGAACTGTGCAACATGCTGCTGACAAGAAAAGAAAGATGAGAAGAGGAAATAAAATATTGCATTTAGAAATGGGGAAGTCACTGGTGACTCTGAAAAAGACTCAATGGAATGCTAAATGTGAAAACTTGATTGGATGGCTTCAGGGGAGAAATGGAGGCTGGAACTGAAGACAGAGTATAAACAAGATTTTAGTGAACTGCGCTGTCAAACGGAGCATTGAAAAGGGGTACTTACTACCCGAATATATGTAGTTCATAGCAAATTTTTTGTTTTAAAGATGGAAGATTGATAGGAAAACAAAGGGTTTAGAGTAAGGTGTGTGTGTGTCTGTGTGTGTTTTAAAGGACAATACTACCATCAGGATACACTGACAAAAATAATTCCCTTGAGGTATAAATTGATGATACAGTGGAGGAAGGATGTCACACAATAGTGGGGCTGTGAGTGGGGCTGACCGGTGGTGCACAATCACATGGGGACAGAAAAAGAGTAGGCAGAGCTGGATGAAATGATGACGCCAGGGAGAAGCAAGGAAGTGGGGACCCCTGGGGGAAGGATTACATCAGTCCTTTGCATTGGGGCATTTGACTTCTATGACTATTAGTAACTAAAAGGGTTTGTCTCTCTCAGTTGCAAATAACCTAGATAAGGCAGGAGAGTATATTCTGCTACCATAACATTTCAATCACTGCTGAAGACAAAAAATGCCTGGCACATTGTACAGGCTTCACACGTACTGAATGCACAGAGTAATACTAGTACACTCTCTGGCATGGCCTTCCCTTTGGGGACCTGATGTGTACAAGGGTCCTGTTTGCCCTTGGAATGGTCTCCATTGGGAGTGAGAGAAACCTGATCAGGAGAACCTGAGGTGCAGAGCCAAAGGTCCTTCACCCAGGCCAGTAAACTTGCCCAACTAGTGAAAGCACAAGTGCAAGTTCAACCAAAATCACAAGGAGCTGACCTACAGGATAGCTGCCTGAGGCCGAGCAGACCCATTTTGCCAATACAAGACCCAAAACGTGGCCAAAAGAGAAGACGCCTCCCGGCTGCTCAGATCCCTCAATGGAGAAAAGTTCCTGGGGTCTAAGATTTCTCACTTTGCAATGACACTGGCTTAAATATTCATTCACAGCCCCAAATCCTTGGGACTTGGTTGGGTCTCGGGATGGTGCACACTGATTGCAGGAAGTGAGTGTCTGAACAGAACACTAGATAGGAAGGTAGAAGACTTGAGGGAGGGGATAAAAGAAGGCCACAAACAGACATACCACTTCTCTTCCTCAAGTCACCCATCTGAAGAAGCACCAACCCTGCCATTCTAGAGAAGACAATGGGGAAAGGGAGAAGCGTATACACAGTGTGAGTGTGTATGTGATGGGTGGAAGGACAGACTCCTTTCTCTAAATGTGACCCCATAGCTCACCCCCATTCCACTTTACCCACTACCGAGCACAGAGTCACCCAGTGAGGGTGCACAGAGCTTTAACTTTCTCCAGTTCCTGAGTCTCCCTGCCATTACTAGGGCTGTGATCCCCCAAATAGTGTTCCCCATCCCCTTCTCTAACTCCCTTCCCAGGACATAGTGGTCGCTCCTCATTGGAGAAATATCTATGTTCTGCATTTAGTTTAAAGCACCTTGCCCCTCCACTCCCCAGCGTGTTGTGAGCGTGTGTGCACACGCTCTGCCACTCACTCTTTCCCTGCCACGGCCCCTTGTCCACACTGTCCGGCACGTCCAGATCCTAAAGCTGCTTCCCTGCTGTGACTCTCCCTCTGTTCCCCTTGTCACCAGCTGCCCTCTCTTGTCCCAGCACCATGTCACTCTGTAGGCCATGGCTCCAAATCATTCATCCTCCCCTCCTACTCTCTGCCTGAAGGGCCCTTTGCGGCCCCTCTCCCTATTTTGCTGTCCTTCATCTCTCTGGAGATGCAACTTTTCTCTGAATTTCTCTGGTTGCTTTTCTCCCCTCTGCTACTTTCCGCGCTTTTTTCATTCTTACTGTCTCTGCAAATCCCTCACCCCTCCCCTACTTTGCCATCTGTTTATGGGCCTCCCACATTCTTTTTGTCTCTTTCTCCGTTTTTCTACTTCCTCTCAGTCGCTCTGTCTCCCTTTCTCCTGATCCCCTTAATCCACACATTTAAAGAGAGAGCACGTTTTCCACTGGGGTGGAATTTGGGATGGAACAACACTGGATGTTACCAGCCAGGCCCAAGTCACCTCCCACAAGGCGGGGTCAGGAGAAGGGGTGACTGCGAAGAGAAGGCCTGGGGAGCAGAAGGGCCGGTCCAAGGAGGACAAAGACGGGGATGGGGGTGGGGGACGGATTAGGACAGTGGTGGGGTCGGCGGCATCCCGGGACCGGGGAGAGGACGCGGCCTCTCCTGGACGGGGGCTGCTTGCGCTGCCCTCCAGGGGCCGGGTTGGGGGACAGGAAGGGCGTGTATCCATGGCGGGGGGCGGCCAGGGAGGTCAGTAAAGGCTTGTAAACAGGAAGCCCTGAGAAAGGTGTCTACGTGGCCCGAAGTAAGAAAGACCAAGGACAGGACCAGCCTCAGAGCGATTTTAACACAAGGGGAAGCGACCCCTGGACTCTCACAGCGACGTCTAAATTTACCTGAGGTGCACAGGGCGGTGCAGGGATTTCAAGGTCTATAGCGACTCCGAGCCCCTGGGTATGGAAGATAAAGGGAAACTCACGCGCCGCGGGGTGATCGTCTCTCCACGCAATCCGCTTCTGCGTATTCAGGAAACTGCGCGTGCAGGGCGAGTCCAGGCCTGGTCAGAGCCCGCGAGGGGCGGGCGGGCCGCGGCGGGGCGTGGCCAGCAGAGGGCGTGGCCAGCAGAGGGCGTGGCGTGGGGAGAGGCCGGGCCTGGGAGGAACCGCGAGAGGGGGGGCGGGGCAGGGGCGGGGCGCAACCGTCTTGGGGCGGGGCGAGGGGACGGGTTCTACCCGGGCAGGGACCGCGAGGGGGTGGGCGCGATGGGAGCGGCGGGGCCGCGCTTCGTTCCGCGAACCTCCCAGCGCGTCTCGGTTTTCGCGGTTTGAGAAGGCCCGAGTGTATTTTGCGTCGTGTGGAGGTGCGTGGGATCCTGCCTTTCTCAAGTGAATGTTTCAAGCGGTTTTAAGGTAAAACTTTAGGGTCGAGTTGGTCACCTGTGTGGGAAATCAAGCTGATTTCTCCTCCTAACAGGGTGAAAACGGTTTAAGTTGAAAGCTGTTCTTGCCAGCGGCTTGGTCGCCTTTCCCGCAAGTGAGGCTGCAGCATCTCAGCGGTCTGGAAACTGGGATCTCGGTGGGAGGGGTCGACTTGTGGAGGGACTGAATGCAGTTCCCGCTCTTCAAGTTCCTGCAATTTAATTTAACAATGTGATTAAACAAGCCCTGGAATTGTCTATGGAGGGGGTACAAACTGAAGTGTGAACTGCAAACTCTGCCTGGGTGGATGTGCAACTTCATGCCGACTCCCAACAGAACGTCGTTTTCATTTCTAGTCCCCATTCACTCCAGAAAGGGACAGTCAACCCTGTGCTCAGGTCCAGACTTGCATAGGGTCAAGGCCCGGGGCGCGAGGGCTAAGGGCCGTGATAAGTTAGGTCGTTAACTTTTGCTTTAAAAAAAGCAGTAACTGTTTAAAAGTAGATATAAATGGTGGTCTTTTCCTTAAGTTTTTTTATTCTGTTTCACACTCGAGACTAACAAACTTGAAATATCTTGGAGATAAACTTTGTTGACATCATAATATGCTTACATTAATAATTTCTAAATATAATGTAATTTCAAATTCACCTTATGGGCATTATGAATGTAATTAGAAAACGTACTTTTTATTTAAAAATTGTAATCTGTTTTAAGTCTATTCTGTTTTTTAGTTCTGAATGTTCTGTCAGGTGTGGATAATAAAGCCTGTAAAATAGTCTTCTGAAGACATTTGGATTCACTTTCACTTAAAGAATAATGAGTTTTGCAACATTTCTAAGGGTATTTCGTGGAGAGGTTGTTCTCTTTCATATGAACCCTGAAGAAAGTAAAACTATCATATTTTAAATAGCCTCATGTCTACTGGCAGTATTTTCATGGTACTATCTGTAAGTTAACATTTACTTTGAAGTATATTTTTCTCTCACATCCCTACATGCAGAAGATTTCACCCATTGTGAAGTGATAATCAATTGAAATAACAGTACATTCATTATCAACTTCTGTTGATATTAAAATATTTTTTAAGAGAGAAATAATACTACATATATCTGAACCTTCACAGTGCTGAGTTCTTTTTTCTGAAACCCAGTCATAGTGTTAACTTTTCCTGATATAATTGTCTACAGCCATAACACCCTGAATGTACCCGAGCTCATCTGAAATAATTATTGCTTAATTTCAAGGGGAAAAAGTGTTTCACCATAATTCACAGAACACGTTTGTATCCATTAAACACATAACATGCATATCCCTGTAGGAAACAAAGCACATTGTACCAATTCCTGTCAGACATTCAGTTCTCTACAGTATTATTATTTGATTAGTTATCTTTATTCGTCATCACATGAAAAGTATTATACTAACACTTCTTTTATCCTGAAGATTTTTATCCTGAAGATAGTGTTTGTGATTCTTGTAGGGTGGATGAATTTCACAATTATAATTACAGAGTAACTTAAATATCAGGCTACTTTAGTACCAGGATAAAACATCAAACATCACTATGAGTGTAGATGACATTAACTTATATTGAGGCATTAGGGACTGGTGTACATTGGAGGACCCCAGTCTCTCTCCACAAGCTCAGCACAAGCCCTGGGAATTATTTCTAAATCCCAAGGAGTCTTGGGCCTCTTTCTATGAAGAAGAATGCTTTTTCCAATATGCGCAACTCTCCATATTCCTCATATGCTCGTGCGCTTATAGGTGGCCTCTTAGACTAATACAGAAAATGATCATTCAGTTCTTGCCTACTGTCAAAGTGGTGGACTCACTGTGATGGTCCTGGCCACTAGTACATGCGTGAGAGGGAAATAGCCAGACCCTGAGATAAAGGTTTGTGATTCTGAAACCTCACCTCCCACAAAATTGCAATGATCACTTCAACTGTAGCACCGATGGCAATGCACACTGGGGGAGTTAAACAGTTTATCCCGGTTCTTGCCTATCAGAAACAACTGTGTAGTGATCTTTTCCAAAAATAGTGTTAGAGACTTAGGGAGAGGCTTCTTCATTTCCATGGGCCTTGGAGTCAGAGGAGGTTCACATGGAAAGAGAAGGAAATAGGTGTGAGGCATGCGGCACTCTCAGGAAAGTGTGTGTCTCATGGATCTGCTGCTTCCCTGAGCAATTCTTCCACACAAAATGTAATTCTTCCCTATCTCTGAGACCCCCAGATCGCGTCTACAGTATGGCAAAGGAAATGGGATGACACAAAGAGACTGAGAATGATCTATTATGATTATTATGGGGTAAGAGTGAAAGGAAGAAGATGATGTCAAGAATTGATAGTTTAAAATAGTAGATGGCACATTCTGACATAAATGAATGATTGAAAACAAATAGTTGGGGAAGAAGACACCCATCTCCCTTGCAGAAGAAATCCAAATAACTTACATAGACATTCTATGTCTACCCTCTACGTGGTGGAATGTAACTCCCAAGTTCACGGATGTAGGCTGAACATAGTCATTTCTTTTTAGACAGTACAAGATGGAAGGAGGACAAAGGAGTCACTTTTTTTTTTTACAGGACCCAAAGGAAGAAGCCGCTAAGCCTCAGCACTCTCCAGATGCTAAGAGGCATACGGAGCAGCAAGTAGCATTAAGCTTGTGTCAAAGAGTTAAAGGAGGGCTGAGCCTGTGGAGCACTCGGTAGCGTGCTGCGCTAGCAGCGCCGCGACGCTCCCGCCGCGGGTTCGGATCCTATATAGGAATGACCGGTGCACTCCCTGGCTGAGCGCCGGTCACGAAAAAAAAAAAAAAAAAGAGTTAAAGGAGAAGAAGAAACTACCCAGCTGCCGCAGGCTTCCCCTGCGTGCCAGTCTCCTCTGGCCCATGATTTGTTTGGGGACCTTGAACATAAAGTTTAATTACTTCTTCTCTTTATACGGTATGGACAAGTTTGCTACCAGTCTCTTTTAATAGATTGGTGCTTACTGAGCTCAGAGTCTCTCAGATGTGAGGCAAATCCACCATGGGTACACCCTCCTCTGGGACTCTCTGCAGTGACTTATGTTGGTATGTTGGTGGGAGCAGAAGGAAAACCAACATCATAAAACTCATGCTGCCTGTTGTGGCAGGAGTAAAAAAAGTCATTTGTCTCTGACCGAGGAGACTTGTGTCTCCACAGCATCCAGAGACTATGGCAGGCTAACGTGCTAGCTTACAATTGCAGAAACGTCTTAGGTTCTTCACAGTTTCTGAGTGTAACTACAAAACAGCATCACACCCCAGAACTTGTCTGCACACAGCACATCTGGCTCACGTGTTGTCTTCATCAGCTCATGCTGCGTCTTCACCTGTTGGTGCTGCTATAAGAAAATACCTGAAACTGGGCAACTTATAAAGAACAGATATTTATTTCTCGTACTCTGGATGCTGGGAAGTCCAAGATCAAGGTGCTGGCAGGTTTGGCGTGTGGTGACAGCTGCTCTCTGCTCCCAGATGGTGCCTGTCGTCATGTCCTCACATGGCAGATGGCTGTAAGGCAAAAAGACCATCATTGGTTCCCTGCAACTTCTTTTTTAAGAGTACTAATCTATTCACGAGGACAAAGCCCTCAAGACTTAATCACTTCCCAAAGGGCCCCACCTCTTAGTGTCACCACAGTGGGGATTATTTTGTAACATGAATCTTGGGGAGGACACACATTCAAACCACAGCCATGCCTCTATACAAATTACCGTAAACTGGGTGGCTTGAACAACAAACATTTGTCCCTCACAACCCTGAAGACTGATAAGTCCAAAATTAAGTGGCTGGGACATCCAGTGTCTGGTGAGGGCCCCTGGCTTGCAGACGGCCCTCTTCGTGTTGTGTCCTCACACTGGCAGAGAATACAGAGAGGAGTAAGCAAGCTCTCTGTGCCTTGTCATATAAATGCACTAATCCCATTAATGAAGTTTCCGTGTTCATGACCTAATTACCTCCCAAGAGCCTCAACTCCTAATGCCATCGAATTGGGTGTAAGAGTTTCAACATATAAATTGTGTGGGGACATAAATTCTCGGTCCATAACAGTGTGGATTATGTCTGTTTTAATGTATAACGGTTCTCCCTCCAATTTTCATCATAACAATTATCTGTTTTACAAACTTTTATTTTTTTCTGAATTGACCATGTTAGATTTTGGCTAACTTGTGGTCCCAGATCAGATTGTTTCCTTATGTTCTCAATTAACATGAAATCCAATCATTCGTGTTCTTATAAGCTGGTAGTTATTTCTAGAGGACGGAATAAATTAATATTGTTTCTTGGTTTATTTTTGGAAGAAATATTTCAGAAGTAGGTTTGTGTATCTACTTTCCCACCATATTATGATGCACACATGTTATTTTCCTACTTTTACTTCTGCTAAAGTTGATCAGTGGGTACAGGTGATGTGAGTGTGCTCCATCCGTCAACCAGCTTCCTAGTGGTTTGGCATTTATTGATTAATGTCTCAAAAATTCCATTTCTTCATCGGGAACTGAAAATTGATAAATTTTGAATTTTAACTTTCCTTTTGCTCTTGTTCCGATTCTTTCGTTAATACAAGCTTGCTTTTTCCATAAAATGCTGTGTTACACTAGTATATCACAGTACCTCACAGTACCTCAGAGAAGATAAATGCCTGGGGTTTTTTTGTTGTTGATGTTTTTAATTTTGGCAGCTGGCCTGGTGCAGGGATCAGACCCTGGACCTTGCTGTTTTCAGCAGCATGCTCTAACCAACTGAGCTAACCAGCCAGCCCTCTTTACCAATTATCAGAAAGATAAAAGTGTGCTTCAGAGACCTCCAAAGGAGAGAATTTTAGGAACTTTACGAATTCATGGATTTTATAAAGATTTGATGTAATTTAACCCATTGTAGACTTTTTTTTAAAAACCTAAAATTTTCCCATTTCAGGCCAGCAGGAGCCCCTTATGCTTGGCTTGTGTCCCAGGACCTCAAACGTTTTGAAAGACTCACTGTTTCTACACAAACACACATTAAATGCTTCTCCTTTGTTTTATAAGTGCCAAATATGTGCCCCATAGAATTTGCCTTTTCACTTTGCTTATGGTGTTTCCTGCCAAGCACAATATTTCTATTTTTCCGTATTCCGATTTATCGATCTTTACTTCGTTACTACAAGTATTTCTTGGCTTGTGCCATGGTAAGACCCATTTTTTTTCTCTTCCAGGGTATATAGGTTTTTACCCGTGTTGTCTTTGCTTGTACGATTTAAGCTTTGAGTTTTACCAATCAAATTTATTTGTTTTTTATTTTTCTTTTACCTTAAAGTATGATGTGAGGAATGAACGCGTGTTTGTTCTAAAGCATATTCAGTAACCCAAACACTAGTTATTAGAAATATTTTCACCACTACTGCTTCTAAGCACTTTAGTGTATGACCGAGTGTTCTATTCCATCATCAGTCATTCTACTCATGCATCGACCTCATGCTGTTTTGGTTATAAAGGGTTTAAAATAGGGTAGGCCAGCATCCTTCACAGTGTTTCTCAGGGTTTTCCCAACGATTTTCATTTGTTTATGTTATTATATGAAACTTGCAATTAAATACTTATTTCCAGAATAAAATCTGATGGCATATACAGCATCAAATCATATCAATTTTGCAAGTTCTCTAAAGGAAAATTGATAACTGTATATTGTGCCTAGGTATTTTATTTCTATAATATTTTAAACATCTTTTCGTTGTAGTATAATACACATAAAATTCACCATTAGTGACATTTAGTACATTCACTCTATTGTCTAACTATCGAGACTATCTACTAAACATTTTTATCACCCCCCAGAAAACCCTGAATCTGTTAAGAGTCACTCCTCGTTTCTCCCTCCCCTCAACACTTGGCAACCGCTAATCTGCTTTCTGTTTCTAAGGATTTGCCTATTCTGGATATTTCATTTTGCCTGAGGAGGAGCTACAAGTAAAATGCCCACCATACTGAGAAGGAATGTGGAGATGGAGAAAGAGAGTAGGGAATTTCATGAGGTAAAGCAAAGAATTTTATTAAAGGGTGACTTATATGCAGGATGATGGGTCAGGTGGGCAATGACCTAGCGGTATATTCAAGGTTTCTCCGAGATGCCTCCTGATGGACCCCAAGTTTATATAGGCGGTTCACAGAAAGAAAGCAATGGAAAAATCTACAAGGAAGTTACAAACTACAAAAACAAAAACAAAAAAACCCAATAAGTTGATGTTACTAACTCTAAATGTTCATGACAGTGGCGATCTTGTGATGTGCGTGAGCAGACTGGCACTTGTCATATCAGTACTTAATCATTAAGCTCCTTTATTACAATCAGCAAGTTGTTCCTATCTAATGTTCTGACTACCTTGCCCCTAGTTACCATATAGCTCTTGAAGTCAAGATTCACACAAAGGACACAAGTGGTAAGGTTTCAAGATGGAGTCAGTCATGCCCAGTCTTACACATATGAATGTAATTATAACCTACGTGGCCTTTTCTGTCACATATTATTTTCAATTCTATGTTTATGCTTTTGTAACTTTAGCTTCACCTCCCATTGTTACTTAGAACTGATTGTATTTTGTAAACATAAAAGTATAACCCTCTAAGAGACTTTTCTATCCAGTTAGTTTGCTGAATTTTACTCTGTGTGTGTGTGTGTGTGTGTGTGCATCTGTATGTTAGATTTTCCTACTGTTTTTTGTGTGTTTCCAGAGATATAATTATATCATCTGCATATGGACTTTTACCCTATAACCTACAATTCTTTTCTCACATTTTACTCCTTCTTGTTAAAATGTTTTGGCAATTCCCTTCAAGATGATGTTGTATATAGAGGAGACATGAAGCTCCTTAGAGATATTTCTGACTTTAGTGGGAGTTTCTGTAGTGTTCCCTAGATGGTTGTCAATTTTTGGAGGATACATCAATTCCAAATTTACTGTTTTTATAGAATATTATTTCTTGTTGAATATTGCCAACTTTTTTGTACTTATGAATATGAGCACCCTATTTTGCCTCTTTATCTATATATCTAGGATGAACTGTATTAGTGGATTTTCTAATATTAAATCTTATCTGCATTCAGGGAGTAAATTCTATTTGTTCATCATATATCTTTTTTTTTATATATATACAGATGACCGGTAAGGGGATCCTAACCCTTGGCTTGGTGTTGTCAGCACCACGCTCTCCCAAGTGAGCGAACCAGCCATCCCTATATAGGGATCCAAACCCGTGGCTTTGGTGTTATCAGCACCACACTCTCCCAAGTGACCCATGGGCCGGCCCCTTCATATATCACATTTAATCAAGTGTATGATAATATTTTATCATATGCAAGTGTATCATAATATTTTATCATATGCAAGTGTATCATAATATTTTACATAAGATTTTCCTATGTATATGCAGACAAACATTTTATGTATTACTTTATTTGCAGTAATTTTTTAAAGGTCTTGGTACCAATGTTCTGTTCAATTACTAAAAGTATTTTGAAGTTTTCTTACTTCAGTAATCTTTGAATATTTCAAGTAGCGTTTATATTAATGTATTTAACAGATGGTAAATCTCTTCTGTTAAATGATGTCATGATGCTTTTTGAAAAATTTATGTCTTAATTGACATTGATTATACATATTTATGGAGTACAGAGTTATATTTCAATACGTGTATACAATGTGTGATGATCAAAGCAGGGTAATTGGCATATTCATTATCACAAAAATTAATCATGTCTTCACGATGACAACATTTTAGTTCCTCTTTTCTAACCACTTGAGAACATACAATAAATTATTGTTAACTGTAGATGCCTAGCACTACTGTACACCACTGGACTTTTTTTGTCTTATCTAGGAGTAATTTTGTATCCATTAACCAGCCTCCTCTTATCCCCTCCTCTCCCTCTTCCCAGCCTCTAGTAACCACAGTTCTATTCTCTACTTCTAAAAGCTCAACTTTTTTTTTTTTACTCCCACATATTAGTGAGAACATGCAGAATTTATCTTTCTGTGCATGATCTATTTCACTTAACACAATGTCTTCCAGGCTCATCAATGTTACCTCAAACGACAGGATTCCATTCTTTTCCATGGCCCAGTAGTATTCCATTGTGTATATTTGCCACATTCTCTTTATCCATTCATCTGTTGATGAACACCTAATTTAATTCCATACCTGGGCTATTTGAGCTATACAGAACTGTGATAAACTTGGGAGTGCAGATAACTCTTCAGTTTGCTAACTTCCTTCTCTTTGGTTAAACATCCAGTAGTGGAATTACTGAATAATAAGGTAGTCCTACTTTTAGTTTTTTCAAGAACTTCTGTACTGTATTCCATAATGGTTTTACTAATTTACCTTCCAACCAACAGTTTAGAAGAGTTTCCTTTGTTCTGCATCTTCACCAGCATTTGTTAGTTTTTATCTTTTTGATAATAGCCATTTTAATTAGGGTAAGATAGCTCATTTTGGTTTTAATTTGCATTTCCTTCATGATTAGTGATAGTGAACATTGTTTCATATACCTGTTGGCCTTTTGCATGTTTTCTGTCAAGAAATTTCTATGCAGGTCATTTGCCCATTTTTAAATGAAATAATAATAATTATTATTTTGCTGTTAAGTTCTTTGTATATTCTGGATATCCCTTGTTAGATGAATAGTGTGCAAATATTTTCTCCCGTTGTTCTGGTTGCATGTTTGCTCTGTTGATTGTTTCTTTTGCTGTGCAGAAGCATTTCGGTTTGATGTAATTCCATGTGTCTATTTTTGCTTCTGTTGCCTGTGCTTTAGAAGTCTTCTTTATCAAACTGTTGCTCAAAGCAATGTCTTGAAGGGTTTTTCCTATGTTTTCTTCTAGTAGTTTTATAGCTACAGGTCTTTAAGTCCTTAATACATTTTGAGTTGTTGTTGGTATATGGTGAGAGATAGAAATCTAGTTTCTTTCTTCTGCACAAGTATACTCAGTTTTCCTAGCACCATTTATTAAAGAGGCTCTCTTTTCCCCATGTATGTACTTGGCAGCTTTATGAAACATCACTTGGCTGTTAGGACGTGGATTGATTTCTGGGTTCTCGATCTGTTCCTTTGATCCATGTGTCTGTTTTTATGTCAGTACCATGCTGTTTTCATTACTAAACGTTTATGTATATTCTGAAGTCAGATAGTGTAATGCCTCCGGCGTTGTTCTTTTTGCTCAGGATTGCTTCTTTTTTTTTTTTTTTTGCTGCTGCCTGATAGGGGGATCTGAACCCATGACCTTGGTGATATAAGGCTGTGCTCTAACCAACTAACATAACTGGCCAGCCTCAGCATTGCTTTGGCTATTTGGGGCCTTCTGTGGTTCCATACGAATTTTGAGATTGTTTTATCTATTTCTGTGAAAAATGTCACTAGAATTTTGATAGGAATTGCATTGAATCTGTAGATCATTTTGGGTAGTATGGTCATTATGACAATATGTTTTCTTCCAATCCATGAACATGGGATGTTTTTCCATTTTTTTGTGTCCTAATTTTTTCATCTGTATTTTGTATTCATTGTACAGATCTTTCCCCTCCTTGGTTAAACTTATTCTCAGATATTTTATTTTTTTGGTAGCTATGGTAAGTGGGTCTGCTTTCTTGATTTCTATTTCAGCTAGTTCATTGTTAGTGAATAGAAATGATACTTATTTTCTTTACATTGATTTTGTATTCTGCAACTTTACTGAATTTATCAGTTCTAAGAGCGTTTTTTTTGATGGAGACATTAGGTTTTTATATGTATAAGATCATATCATCTGCAAACAGGGACAATTTGACTTCCTCTTTTCCAATTTAGATGGCCTTTGTTGCTTTCTTCTGCCTAATTGCTTTGCCTAGAACTTCCATTACTATGTTAAATAAGAGGTGAAAGTAGGAATGCTGGTCTACCTGTTAGAAAAAAAGCTTTCAACTTTTTTCTCCATTCAGTACAATGTTAGCTGTGGGTTTGTCATATATGGCCTTTATTGGGTTGAGATACTTTCCTTCTATACCTAATTTGTTGAGAATTATTATCATAAAGGTACATTGAATTTTATCAAAAAGTATGTTGAATTTTATCAACATAAATGTATGTTGAATCTTTTCTGCACCTATAGGGATGATTATATGATTTTTGTCCTTCAGTTTGTTGGTGTTGTATGTCCTGTTTATTGATTTTCATATGTTGAACCATCCTTGCATCCCTGGGATAAATCCCACTTGATAATTACATACAATATTTTTGACGAGCTGTTTAATTTGATTTGCTAGTATTTAGTTGAGAATTTTCGCCTCTATGTTCATCTATTGTTCTCTAGTTTACTTTTTTTGTTGTTGTTGTACCCTGTCTGGTTTTGGTATCACGGTGATGCTGGCCTCATAGAATGAGTTTGGGAGAATTCCCTCTGCTTTGACATTTTATAACAGTTTGAGAAGAATATTTATTAACTCTTCTTGAAAATGTGGTAGAATTCAGCAATGAAGCCATCCAGTCCTGGGCTTTTTTTTTTGTTGGGAGAATGCTGATTACTGATTCAGTCTTGTTACTAATCTGTTATTGGTTTGTTCATGTTTTCTATTTCTTCTTCTTTCTGTCTTGGTAGATTGTGCCAAGAAATTTATTAATTTCTTCTAGGTTTTCAGTTTTTTGGCATACAGTTTTTCTTAACAGTCTCTAATGATTCTTTGTATTCTGTGATACCAGTTGTAATGTCTCCTTTTTTATTTCAGATTTCGTTTTTGGGCAGTCTTTTCTCTTTTTTCCTTAGGTAGTGTAGCTAATGGCTTGCCAATTTGTTTATCTTTTCAATAAACTAAACTTTTTGTTCACTGATCCTTTGTGTCATTTTTTTGGTCTCTCATTTACTTATACTCTGATCTTTATTATTTCTTTTTATCTACTAATTATGGGATTGAATTATTCTTGCTTTTGTAGTTCCATGAGGTGCAATGTTAAATGTTTTACTTGAAATCTTTTTACTTTTTTGATGTAAGAACTTAGTGCAATAAACTGCTGCTAATCTGATAGGGTTTCCCTTACAGGTGACTTGACATTTTTCTCTTGCTGTTTTAGAATTTTCTCTTTGTCTTTGACTTTTGGCAATGTGACTACACTGTGTCTTGGAGAGGATTTTTTTGTTGTTGTTAAATCTGTTTGGGGATCTTTGAGCCTCTTGGATCTAGAACTCCATATCTCTTCCAACAGTCGAAACATTTTCAGCTATTTCATTTAATAGATATTTCATACCTTTTCCCTCCAGTTCCCTTTCTGAACACCCATAGTATGAATGTTGTTATGCTTAAAGTTGTTTCAAAGATCTTGTAGGCTTATATTCTTTTGCATTCTTTTATGTTTTACTTTTTGTCCGACCAGGTTATTTCAAAAGACCTGTCTTCAAGTTCAGAAATTCTTTCTTCTGCTTTATCTAGCTTGCTGCTTAAACTCTCAATTGTATTTTTTATTTCATTTAATGAATTGTTGAGTTACAAGATTTTTGCTTGGTTCTTTTTTAAAGTATCTGTTTGTTGAATTTCTCCTTCAGGTAATGAATTATTTTCTAATTTTGATGTGTTGTCCATCTGTATTATCTTGCATCTCACTGAGTTTCTTTAAGGTTTTTTTTTTTTTTTTAATTCCTTTTCAGATATTTCATAGATTTTCTTTCCTTGGGGTCTGGTACTGGAGAATTATTCTATTCCTTGGGTTGTCATCTTTGTCTTCCATGTTTCTCTTATCTCTATGTTGATGTTTGGGCATCTGGTGATACAGTCCCTCTTCTGACTTTCTGCAGTATCTTTTGAAGAGGGAGATTCTGTCCTGTAGATGTGTTCTATAGTGTCAGCTAGATAGTGTGTTCAGTTCTTGGTGAGTGCAGTCACATCGTCTCCACGTGATTTCTTCAACTGTTTTCAACATAGGAGTTATCTGTGAATACCTCCATGGCCTATGTGCTGGGGTGCTCAGCAGCTCCTTGCTGGAGTGGGTGAGACTGGGCAGGTTTGCTGGGGCTGAGGCAGGACCTTGAGTCTCTAGGAAATGTGCCGGCAGACTCAGTGATTTCTCAGGTAAAGTGGGCAAACCTGGTTGGGGTTGCTGGGGTTGCTGACTGGACTTTGGTGTTTTGGAAAATATGCTGTTCCACCACTAAAGTGGGCAGGATTGCCAGGAATGAGTGGAATTGTGGACCCCTGGGAGAAGCACTGGCACACTCTGCAGCTTCTCAGCTGAAGTGGCCAACCTCATGGAGGTCACTGGTACTTTGGGTAGGATCTTGGCCTGCTGGGAAAGGCACTGGTGCATTCGGCAGCTTCTTAGCTGGTGTGAGTAACAGTAGGGGGGTTATTAGGGTCTTGAGTAACATACTCAGGCCCTAGGAGAAGTGTCGGGGTGTTCTGAGGCTCCTCAGCTGGCGTGGGTAACCCTGGGTGGGCTCACTGGTACAGCAGCCAGAATCCTGTGCTCAGAAGAGAGGTGCAGGTATGCTTTGCAGCTCCTAAGATTAAATGGGTGACCCTGGGTGGGACTGCTGTGGCCAGAACCTTGGATGTCAAGGGACATGCTGAAGTTTCAGCAGCTCCTTGGCTAAAGTGGGCAACTCTGGGTGGAGTCACTGGGTCTACAAGTAGGACACTGAGCTCCCAGGAGAGGCGCTGGGACTTTCTGCAGCTCCTCAGCTGGAGTGGCTAACTTTGGGCAAGGATTCTGGAGTTGCATATAGGACCTGCCACCCACAAGAAAGATGGTGAGGCACTCTGCTGTTCTTTAGCTGTGGTGGATGGCTCCAGACAAGTTTGCTACAGCTACAGATAGGATTGCATAATCCCATCTGCCAACATGTAATTATTTGTCATTTTGGACTTTGTATCAGAGGCAAGAGCTGGACACCTCTAGTTAGCCATTTTCATCATGATTTTTTTGTTTGTGAGTAATTTTTACAAAACCTGTCCATTTCTTCTCTATAATAGAATAATAAAATAGTGATGTTCTATTTAGATTTTCTCTCTCTACTATGTCAGTATTGATAGAGTACATTCTCCTAGAAAATTGCCATATCATTGGCATTTCCAAATCAGTATTCATTAAGCTATACAAATTATTTAGGGTTTTTAAAATTATGAAATTTATTGTTGGAATAGTTTTGGATTTACAGAAAATAATTGCAAAGCTCGTACAGAGAGTTCTCATAAACTTTGTACTCAATTTCTTTTATCATTAAGATCTTAGGAGAGTACGGTACATTTGTCACATTTAGTGGATCACCACTGATACATTACTGTTAACTGATTCACACTTTACTCAGATTTCCTTAGTTTTTACCTAATGTCCTTTATCTCTTCCTGGACCTCATCCAGAGTACCATATTACAATTAGTAGTCATGTCTACTGAGGTTGCTCTTGGCTTTGACAGCTTCTCACCCTTTCCTTGTTTGGGATGACCTTGGCAGTTCTGAGGACTACTGGCCAGGTATAAGTGGCACTGTCATTGCCGTTACTGGTGAGAGCAGCTCTATTGGGACTTCTATAATGTCTTTCTCTTAGTCAGACTGGAGTTAGGTGTTTTGTGGAAGAGTGTTAAAAGAAAGTTCTATATTCATCAGACCATGTCAAGGGCTCACACTATCAACATGACTTACCACTGTTGAAGTTGACTTTGATCACTTGGCTTAGGCTGTGTTTGTCAGGTTTGTCCAGTGTAAAGTTAATCTTTTCTGCTACGAGATGCTGTATTCTTGAACAGGAAGTAACTATACACAGCCTAGACTTAAGGAGTTGGGGGTTATTTTCCACCTCCTTTACTATATAGTATCAACACAAATTTGGATTCTTCTACATGGGTAATTAGTCTCTTCTCCCAATATATTTAATGTTGGAACATTTACTTATATCATAGGCTACCTAATGTTTTTCAATATCAATTCTTGTTCTTCCTTGCACTTTTACCCCATTAATCAATCATTACCAGTCTTTTTTTGTCATTCAGTTCCTCCTCCCATAACATAATAGAGAAGGAATCTGAAAGTTCAGGGGCCTCAGATTTAGGAAATAAAAAAACAATTTTATTACAGAAGAAAATCTCAGGGACACACATGCTTTGCTGGAGTCCCTATGGCTTAAAACTTAGCATTTTCTTCTCTGTCCATGGGAGCCCGTGGAGATAAAGAAGCCTCTCCCACACACTGCAACAGTGTTCTGGAGATGCATACTGGACTATTCTAATTGTTCCTAGTATTCTACTCTGCATGAGATCCAGGAAGAGATGAAGGACATTAGGTAAAAACAGAGAAATCTGAATAGAGGGTGAATCAGGTAACAGTTAACTGGGATAATTTGTTAAAAAATATCGTTAAGTTACCGTAGCATGCACAGTCATTGTTACTGCAGATGAAGTGAAGTCATAGAATCACAAATCTCTGTCTCAGGGACTGGCTTTCTCTCTCTCACCAATGTACTGGCCTTTGGGACCTTCACAATGAGTCCACCATTAGCAGCAGGAAGGAGTATAGTGAGTATTTTCTATTTTATTCTGAAAGGCCATCTGTTAAGGAAAAGAGTATATCATGGATCTGGGGAGGTGCTCAGTTTGAAAAAAAGATTCTTCCTGGCAGAAACTGGCCCAGATGTCCCCTTGGGTGTAGGAATAATTCCTGGAGTATTTGTTGAGCCTGTGAAGAAAGATTGGAGGTCCTGGACTCTACATCAATCCCTCACGCCTCTTAAGGTAATTTAATGTAATCCACATTCGTGGTGATGCTTGCTGTTTTATCCTAATAGTAATATAATGGATATTTAAGTCAATCCGTAATTGTAATTCTGAATCACATCCACCATACAAGAATGACAAGCACTGTTTTCAAAATAACAGGTGTTGGTAGAAAACCTCTTCATATGATGATGAATAAAGATAACATAATCCTTTAGAATAACAATGTATGAGAGGAGATGGCTATAATGTGTTTAACAAACACCGTAATTCTGTCTCCACAGAAAAAACACCTGTGGTCTTTGGATTGTAGTTAAATTAGTATCCTTCTAGAAGTTATGCAACAGCTATTTGAGAAAAAGTTAATATGATTCTGAGTTACAGAGAAAACAAAATCTGGGACTTGGCAGTGTGCAGACTGACATGCACCTTGATATATATCTCATTTTTAAAATGTTTTCATATCACCCTAAGATCACAAGAAATCTATTATTTAAACTTTTTTAATGTACATGATGCTGGGCCTTGTCGATGCCATTTTGAATACTTGTCTTATATTTGAGTCTATTTCAATAATTATTACATTATCTCTTGTAAAGTTGCAGTTAATCCTCCTTTATTGTTAATCAATGATATTAATTATATAATATGTAATCAAAAATAACCTCAGTCTTTTAGTGCTTCATCTCTTATATATGTTTCAAAATCCATCATTTATCCAACCATATTATGTTGCAAAGATTTCCATGGGTACTATCATTGTACTGTTTTCCTGGGATAAAAAACAAATACATCATCTGTCACCATCATAATATTAATACACTCTTGACCCAATATATTCAACACTTGGTCTTGGATAATCATATCTTATAGGATTATATAGTAATCAGTGTATTGTCATCTTATTTGTACTTGAATATTTATTCACGGGTAATTTGAGTCCAACATATTAATATATATACATAATTATAGATTAAAACCATTTAAAAATGGCAGGGATTACCAAAAATAATACAGATGTTGAGGATCAGAAAAGCAACACTGACTAGTTTTCTTCATGTAGCATTGTGATTAAGACATTTCTCTTTGCAGATAAAAGACAGAGATTTGGGGTCTGTTGCTGCCAGTTAGTGCAATATGAACTAGAACAGTCTTCACAAACTGTGCCTAGGGTCTCCTTATCTGTAAAATAATAATAACAGTAGTTATCTCAGAGAATTGCAAATGTAATCAGTTATTTTATATAAAATGTTAATAACACTGACCTTTATTTTAAGCACCATATAAATAAATCATAACATGCAAAATTGTGAATTCAATTATGAATACAAAAACTCAGTGTTTCTGAGTGGAGAGGACTGCATTTCACTTGTCATGGTGATGGTGATACAAATCTCATTTCCCTGCAGGACACTGCCACTCTGCATATGATTGTCAGGGTCTGAGAAGTAGCAGAATGGTCTCCAGGGATTTGGCAATAAGAATTATCTCCTTATCACAACTACACTTGAAATATTGGAGAATTTCTCCTTTCTTTATTATTATGGCATCATTGACTTCAGTGAATGAAGTTTAAAGTACACAGATTTGGTTCTCAGGCACTTGACTTTTGCCAGCACCTAGAGACCCCCTTGTGAAGTTGACCTCCACACAATGAGAGCTTTTCGGTTGAAACATTTCCTCAGAGATTTTGTTTGCCAACTTGTTTTCTGTGCTCCCAATATGACCAAGGGAGTGTCCTTTGACACCAACTGTCTGCTGAGTGTCCTTCATGCCTTCACCGTCAGCCTCAGAAACTCCACGTGGACAAAGTTTAAAGCACAACATTGGCTATCTGGTTAGCTCAGTTGGTTAAAGTGTGATGTTGTAACACCAAGTCAAGAGTTTGTAGCCCTGTCCTGGCTAGCCACCTATAAAAAAAAAAGCAAAAGATCCAAGTTCACTAGATTTTCTATTTACTTGTGCTATATTTTGTACATGCTTGTAAATATAATTGTTTTTATATACATGTCTACAAAACAGTGGGAAAACAATATTGTGACAGTAAACCTTATCTATCAATAATTACTTTATATGTAAATGGATTAAACTACAAGTCCACAGACACAGAATTAATTTTTTAAAAACTCCAAAAAAAATAAAACAAAACAAGAACACCACCCAAATATATGCTGTCTAAAATAAACTCACTTTAAATTTAGGAAAACATAGACTGAAAGTGAAGGGATGGAAAAAGAAATTCTATGTAAATGGTTACTAAAAGACAGCAGAAGCAGCTATATTTAGAAAATAGGCTTTAACTCAAAGCTATGACAATACACAATATTTTTTATGCGTTAAAGATTAAAATGTCGATTGAATAGAAATATAGAGCAACACAAATATACATATATACCCAAACTCAGAGTGCCTGAATAATTAAAGCCAACATTACCAGGTCTGCAGGGAGAAATAATGGGCAATACGATAGTAGAAAATTTCAAGATTTCATTTTCTATAATCAATAGACCATCCAGACAGAAAATTAATATGAAAACAGCATAATAAACAACACCACCAACAAAATGGATCTAACAGACAAATACAGAACTTTCCACACAACAGCAGAAGAATTCACATTCTTTTTAAGCACACATACAACATCCTCCAGCACAAAAAAGAAAACCAGAAATTAATAACAGTAAGAACCTGGGAAAATTTACAAATACACGGAAACTAAACACCACATTCATGAACATTCAATAAGTCAAAAAGGAATTCTAAAGGAATTTTTTAAAAATGTCACGAGATAGTCAAAAATAAAAACACAACATGCCAAAATTATCAAATGCAGCAGAACAGTATTAAGTAAAATGATTATTATCAGTAAACTGCATTTAAAAAAAGAAGAAATAAATAAAAGAGGATAAACAATATATGAAAACATTTCTATCCCAGTAACATGGCAGCCATTGCAATGTCATAGCACAATGCATTAATCACCTGTTTATGGCGATGATGCCATCAATATACTTAATGCACTGCCAGTCGCATACATGTCGCATACATGTATAGCAAATACAATTATGTAAAGTACATAGTACTACGCATATTGTGTTTACCGCATCTCTTGATCACATTATTTTCCCTTGTTCTTGATTTAACCAGATGTTGTTTTGTTCATCATGATTCCTAAGCATAAAAAATCCATTGCTAATGTTGCCAGCAAAAGGCCATGTTGAGTAACTGACTTGGAAACAAAATTAAGTGATTAAGGACTACAAAGGTCAAAAATCAGTGGCTACTGCTTGCCAGTAAGGCACGTCCTGTTCTACCAAAGCTATGATCTTGGAGAACAAGAACAAACTGGTGGAAGCTGTTAAAAGATCTGCTTCACTGAATGCAATGAAACTAACACAAATACAAGAAGGGCCTGTAGCAGATATGGAAAAACTTCTAACGATCTGGATTGAAGACCAGACACAGAAGTGTGTCCCTCTCAGCACCATGACAATCACGACCAAGGCAAAAATTGGTTTGTGATAATAAAAGGTGGGACCCAGCTGTGATACTGAATTTAGAGCTAGCTCTAGGTGGTTTAAACAATTCAACAATTGTTATTCATTACATGATGTGAAAGTGAGTGTGTTCTCTGCAAGTGCTGCTGTGAAAGCAACTGCAGAACTTTGAGAAACTGCATAAGCTGATTGTGCAGGAAAATTACTTGCCAGAGCAAATCTCCAGTAGGGATGAACCTGCCCTATTCTAGACTTAAATGTCTAAAAGGACTTTTACCTATAAGGAGGCCAAGTCAATGCCAGGTCTCAAGGCTATTAAGGACAGATAACAGTCTTGCTTGGGGGGCAATATTTTAGGCTACAAATTGAAACTCTTAGTAAGCTGGCGCAGTGAGAACCCCAGGGCCTCCAAACATTAATAAGCACACCCTGTCAGTGTACTACAGGAGCAATAAGAAGTCATGGATAACCCAGCTCCTCTTCCAAGAAGTCCTTCTGAATTGCTATGCCGTTTGGAGAATAACGTGACTTTGAAAATCTTGCTTATTGTTGGTAAGTCTCCCACACATTCTCCTTTTACTTGTGATCTTTATCCCAATATCAAAGTGGTGTCTCTCCCTCCAAACACCACCTCTTTGATCCAAGCCATGGATCAAGGAGTTCTAACAGCTTTTAAGGCCTACTCTCTGAAGAGTACCTTTTCCCAGGCTATTGCTGCAACTGAGGAAGACACTAAATAGATACTCATGCAATTCCGGAATGACCCCTATACAAATATACTGTTTTTTATCTTTTACACAGCATTCTTACTGTACCTTTTCTTTTTTCTTTTTCTTTTTTGGTGGCTGGCTGGTATGGGGATCTGAACCCTTGACCTTGGTCTTTACTGTACCTTTTCTATGTTTACATATATTCAGATGCAAAAATTACTTACTACTGTGTTACAGTTGCCTATAGTATTCAGTACAGAAACATGCTGTACAGGATTGCAGCACTGGAGCCATAGGCTACACCATACAGGGCACCATCTAGATTCATATAAGTTTACTCAAAATGTTCGTACTACAAAGAAGTCACTTAATGATACATCCCTCAGAATGCATCCCTGTTGTTACACATTGCATGACTGTACATAAAAATAGGCAACGGGTGTATGAAAAGATACTCAACATCATTAATCATCAAGGTAATGCAAATAAAATCTACAATGAGACATCACCTCACATTTGTTAGCATGGCTGTTATCAAAAGACAGATGATAATAAATATCGGCAAGAATGTAGAGAAATTATAATCCTTCTTTCCTTGTTGTTGGAAATGTAAAATGGTGCAGCAATAAAAAAACTATAGGAAATTTCCTTAAAAAATAAAAAGATGAACCAGCAATTGCCCATCTGGGTATTTATACAAAAGTATTGAAATCAACATCATGAAGAGATATTGGCACTCCCATATTCATTGCAGCATTATTCACAAATTCAAGATGTGGAGAGAACTTAAATGTTCATCAATAGGCAAACAGATAACAAAAATATAGTATATACATATAATGAAATATTACTTGATCTTAAAAAGGTAAAAATTACTACTGTACATGACAACATGAGTAAACCCTGAGGACAATATGCTAAGTGGCATAAGCCAGTCACAGGACAAATACTGCATGATACCACTTACATGAAATATCACAAACTGTTACATACATAGAAACAGAGATGAGAGTGGTGGCCTCCAGGGGACGAGTGTGGGGAGCGATGGGGGATTGCTATTTAATGGGTAGAAAGTTTCTGTTATGCTGATGATTAACTTCTAAATATCTGCTGTACATCTTCGTGCCCACAGTGAACAATATTGAATTTTACACTTAAAACTTAGCTGAGAGGGTAGGGCTTATGTTAAGTGTTCACACCTCAATAAAAAAGAAATTCTCACAACAGAGTAATATCCAGGCACAGATGGAGACTTTAGATAATTCTATCAAGCCTGTAAAGATGAAATAGCAATTGTAGACCATTTATTTTAGGAAGCAGAAGAGGAAGGAGTATTTCCAAAGTCAAATTATGAAGTCAGTATTACCATGACACCAAAATAGTAAAAAGATATTGGAATTTTTTTGGTTTTGGGGTGTTTTTTTTTGGTGGCTGGCCAGTAAAGAGATCCAAACCCTTAACCTTGGTGTTATCAGCACCATGCTCTAACCAATGAGCCAACCGGCCAGCCCAGAAAAACGTATTAAAAATAAATAAATAAATAAATAAGAACTAAACCCCACGTACAGGTGAAAAATTCTTAACAAAATTAGAAATAGAAATCAGAAGTATGTAGAAAGAACTGAACACCAATTGAGCAAAGGGGGTACATTCAAGAGAGGAAAGACTTTCATTATTCAAAATCCAGTCAATGTAATCCGCAATATTAACAGGGTGAAGAAGACATACCACAGGATCCTATCAATTCATGCAGAAAAAAATATTCAACAAAATTCACCACTCAATCATGATATAAACTTTCAGAAAAGTAGGAACAGAGGGAAAATTCCTCAACTCAATAAAGAACACCTAGAAACCTTACAGCAAACACCATGTTTAATGGTGAAAGACTGAATGCTTCCCCCAGAGATCGGGGACAAGGCAAAGATGTCTACATTTAGCACTACTGTTCGATACCATATTAAAAGTTCTACTATGAAATGAGGGAAGAAAATGATATAACAGTATAAAATACCAGAAAGGAAGATATAGTATACACATTAGTAGAATATATGATGATTGTGACAGGCTGAATAATGTCATCCTTCCCCCAAGGGATGTGTATGGCCAAATCTGTATAATTTCTGTTACTTCATTTGGTAAAAAGGAGTTTGCAAATGTGATCTACTCAATCTTGTGATGGAAGATTAATTATTCGGAATATCTGGTAAAGGATATATAATCACAAGTGTGTATATAAGAAGGACACAGGTGGAGTTAGAGTCTTAAAGAAGTTGGCGATGTGATGAAAGCAGAGCAACAGAAATAAAGAGATGTTACAATGAAACCTTGCTGACTCCAAAGTGGACCATGAAGCAAGAGACAGAAGTAGCCTCTGAATCCTAGAAACAGTAAGGAAACAAAATCTCCCCTGGAGTTTCAAGAAGGATCACAGTGCTGTGAACCCATGCCCGAGTTGTGATCTGTAGAACTGTAGGAGAACAAATTTGTGTTGTTTTAAGCCACTCCCTCTGTGGCAGTTTGTTCAAGTAGCAATAAAAAACCAAATAAAATGGCATACATAGAAAAGCCCAACGTATCTACAAAAATCTCTGGAATGAGTTAGATTTCAAGGTCTCAGGATAAAGGATCAACATATAGAAATCCATTATTTTCTATACACTAGCAATTATCACTTTAGTCCACAAAACAAGTCTCAACAAATTTTAAAAACCTGAGATTATATCAAGCATTTTTTCTGACCACAATGGAATCAGAAATCAATAGCAAGAGAAACATTCAAAACTGTACCAATATATGGAGACTAAATGACATACTCCTGAATGACCGATGTGTCAAAAAAAATTAAAAGAAAAATTTTAAAAATTAGTAAAACAAAGGAAAACAGAAACACAACATAAAAAAACCTATGGGATGTAGCTAAAGCAGTCCTAAGAAGAAAGTTTATAGGAATAAATGCCTACATCAAAAAAATGGAAAGATTTCGAATAAATAACCTAACAATGCATCTTAAGGAACTAGAAAAGCAAGAACACACCAAACCCAAAGTTAGCAGAAGGAAAGAAATAATAAAGATCAAGCTGAAACAAACAAAACTGAAACCAAACAAACAATACAAAACATCACAAAACAAAATGTTGGTTGTTTGAAAAAATAAAAGAAATTGACGAGCAGTTAGCTAGACTAACCAAGAAAAAAAGGAATGACTCAAATAAATAAAATCAGTAATGAAAAAGAAGACATCGCAACTGATACTACAGAAATACAAAGGATCATTAGAGATTATTATGAACAATTATATGCCAACAAATTGGAAAACCTAGAGAAAATAGATAAATATCTGAACATATGAAATCTACCAATATTGAACCATGAATAAACAAAAAACCTGAACAGATGAATTACAAGCAACAAGACTGAGTCAGTAATAAAGTCTCTGATCAAAGAAACCCCAGGATCCACCATGGGCACCGAGGAGAGCACTGATGCAC
Organism: Cynocephalus volans; assembly: GCF_027409185.1. Taxonomy (NCBI): domain Eukaryota; kingdom Metazoa; phylum Chordata; class Mammalia; order Dermoptera; family Cynocephalidae; genus Cynocephalus; species Cynocephalus volans. The sequence continues at coordinate 5,349,149 of NC_084462.1, read as the reverse complement.
CTGCACCCAGCCTGGCCCACACCCTGCTGTGGCACCTCCCTCCCCTCACCTCAAGCCGCAGCGCATGGCGGTGGCAGCGCCTCCAGCCCGAGTGACCTGCGTCGCCGGCACCAGCTGATGGTGATAGGGCTGAGCCGAGGTGAGGCAGTGGCAGTGACAGCAGTGGCCCAGCCCTCCATGGTCCCTTGGCTGCTCTGGCTGGGAGCCTGCAGAGGAGATGGCATGGCAGCAGCCAATCTGACAGAAACATCTTAGGATCTTGGTGTTTGGACATAGGAGTACCAGCTTTGAGAAGCCCATGGGGTCCTGAGGTGGCCAGCTGTGGGCCTTGGCCCCACCCAGTGCCAACCACAACCACGCTGGAATCAGAGCCAGAAGCCCCTAGGGTCCTCAGATGGGGGCCAAGGGGCTCAGTCTCACCCCTCCGACCCCTGACTGCAACTAGGCCAGTGAGGAAGACAGCCATGGGCCAGCCCCTCCCCCATAACCTCCCCCAATATTTTAGAACATACTTTTACTAAAAAAAGAAAAAGAAAAAGAAAGAAACCCCAGGACTGGATGGTTTCACTGATGAATTCTCCCAAATGTTTAAAAAAGAATTAATACAAATGCTTCTCAAACTCTTCCAAAAAATTTAAGAGGAGGGAAATCTTCCAAACTCATCTATAAGGCCAGCATTACCCTGATACCAAAACCAGACAAGGACACAACAACAAAAAAACTATAGGCCAATATCCCTGATGAACACCGATGTAAAAATTCTCAACAAGATACTAGCAAACTGAATCCACCAGCATATTAAAAAGATCATTCACCATGATCAAGTGGGATTTAACCCATGGATACAAGGTTGGTTTTACATATGTAAATCAATAAATGTGATACAACACGTCAACAGAATGAAGGCTAAAAACCGTATGATCATCTCAACTGACGTGGAACACGCATTTGATAAAATTCAACACCCTTCATGATAAAAACATGCAACAAATTAGGTATAGAAGGAAAGTACCTCAACACAATACAGGCCATATAGGACAAACTGACAGCTAGCTGAGTGGGGAAGAACTGGAAGAAGACAAGGATGCCCTCTCCCTCTGCTCGTATTCAACATAGTACTGAAGTTCTAGACAGATCAATTAGGCAAGAGAAAGCAATAAAGGGAAATATAAATTGATAAAGAGAAAGTAAAATTGTCCCTGCTTGCAGACGACAGGATTTTATATACAGGAAAACCTAAAAGCTCCACCAAAAAACTCTGAGAATTGATAAAAACAAATTCAGTAAAGTTGCAAGATACAAAATCAACATACAAAAATCAGCAGCATTTCTGTACACCAATAACAAGCAAAATGAAAAAGAAATTAAGAAAGCAATCTCATTTACAAAGCTACTAAAAAACAAAACAAAACAAGGGGCCGGCCCATGGCTCACTTGGGAGAGTGTGGTGCTGATAACACCAGGCACACGGGTTCAGATCCCTATATAGGGATGGCCAGTTGGCTCACTTGGGAGAGCGTGGTGCTGATAATACCAAGTCAAGGGTTAAGATACCCTTACCAGTCATCTTTAAAAAAAACAAAAACAAAACAAAACAAAACAAAACAAAAACAAACATAGGAATTAATTCAGCCAAAGAGATGAAAGATTGCTACAATGAAAACTATAAAACACTGAAGAAAACAACTGAAGAAGTTGCAAAAAATAATAAGATGTTCATGGGTTGGAAGAATTAATACTACTGAAAGCAATCTACATATTCAATGCAATCCATATCAAAATATTAATGACATTTTTCACACACACACACACAAAAATTCTAAAACTCATATGGAATCATAAAAATACCCCAAATAGCTAAAACAATCCTGAGCAAAAAACAAAAACCAAAAAAATTTGGAGGCATCACACTACCTGACTTCAAAACATACTACAAAGTTACAGTAACCCAAACAGCCATGGTACTGGCATAAAAATACAGACACACAGACCAATGGAACAGAATAGAGAAACCAGAAATAAAACCATGTATTTATGGCCAACTGATTTTCGACAAATGTACCAAGAATATTCACTGGAATCAAACTAAATGCCTATCAACAGCTTAATGGATAAAAGTGTGCACACACACACATGGAATACTATTTAGCTTTTTTTAAAAAATGAAATCCTGTCATTTGCAGCAATATACATGGAACTGGAGACCACCATATTAAGTGAAGAAAAGCAAGCACAGAAAGACAAATACTGCATGATCTCACTCATAAGTGAAAGCTAAAAAAAAAGTGGTTCAAATAGAAGTAGAGAGTAGAAATAATAGTTACCAGAGGCCAGGACAGGAGGCAGGAAAGGAGGAGAGGAAGTGGTGGGTTAATGGATACAAAGCTATGCTATTTACTCTAAGTGAATCAATGTACAGTATAGGCATGTATTGAAGCATCACACTGTATTCTACAAATATGTACAAATAAATGTTAAAGTTGAAAAAATTTTTTAACTAGCCTCATTACTTAAAAAAGAAAAAACCACAAAAATCTACTAGCAATTATCATATGGAAGCTGATATTAAAAATACGATGCCATGTATGACTTCTCAAAAAAGTCATAAGAAGTACGTGTATATCTAACAAAATTGGGAGAACTTTTCTTGCTTGCTTGGTGGCTGGCTGGCATGGAGATCTGAACACTTGACCTTCATGTTATAACATCACACTCGAACCAACTGAGCTAACTGGTCAGCCCTGTGGAGAGAACTTTTACACTAAAATCTATAAAAGGTTCATGAAGGAAATCAAAGAACATCCAAATAGTTATACCATATCTATTTATTGGACAAGTAAACAGAAAAATGATGTTAAATTGCTCAAAATTCATAACAGGTTTAATGCATTGCCTATAAAGATATGCTGTAGATACACACTTATTCTAAAATTCATGTGGAAAGACAAAAACACTACAATAACTAAAAATCTGAAAAAGAATAAAATGATTGAAAACACTGCACTTGATATAACGACTTACAATATAATAAAGGTAATCAAGACATGCTATGGTTAGAGTACAAGATATACACATCACTGGAACAGAATAAGAGAAGGCAAAGAAAGTCTCCACACCTGCACTTCCAACTGACATTTGACAAAGGTACCAAGATATTAAACAAAGAAAGGATGTTCAAATAATGGTGCTGGACCAATTGAATGTAAAAAAAAAAAAAAAATCTCCACCTACACTTAAACTTGTCAAATATTAGCTCAAAAGATATTATATACTTAAATAGAAAATGTAAAAGCATAAAATGTAATGTATAAAGACTTAGGGGCCGACCCCGTGGCTCACTCGGGGCAGTGCGGCGCTGGGAGTGCAGCAGCGCTCCCGTGGTAGGTTTGGATCCTATATAGGGATGGCCGGTTCGCTCACTGGCTGAGCACGGTCACAGAAAAGGACAAAAAAAAAAAAAGATTTAGAAACAAAAACATACACAGTAAAATCTTCAGGAACTTGGGCTCCATGAAAAGCTTTTAGATTTGGCATCAAAAGTATGACCCCCCCAAAAAGCAATAAATGGGACTTTATCAAATTAAAACCTTTGGTCTGTTAAAGTGCTTGATAAACGGTTAAATGGAGAAAATATAAAGAGACATTTCACTGAAGTAGATGCCAAGAACAATAAGCAAATGAAAGGATTTTCTACTTCAATATCCATCACATCAACCTCAGCATTTTCTGCTTTCTCCATGTGAATCCATCTATTTGTCTGAAAAGTTAAAGTCATCAATGAGGTTTCATACCAACAAGTGAAAAAGACAAGTGCTTTTACAATTTCAACCTTTATATGTATCATTTGATATTTTGTTTAAAAAATTGGGGGGGTATAGGGAACTGATAGTATTGTTCTAAAAGGAGATTGTGGGGATGATGTTATAAATCTAAATGTACTAAAAAATCATTGAATTGCATACTAAATATGAAACAATTTCCTGTTTTGTAAATTATGTCAGTAAACCTGTTTATTTCTTAAATTGTAAGGTCACTTCTACATTCAGTACAACTCTAATTTATTTTATTTAATGCACACAATTCCATACCTTCCAGATTCAATTTTAGATGTCTTTCATAGTCTACTTCCATACTTATATTAAATTAATATAACTCATAAAATTAAAAGTTTGTTGATAACTTCCCATAACCAAATAAATACATGAACTGTAATTAATAATAATTCAGTGTCTACTCTAAAATAGTTTACCTCTTTCTTGTGTTTCAGGTTCTATACCTTAGCTCCCCACAATACTGTGCAATTATTACGGTGGTTGGTACCTTTGTACTTTTGTTTCTGGCTTAAGGGAAATCTGTTTTCTCTCCGTCACACCAGTGAATCATTCTTGGGTAAAAATATCCAACTTCCTCTTGGATAATTTTTCTAGGATTATATAGTAATCAATGTATCTAAAGCTCATTGAAGTATTAATTCATGGATAATACTGGCCTATGAAATAAAAGTATAAACACAGTAGAAACTTACCATGATCACAATTTTTTTTTCTTTTTTTGCAGCTGGTCGGTACTGGGATCCAAACCCATGACTTTGGTGTTATAAGGCTGTGCTCCAACCAACTGAGCTAACAAGCCAGCCCACCATGGTCACAATTATGTATAAATTAAAACCACTTAAAAATAAAAAAAAATGCCAGAGAGTGACATCATCAACATGACAGAAGAGGTAATTCCCAGCATTGTTCCTCCCCACTGTAAGAACCCAAATGCCCCAAGGGATCACACCGAGGAATGTAAGAACCCAAATGCCCCAAGGGATCACACCCTGATCACATAAGCCCTTCTTGGCCACACCCCATCATGGCGCTGGTTGCCCTCTAAGTAGGGATTGTATTTTAAGCCAATCAGCCTTCCCTAGAAGCCCTATATATACGTGTGTGTGCCGCCTAATAAACGAGCTCTCTCCACCTCGTCAACTGGTGTCGACTCATCCTTTCATTTGGTGCCGAAACCCGGGACGGAGCTTCTCTCGAGCTGTGACACTTTTCGGATCGCAGCAGCAGCACTTTCCAAGTCACCCCTCGGGAACTCCGTCCCGCCAGGACCAGCCTCCCTTCCACTGCTCACCATTGACGGTCCACCCTCGTCCATTCTTTTTGGTGCTGGCTCCTTCCACTCACCACCGGCTCATCATTAGGTAAGCCCCCTTTCCTAAAGGGCACCAGCCCTTTTCAGGCTACCACAGGGAGTCTAGATCATCCGGTAGCCCCTAACGCCCATACCCCACCCCACCACGGTCTTCACGACTACCATAAATTACTTTCATTTTTGGAGGTTAAAAGCCCCATTCTGTTCTCTCCTTCACCCTCCTGTCCACCACTCTCTTCTCTCCACTTCCCGGTCCGGGACCCGACCAGAAAATCCTGGCGCTCGGTTCCTTCAGGCACCGGGCTTTTGCCCTAGAGAAGTGGAGGTCTGAGTGATGACCCACACCTCCCTTCTCTCCTCCTGGTTCGTACCTGAACCTGCCGGGACTGACGTGACCTACTGGGGATGCCCTCTAGGATCCTGCCTTTCCCAACCAGCTGAAGGATCTGTCCTATCACTAAATCTCTGTCCGATTTCTGTCTAAATTCCCATTAAGAGACCAGAATGGGCGCTTCCTCCTCCTCCCTAGGGGACTCTCCACTTCAATGCCTTCTGAAAAACCTCACCAACCTTTCCCTCAGGATATTGAGCCCAAACTCCTCACCAAATTCTGTACACAAGATTGGCCTTATTATCCTTTAGATAATCAAAACACATGCCCCCTGAGGGCACACTAGATCCTAACATTCTACGAGACCTCTTTAACTACTGCCAGCACCTAAAAAAATGGAAGGAGATCCCCTACATCGAGGCTTTTCGCCTCTTGGCTCAGAACCCCACCCACTGCTCCTCCTGTGCTCCCTCTCAAGTCCTTTTAGCCTGTAAACCCTCTTCACAGTCACCCCTCGATTCTTCCACCTTTGACCCTGCTGATGAACCCCCACCCTACCGACCTCCTCCTCCCCCAGTGCCTCTGACATCCGCTCCTCCTCCCCCGTCATCCGCATCACTTTCTGCACCTCCTGCGCCATCCACTCCCCCGTCTTTACCCTCACCTACTCCTGACCCACTAAGCCCCCCTTTCACCCGTTCCCAAGGACCTCCCCCCACCCCTTTAACAATCGCCCCACTACGTGAGGTAGCTGGGGCTGAAGGAGTAGTTAGGGTCCATGTTCCCTTTTCCCTAGCTGACCTTACAGAATTAGAAAAAAGACTAGGCTCTTTCTCTACCGACCCTACCACCTACATTAAAGAATTCCAATGGATCCTGCAGGCCTACAGCCTCACACATCATGACATCTTCATGCTCCTAGCCAATACCCTCCTCCCCGAGGAACACTGCAGGGTCTGGGATACAGCCCAAACCCATGCCACTGACACCCATCGTACCAATCCGAATCACCCGCCAGGCCCCCAAGCAGTCCCAGAACAGGAACCTAATTGGGATTATAACATAGCCCAGGGAATCCAGGCTCAAGGCCGTTTTGCCTCTTGCTTAATAACTGGCCTCAAAAAGCAGCTCGCAAGGTCGCCAATTTCCAAAAAATTCAAGAAATTGTACCCCAACTCAGAAGATGGCCAGCATGTCCTTATGACCTATTTCCTGGCCCAATCCTACCCTGACATTAAAACTAAACTTAAAAAATTAGAGCAGGGTCCTGCAACCCCTCAGACCGAAATCCTTTCAGTGGCCTTCAAGGTTTTTCATAATCGGGAGGAGGAAAAAGAACGTTGAAAACAAAAGGCCGACCACGCCAACTTCCAGATGTTGGCCTGGCTTATCAAACCCCCTGGGCGCCCTCCCACAGCCTCCACCTCTAAGCCTCCACCTGGAGCCTGCTTTAAATGTGGAAAGGAAGGGCATTGGGCAAAGGCTTGCCCCACCCCCAGGCCACCCACCACTCCTTGTCCAAAATGCAAAAAGAAGGGATATTGGGGACCTGATTACCCCCTTGCCCGAAGGGGTGAGGGACCAACTGCCCCACAGTCCCCCGAACCATGGACACCACCTATGGTGGGCCTCGCTGAGGAGGACTGAAGGAGCCTTGGGTCCTTCCCAACCATCTCTATAACAAAGCAAGAGCCCAGGGTATCCATGGTTTTGGACGGCCACCCAATATCTTTCCTCCTGGACACTGCAGCCACCTTTTCGGTCTTAAGGGAATATAAAGGCCCCACCACCTCCAGCAGCTCTCCTATAGTTGGGGTAGGAGGTCAACAAATCTTTCCCCAAAAAACCCCTCTTTTAACCTGCTGCCTTCAAGGCACTCAATCCGTTTTCTCCCATTCCTTCCTAGTCATGCCACAATGCCCCGTCCCCTTGTTGGGTCGGGACATTCTATCACGGCTTCAAGTCTCCATTACTTTGCCCCTGTCCTCTTCCTCTTCCCCCGTTTCCTTCCTCCTAGCGCTAGTTCAAGCCCAAGATCCTACTAATTCCACCTCTCCAAAGAAGTCCTTACCCATGCTAATGCACCCTGTTAACCCCACAGTTTGGGACACTGCCAGCCCCGCTCTGGCCCAGTGTTCCGCTGTACACATAAAACTAAAAGACCCTTCCAAATATATTTGTCCATCCCACTCACTCCCCTTTTAATACTCCCATACTTGCTGTAAAAAAACCTAATGGCGCCTTTCGTCTCGTCCAAGATCTCCGCCTTGTTAATGCCGCTGTCATTCCCATTCACCCCCTTGTATCAAATCCATACACTCTTCTTTCCAACGTCCCAGTGACCTCTACTCATTTCTTGGTTCTGGACTTAAAGGATGCCTTCTTTTCCATACCCCTGGAAACCGGCACTCAGGACATTTTTGCCTTCACATGGACTGACCCCCTCTCCTGTCACTCCGAACAACTCACTTGGACGGTCCTGCCACAGGGATTTCGGGATAGCCCTCATATTTTCGGGCAGACCCTAGCACAGGACCTCAAATCTTTTCACTTAAACCATCCAGAGTCCACCTTATTACAATATGTGGACGATCTCCTTCTATGCAGTCCTTCATGGGAACAATCCCAAGCTGACACTGCCCATTTGCTTAACTTCCTAGCGGGTAGGGGATATCGAGTGTCCCCTGCCAAGGCCCAAATCTCCTTACCGTCTGTAACCCACCTTGGTTTTCTCCTCTCCCCGGGAAAGAAGGAAATCACCCTGGACAGAAAACAGTTTCTTACTGACCTGCCCATCCCCAAAACCAAAACAGAGATCCTATCTTTCCTGGGTCTAGCCGGATATTTCAGAGTATGGATCCCCAATTTCTCTTTGCTAGCCTGACCTCTGTATAATATGAGTAAGGGTCCTCCTGAAGAACCTTTGCTCTCCTCACCTCAGTGCCCTTTTCTCAAGCTTCGGCAGGCCCTTCTAACAGCCCCTGCACTTCATCTCCCTGATCTAACTAAACCCTTTTTCCTCTATGTTCATGAAAATACGAGACAAGCTCTGGGCATTCTAGGACAGAATTATGGCCCCTCCTTTGCCCCCGTAGCATACCTATCAAAACAATTGGACCCCACTGTACAAGGCTGGGCACGCTGTTTAAGAGCCCTGGCTGCGGGGCAGTTTCTGCATAAGGAGGCATCCAAATTAACATTTGGGGCACCTCTCACCATTCTCTCACCACATCACCTCAAAGACCTCCTTACCTATAAGGCTCTCCAATCCCTCCCACCTTCCAGAATCCTAACCCTCCTATCCTCGTTTCTGGAAAATCCTGCCCTATCCTTCACTACCTGTCCACTCCTATATCCGGCTACCCTACTGCCTATACCAGATTCCCCCAACACCCCTTTGCACAGCTGCGTAGAAAGACTTCAAAATTTTATACCTTACCGCTCTTCCATCACTGAGGGGCCCCTGTCTCACGCTGATCTCACATGGTTCACGGATGGGTCCTCATTCAAGGAAGGAAACACTCATTATGCGGGTTATGCCATAGTCTCCCTTGATTCAGTTATAGAGGCCCAACCTTTACCCAAGGGTACTACCAACCAGCAGGCTGAACTTATCACTGCCACGCGAGCCTGCGTTCTAGCTGAAGGAAGAACTCTTAACTTATACACTGACTCCAAATATGTCTTTCATATACTTCTCTCTCATGCCGCCATATGGAAAGAACGCGGTCTGCTTAACACCAAGGGTAACATGATCACCAACTCAGCTTTAATCTCCACATTAATTGAGGCATCTCATTTACCTTGTAAATTAGGAGTCATTCATTTCAGAGCCCACCAGAGGGATGATTCCCCAATCACTCGCGGGAATTGTAAGGCTGACCTCGCCGCACGCACTGCAGCACGGCACCCACAGACACAAAACCAACTTCCCATTCTTCCTTACGGCTCCCAAGGTTCACAGACACCCTCTCAGCCTCAACCGCCTAATGATGATAAGTCCTCTCTCTTTCGCTTGCTCCATGACCTGTTTCACTCTAGCCCCCAAACTTTATCCCAGTTTTTACAAGCCTTCTTCTCAGTCACCCCATCTGACAAAGCCCTCTTGCAAAAAATTTCCTACTCATGCACAATCTGCCAGCGTACCAATCCTAACACCCCTCTCAAACGTGGGCCATACCCCTCCCACCAGGCCAGAGGTCTCACACCCGCGGCCGACTGGCAAGTCGATTTTACACACATGCCTTCCGTCCGGCGCCTCAAATACCTCTTGGTGTTTGTTGATACCTTTTCAGGATGGGTAGAGGCATTCCCAACATCCAATAAAAAGGCCTCCACCATAGCCCAGACTCTCCTTTCCCAAATCATCCCATGATTTGGGATGCCCACTTCCATTCAATCTGACAATGGACCTGAATTTACCGCCCAGGTAATACAGAAACTCTCACTCTCTCTCCCCTGGCACTTACATTGCCCTTACCGACCTCAGGCATCTGGAAAGGTAGAGAGAACCAACAGAACCTTAAAGGACATACTAACTAAATTGTCTCTGGAATTACACCTTGATTGGGTCCGTCTTCTACCTCTCACTCTACTCAAGACCAGAGCTCTCCCCAAAAGGCCCTCCAATCTTTCCCCTTTTGAAGTCATGTATGGTAGGCCCCTCCTACCCCCGGGGATCACAGCAACTGAAGGACCCATACCACCCACCATGGCCTTACCCTTGCTCTCCCACCTTCGCACCGAATTATGGAAGCACCAGGACTGGCTACTTCCAGATCCGTCACTTTCCAAAAATAACCTTTCACTCAGCCCAGGCCAATTAGTATTCTACACTTCCCCGGAACCCAAAACCCCCCTAACCCCTAAGTGGGAAGGCCCATGTCCTGTCATCCTTTGCACTCCAACTGCTGCTAAACTTGCCCTGCCAGGTAATCATGTTACTCCATGGATTCATATTTCCAGGCTGAAGCCTTACACTCAGGATCCGCCCTTGGCCACTGAGAACTCCAATAACAAGCTGCAAAAGAACTTAACACACCATTCTTTTATCCCTCATCCTACCGACCTTTCAAACTCTGCCTATCCCAGACCTCAGCCTTACCCCCAATTCCGGAGACATGAACCTTCTCCTTGGCCTTCTCCTGTTCTTTTCATTTCACCCAGGGAGCTTTCAGGCCCCTCTGCTAGCTCCCCAGGGTCACCCATTTACACCTGGCAACAGATCATTTCTGAAACACTCATTTTTCTCTCTCTCTCCCGGAAATTGTTTTCTCTCATGCGACCGCTCCTGGCGGCCGTCCCCTTAAATGCTTTCCTTCCTCAACCATTTATAACCACACCTTCGCCCCACCAGGCTCTTTCTTCTGGTGCAATGGAACCCTCCCTACCTCCATCCTGTCCAATCATACTGTCCCATGCCTTCTCGTCACCATCGTCCCTCAACTCACTCTGTACTCCAATTCAGAACTGTTCTATCTTCTTCACCCACCCTCAAGACAAAAAAGGGCCACCTTCCTCCCAATCATGGTTGGTATTTCCCTAACAACATCAGCGGTTGGAGCCGGCCTGTCGGGAGGAGCCTTAGGATGGGTGGTCAAAGACATCAATGCTAAACTTGAAGGGGCTCTGACTTCCACTGCCGAATCTCTTTCCTCTCTACAGAAACAGATCACCTCTTTAGCTCAGGTCACCCTCCAAAACCGCAGAGCACTAGACCTCCTCACTGCAGAAAAAGGAGGTACTTGCATCTTCCTTAGGGAAGAATGCTGTTATTATATCAATGAATCCGGTCTAGTAGAAACAAACATCATCAAACTCACCGACTTAGCTTCCAGCCTACGAACCACATCCAGTTCTAACCCCTTTTCTTCTTTTATCTTACACCCTATCCTAACTTGGATTTGGCCCATTTTGGGACCTCTAATCATTATCCTCATAACCTGCCTTTTCTTGCCCTGCATCATTAGGTTTCTTCAAACCCAAGTGGGAAAAATCTCTAATCAGGCCTTTAACCAGCTTTTGCTTAGAAACTACCAGCTTCTAGATACCGATGAAACCCCCGCCTCATCTCGTGAGTGCCTCAGCCGATGCTGAAGAGACACCACCTTACAGAGGAAGCGCATCCTACACGCCCTTGCCACCGATGCCTGGCTGCTCCCTCCAGTCTCCAACTACGAACAATGGAACCGGTGCATGTGCGACTTGTGGCTTCAAGGAACATTTATGGACTTTTCCCCTTTTGAAATTACTTGTTTCTCCACCCTCCTTTGGGGTTTCATAATGGGTATTTATGTACCTTCCTCCCTTTGCCCCCCCCACAACGCCCCAGTTCAGCAGGAAGTAGCTCGATGACTTCAACGTCCCCTTTCCTAAAACAAGAAAAAGGGAGGAATGTAAGAACCCAAATGCCCCAAGGGATCACACCCTGATCACATAAGTCCTTCTCGGCCACACCCCATCATGGCGCTGGTTGCCCTCTAAGTAGGGATTGTATTTTAAGCCAATCAGCCTTCCCTAAAAGCCCTATATATATGTGTGCATGCCGCCTAATAAACGAGCTCTCTCCGGTGGATCGTCAACTGGTGTCGACTCGTCCTTTCACCCACAAGTAACCAATTTATAGCTATTAAAAATCAAAATCTGCCAACCTAAGACTGCTGGAGCTGGGAGAAGGGGAGGAGAGACCCACAGAATTCATGAAGGCAAGAGAGGCCATGGCAAGAAGGTATAGAAATGGTGCTGATCATTTTGAGCCCTGGCTGCTCCTGAGCTAGTCTAGTATGGGATGGGGAATGGCTGCAGCACACAGATCAAAGCCATAAAAAGCCACAGCAGCACCCTTCACGTAAACCTGCTTGGAGTCTGCAGGGGAGAGGATGTCTTTAAGCGCACCACACAAGTCCATAGGCCATAAAGACCAGTAGCAGGACTCCCCCAGGCCCACACAGAAGGGAGCAGCCACAGCCAACTGGAAAAAGAAGCTACCCAGAGGCCAGAGAGTTATCACAAGTGACATGTGCATAGCCTGCCCCACAGGAAGTGGTTGGAATGCAGAAGAAAGGCTGGGCCAGCATGGGCAGCCGGTCTCAGTGGAAATCAGACAGTGTGATAGAACTACAGGGGAGAGGCAATCTGCAGGGAAAACTCAGTCCCAGGCCAGAATTTCCACACAGCTCAGACCTAGAAATACTTAAGGCCAACCATTAAAATCCTATTCCCACAAAAAGCCATCCCCAGAGAATCAGCAGCAAAACAGCAATTTAGTTCAAGCACAGAGCTTAAGTTATGATCCCCACAGGAAGTTCCCCTAATTCAGGAATTAACCAAAGGACAACACATTAGTTCCAGTGCAGAGTCTAAGTGGTGGTAGTAGCTATTAATCAACCACAGAATGGAAAAAAAAAAAAACCCACAGACCAGAGACAAAGCTCTGGTATTAACCAGTAAAGGTCTAGCAAAACCAAAGAACACCTATGAAACCTAGAAGAGGTAGCAATCTCTTCAAATGCTCAGGCATCAACATAAAAGACAGATTGAGAAAGAGCAAAGAAATATCTTGCTATCAAAGGAAACAAACAAAGCACCAGCAATGTATCCAAAGGAACAGCAGACCTATGAAATGTCTGACAGAGAATTCAGAATATCCTTCTTAAGGATGTTCATAGAGTCACAAGAAAAAACACATAGAAAATCAAAAATTCAGGAGCAAAATGAGAAATTTGACGAAGGAATAAAATCAATTTAAAAAAATAGAAATTCTAGAAACAACGAATACATTATCTAAATTAAAAAATTCAACAGGGGCCAGCCCGTGGCTCACTTGGGAGAGTGTGGTGCTGCACCAAGGCCACAGGTTCGGATCCCTATATAGGGATGGCCGGTTAGCTCACTTGGGAGAGTGTGGTGCTGACAACATCAAGTCAAGGGTTAAGATCCCCTTATCGGTCATCTTTAAAAAAACAAACAAACCAAAAAACAACTCAACAGAAAGCTCCAAGAACAGACTTAATCAAACAGAGGAAAGAATCAGTGCACTCAAAGATAAAACACACAAAATTATCCAATCAGAGGAGCAAAAAGAAAAAGAAAACAGAAATACAGCAAATATGTGATTTCCTAAAGCAAAATAATCTCCACATAGCTGGCGTACACAAGAGAAAAAAAAGGAAGAGACTTAGAAAGCATATTCAAGCGGCCGGCCCGTGGCTCACTCGGGAGAGTGTGGTGCTGATAACACCAAGGCCGCGGGTTTGGATCCTATATAGGGATGGCCGGTTGGCTCACTGGCTGAGCGTGGTGCTGACAACACCAAGCCAAGGGTTGAGATCCCCTTACCAGTCATCTTTATATAGGAGGGGGAAAAAAAAAAGAAAGAAAAGAAAGCATATTCAAGGAAATAGTAACTGAAAATCTTCCAAGTATGGAGAAAGATGACAGCATCCAAATATAGGAAGCTCAGAGGTCACCAATCAAATTCAGTCCAAAGAGGAACACATAACCAAACACATCATAATCAAATTATTAAAAACCAAAGAGAAAGAGAAAATATAGCAAGAGAAAAGAAACACATAACATTCAATGGAGCCTCAATATGTCTCTCAGCAGATTTCTCAGTAGAAACTCTACAGCCAGAAGAGAATGGGATGCTATATTCAAAGAGCTGAAGAAGAAAGACTGTCAGCCAAGAATTCTGCATCCAGTAAAACTAACTTTCACATATGAAGGTGAAATAGTCTTTCCTAGACAAAATTAAGGGAATTTATCAACACTAGACCTGCCTTACAAGAAATGCTAAAGGGATCTCTTCAATCCTAAAGGCAATGGTGAAGAAGAGCAAGAAAACATCCCAAGATACATAACTTATTAGGAAATTAAGTACACAGACCACCTAACAATATTCCAATGTCATAAGAGTGGTAAATAAACCACTTATATCCTAGTATAAAGACTAAAGGACAAACCTAACAAGACAATAACCTATGCAATGACCATGTAAGAGACAGACAATATTAAAAGATGTAACTTGAAACAAGAAAATATCAGAAAGTGTGTGTTGGGGGGAGGGGAATGATGCCAAAGCACAGAATTGGCTTTGGTGTTTTTTTTTTCTTAGATATCAAAGTTAAGTTATTATTTGTCTAAAATAGTTTGGTACAACTCTAACATGTTTTTTGTAAGCCTCATGGTAATCATAACACAAAAACTTAAGAAACATACTAAAAACAAATAGTGAGAAAACAAAATATACAGCTAGACAAAACTGCTCAACCACAAAGACCAAATAATAATAATAATAATAATAATAATAAAGTCCCTATATATCAATAATAACCATAAATGTAAACAAATTATTTGTCCCAATTAAAAGACACAGAGTAGCTGAATGGATTACAAAAGAAAAACCAACAATATGCTGCCTACAAGAAACTCACTTAAAATGAAAGACACACACTGGCTGAAAGCAAAGGAATGAAAAAAGATACTTCATGCAAATGGAAACCAAAAAAGAACAGTAGTAGCTATTTTTTTTTTCAGTAAAATAGACTTCAAGTCAAGGAAATTAAAAATAGATAAGGAAGATCATTATATAATAGTAAAGAGATCAATTTAACAAGAGGATATAACAATTACAAATATACATGTACTCAACTCCAGAGCATACAGTTACATAAAGCAATTACTATTGGACCTAACAGGAGAGATGGACTTGACCTAATGAACATTTATAGTTCATCCAACAGCTGCAGAATACACATTCTTCTCAGCAGCACATGGAACATTCTCCAGAATAGACCCAATGTAAGGACACAAAACAAGTCTCAACAAATTAAAAAATACTGAAATCATATCAACTACCTTGTCTAACAACAATGGAATAAAACTAGAAATCAACAACAAAAGGAACACTAGAAGCCATATGAATAATGAAAATTAAACAATATGCCCCTAAACAACAAATGGGTCAAAGAGGAAATCCAGAAATAAAAACACAGCATACCAGAACCGATGTGAGCCTGAGCCCCACCCTGACTACGTGAATGGAGTCTCTGGTAAAGGCACACAAGAGATGTATTTGCAACATGCCTCAGCACTCTAGCATGAAGCCAGGGCTGAGCAGCACTCAGGGGGCAAGCCCAGCACACCTGCCACCTCTGGCTTTGCTCTCCCTTTGGGGCCTTGTTGTCACCAGTATTCAAACAGAGGGAGACAAAGGAGGAGAAACAAACGTGCAGAGCAGGCAAACCTGCAGAGAGCTGGGGGTGAGGGTATAGCTAGAATATTAACGAGGACAGGGGGTCACAGAAGCCTACATTTGTAACAGCCTGAATAGAAGTGACTCCATTTTGTTAAACTTCTAAATTTAAAAGGTTTTCTTCCTTATTCTTGTAACCTGAACCACATAGCTTGCAGCTGGACATTAGAGTACAGTGACTCTTGTTCACATGATTGCTAGAATATAATGACTCCTGCTCACGCTGTACACAGAATAATTATAGAAGAAGTTATTAACCCAGATATACTGTTTTTCATATTAATTGGAACTGAACCCATGACGTGACCCATGGAGGACCGGTCACTATGAATCAACTTCCACCTGAGAAGGTCTTTGATTTTTACCTTCAATTTTATGATTATGCCTGCACATCCCTTGCTTAGGTCACTGTGAATCAGCCCCCAACCACCCATCCCTATAAAACCCCTTTGGCAAGTCTGGGAGAAGTGGAGGTGGTCTCTGAGACACGAGTCCACCATTTCCCAGGCTGCCGGCTTCCTGGTTAAAGGCTACCTTTCCTCACACCAACACTTGTCTCTCAATTACTGGCTATTGAGCAGCGAGCAAACGGACCTGTGGGGTCTCAGTAACACACTGAAAAGGAGATATCAGAACAAAGACCTGGGAAAGGAAGGGTGTTTGTCACCTGCAGTTGCAGTGCAGAAATCTTTAGGCAAAGGGACAGGCCAGTTGAAGGCCCTGGGGCAGAAGCAAACTTGGCCCCAGGAAAGGACAAAGCTGAGGTGGCTAGGGCGGAGTGAGAGAAGAGGACACAGCAGGAGATGAGGGCAGAGGTACTGGAGGAAGCACACCAGGCAGGACTGAGGTCCTCAAACATTTCTCTCCTACACCTGACAAGAATTTTGGAAATGATTTATTTCCTTACCCATATTAAGTAAACATGTTAATTTTTTCTTTGTCTTATAAATTAAAATACTTAACAAATAATGCAATATTTTCTATATTTTAAATTCCTACAGAGATGTGCACCTCATCCCTTACCTGAGATGTGGATGGCTGCAAGGGGGACACTTTTAGGGACTATGGAAGTCACTTTTGGACATATGAGGGTGGAGGTGCCTATTAGACATCCCAGAAGAGAGCTGAGGACACAACTGGACAAAGGATTCTAGAGTTCATGGGAGAGGTCTCCAGGGGAAATGGAGACATGCAGATGGTGTTTAAAGCCATGAGATAAAATGACAAGGTAAGGCAGCGAGTGTGGACAGAAACAGGACAGAGGTTCAAAGACAAAGCCATGGGACACTCCCACATTCAGAGAACACAGAGTTCAGGAGACATCAGAAGAGGAAACGAGTAAGAGATCAAGATGGCCACAAGAATATTAAATGAAATAGAATTCGAACATTAGTGTAACGTCCTAAAAGCCAAGAAAAAAGTGTTTCAAAGAAACTGGAGTGATCAACTGTGAGACATGCTGCTGACTAAAAAAGAAAAATGAGGACAGGAAATAAAATACTAGATTCAGAAAGACTCAGAAAAGCAAAGTCTCAGTGGAATGCTGGATGTGAAAGCCTGACTGGAAGGGTTCAAGTGAGAACTGGAGGCAAGAACTGAAGACAGAATAGAAACCAGTTTTTAGTGTGCTGCGCTATTCAACGCAACATAGAAGAGGGGCACTTACTACAGGCATATAATGTGGTCCATAGAGATTTTTTGTTTTAAAGATGGAGACTGGTAGGAAAATAAAGTGTGTGTGTGCACACGTTTATGTGTTTTAATGGACAATATTACCATCGGGGTACAGTGACTAAAATAATGCCCTTGAAGTAAAAATTGATGACACAGTGAAGGAAGGATGCCATATGGTCCTGGGACTGTGAGTGGGGTGGCAAGTGGTGCACAATCACAGGGTAACACAGCCAGGAGCAGGGACAGACCATTCCCAGTCAACACCAAGTAGAGAACACAGGTCTAAGACAGGTGGGTGGAATGTTGGAGAAGATCTTCCTTTGCTTCCAGGATGCAATGGAGGAAGAACAAAGGTCCTTGAGAGAAAAGATGGAAGAGGAGGAGCTGGACTCCTGAGGGGCTCCAGAGGAAAGGTGTGGAATAGACAAGTAGGGGAAGGAAAGAGGAGCTGGGCTGCGACTTAAAGAGAGACCAGTCAATTTGGGCATATATTTCCTCTGGCTGTCATCAGCCACGTGGGGACAGAAACAGAGTCGACAGACTTGGATGAGATGATGATGCCAAGGAGAAGCAAGGGAATGGGGGCCCCTGGGGAAGGATTACATCAGTCCTTCCTGTTGGGGCATCTGACTTGCATGACTATTAGGAACTGGAAGGATGTGTTTGTCTCCCTCATTCACCAATAACCTGGATAAGGCGGGGAAGTATATTCTCTTGGTTTAAAATTGTAACCCCTGGTGAAGAAAAAAAAAAAAAGCATGGCTTTATATTATAGGCTCTATATGTACTGAATAACTGAATAAATAAGAATGACACAGAGTGACACAAGTGCACTCTCTGGTATGGCTTCCAATTTGGGGGACTGATGTGTGCAGGGGTCTTGTTTGCCCTTGAAATGGTCTTCATCGTGAGTAAGGGGGGGAGCTGACAAGGAGCAGCGAAAAAGCAGAGCCAAGGATCCTTCTCCCAGACCACTCTCCTTACCCTCAAGAGGCGGGAAGACAGTGTAAATACAAACAGAAAGAGGGAGCTGACCCGTAGGGTAGCTGCCTGAGGCTGGCTAAACAGACCCACTTTGGCAATAAAAGAGCCTAAACGCAGATAGAGAAGACGCCTTCCGGCAGCTCAGGGCCCTCGATCAAGAAAAGTTCCTGGGGTCTATTTCTCACTTTGCAATGACATTAGCTTAAATATTCACAGACCCAAATCACTGAGTCTTGGGATGGTACGCACTGATAGTAGAAGTGGAGGAGGTAAGTGTAGGAGCAGAATGGTAGGCGGAGGATAGAAAACTGGAGGGAGGGGATAAAGTTACGGCACAACAGAGAAACCTCTCCTCTTCCTCAAGTCGTCCACCTGGGGAAGCACCAACTTTGCCATTCTAGAGAAGACAATGTGGAAAGGGAGAAGTGTGTAGGCAGGGTGAGTTTGTGTGTCCTGTGGGAAGACAAACTCCTTTTTCTACATGTGACCCCATTATCTCACTCCATCTACTCCACTAACTGCTGAACCCAGGATCAGCCAGTGAGAACGGACACAGCTTTTCCTTTCTTTGGTTCCTGAGTCTCCCTACTATTACCAGGGCTGTAACTCCCCGAACAACATTCCCCACCCTCTCCTCAAACTCCCTTCCCGGGACCCAGTAGCCACTCCTCACTGGAGAAATACGCATATTCCACATTTAGTTTACAGCATCTTGCCCCTCCACTCCCCAGCTGCCTTGTGACCACGTGCGCACATGACATGCTTCCCCTGAAGATGGAAACTGTGCATCCTCCAATGGAGAGAAAACACAAAAGACTGCAAAGATAATCAGAGTGAAAGAACATTTCTGACATGAATGATTGATGTGGAGGCAATAAAACCTGAGTAATGTGATAGACTGACTGGTAGAGAAATTTTAGATGACAGAGTGACAGAGGATGTAGAGATATCTGTGAGCCTAGACCTGAAGCAGGAGAAAGGGACAGGGCTGTGATGATTTAGGGACAAAGGGTAAGAGCAGGGACAAACACCTAAGACAGAAAAGATTTTGGTGTGTGGGAAAAAAGAAATGCCATATGTGACTGGGGCAAAGTTAACCGAGACAAGAGAGAAAGCTCCCAGGATGAGGCTGGAGACATTCGTGGCCCTAATGAGATGGGGCTGTGTAGACTGTGAGGAGCCTGGATTTTGTCCTGAAGAAGAGGGGAGGACACTAGAGGGTTCAACTCTAGGGACTCATATGACCTGCCTCTAGATTTAACCAGGATAATTCTAATGCAGAGAAAGGCCTCTGAAGATGGTTTCTCAGTGTCTAAGCCCCTGTTTCTTCTATTCTTGTGCTTTTTTGGTTTTGTTTTATTTCCATTTTTAGAGAACTGGTTCCTATTTAAAATTCTAATTACAGCTAATTTCCACCGTCCCAGGAGAAAAGTCACACACAGACAAACACTCCATTTTGCTAATACTTTCAAGGGTTGGTGTCACTCAGATTTAGGTTTGTTGGTATAGTCCCTCATCTCCATGTTACAGGAGGGCTCACTGAGGCCCAGCGGGCAAGACATTTCACCCAGTCATCCTGTGAAGGTCTGAGTTGAGTGAGAAGAACAAAATGTAACTGAATTCTCATAAGGTGACCTGGTAGGACCAATTGGCAATGTTTGTTTTTTATCTTACCTTCCCTTGAAAATTCCAGGACCACGTTTACATGCCTGAGCAAAAGAAACTTCTATGTCAAGCTTTGGATCCTATCGATCCCAATTATTTAATTCCTCTTTAGCAAAAAATCACAATAATACATTTAAAAAATACAAATTGTGAACTCATAGCTATTGTTGTTGAAAACAATGAAAGAAATAAGATGTATTTCTTTCAGCTGTGGAAATAAGCTCTGAGCAAATTTTTTCAATCACGAATGCATAGGCTCTATTTGAACAATGTTCCAAATCAATCCAATACATCCTTCAATATTTGCACAAAACAAACAAGACAGACATAAGGGGAACACCTACTTACTAGTTCACATCACTGTTTTAACAGATTAAATAAGGAAAGAAAATTGAACAACGGACTAATTGGTTAAACTAGGTTTACTTTAAAGTGAAAGGTCATTGACATCTTTACCATGCACACATTGAAACAATCTAAAATTATATATTAGGTACCAAAGATTGTTTCCAATATAGGATAAAGAGCAGGAAGCATGCAGCCCTCGATGTAAACTGGACACAATTTTTAAAAGTTTTTAAATTGTTGAAAAAAATCTAATGAATTCTGGTGTCCAAGGAAAAAAATTTGAAAACACATATTTAGAAAAGAATGAGGTGAGCTGATTATAGGATTGCACCAAAGCTTATTTCACAAGTAACTGTATAAAGAAAACTAGAAACTGAATAAACAAAGATTCATCTCAAGCTTCAATGAATGAAAAGCAACAATAAAGAAAAAAAAAACCCATTACAAAAAGAGAACTACAACACTTTTAATGTTCCTTTTAAATAGCACCATGTAGTAACAAAGACTCAGCCACTTCTTGTCCCAATTTACTCCCGCACTTCCTACCTCATCCTAGGAACAGGAAAAAGTGTGACCCGTGACAGAATGGGTCAAGTCACTGCCCTCAGGCTGAAAAGCAATTACAAATGAAAGCTAGTGTCTGATGCCAAGAATTATAAAATACATATGCCTTATAGACAGGAGTTCTGCAATTTTCATACTTATTTGTATATTTCTTTTATTTTTTTCTTATTTATTTATTTATTTATTTTGTCGATATACAATGTGATTGATTATTGTGGCCCGTTACCGAAACCTCCCTCCCTCCTCCCTTTCCCCCCTCCCACCCAGCAATGTCCTTTCTGTTTGCTTCTCGTATCAACTTCAAGTAATTGTAGTTGTTATGTCTTCTCCCCCTCCCCCCGGTTTTTTTTCTCTGTGTGTGTGCATGTGAATTTATTTATTTATATTTAGCTCCCACCAATAAGTGAAAACATGTGATATTTCTCTTTCTGTGCCTGACTTGTTTCACTTAATATAATTCTCTCAAGGTCCATCCATGTTTCTGCAAATGGCAGTACTTCATTCTTTTTTATAGCTGAGTAGTATTCCATTGTGTAGATATACCACAGTTTCTATATACACTCATCTGATGATGGATATTTCAGCTGGTTCCAACTCTTGGCTATTGTAAAGAGTGCTGCGATGAACATTGGGGAACAGGTATACCTTCGACTTCATGATTTCCATTCCTCTGGGTATATTCCCAGCAGTGGGATAGTTGGGTCATATGGCAGATCTATCTGCAATTGTTTGAGGAACCTCCATACCATTTTCCATAGAGGCTACACCATTTTGCAGTCCCACCAACAATGTATGAGAGTTCCTTTTTCTCCGCAACCTCGACAGCATTTATCATTCAGAGTCTTTTGGATTTTAGCCATCCTAATGGGTGAGATGGTATCTCAGTGTAGTTTTGATTTGCATTTCTCGAATGCTGAGTGATGTTGAGCATTTTTTCATATGTCTGTTGGCTATTTGTATATCTTCCTTTGAGAAATGGCTACTTAGCTCTTTTGCCCATTATTTAATTGGGTTGCTTGTTTTTTTCTTGTAAAGTTGTTTGAGTTCCTTGTATATTCTGGATATTAATCCTTTGTCAGATGTATATTTTGCAAATATTTTCTCCCACTCTGTTGGTTGTCTTTTAACTCTGTTAATTGTTTCTTTTGCTGTGCAGAAGCTCTTTAGTTTGATATAATCCCATTTGTTTATTTTTCCTTTGGTTGCCCATGCTTTTGGGATAATATTCATGAAGTCTGTGTCCAGTCCTATTTGCTGAAGTGTTTCTCCTATGTTTTCCTTAAGAAGTTTTATTGTTTCAGGGTGTATGCTTAATTCTTTAATCCATCTTGAGTTGACTTTAGTGTATGGTGAAAGGTATGGGTCTAGTTTCATTCTCCTGCATATTGATATCCAGTTCTCCCAGCACCATTTGCTAAAGAGGCAGTCTCTTCCCCAGTGTATAGGCTTAGTGCCTTTGTCAAAGATCAGATGGCTGTAGGTGTGTGGGTTGATTTCTGGATTCTCTATTCTATTCCATTGATCAGTGTGTCTGTTTTTATGCCAGTACCATACTGTTTTGATTATTATACCTTCATAGTATAGTTTAAAGTCAGGTAGTGTTATGCTTCCAGCTTTATTTTTTTTGCTCAGCATTGCTTTGGCTATGCATGGTCTTTTATTGTTCCATATAAATGTCTGGATAGTTCTTTCCATTTCTGATAAAAATGGAATTGGAATTTTGATGGGGATTGCATTAAATTTGTATATTACTTTGGGTAGTATGGACATTTTCACTATGTTGATTCTTCCAATCCAAGAGCATGGGATATCTTTCCATCTTCTTGTATCTTCTCTAATTTCTCTCAGCAGTGGTTTGTAGTTCTCATTATAGAGATTTTTCACATCCTTGGTTAACTCAATTCCTAAGTATTTTATTTTTTTGGTGGCTATTGTAAATGGGCAGGCTTTCTTGATTTCTCTTTCTGCATGTTCACTATTGGAGAATAGAAATGCTACTGATTTTTGTGTGTTGATTTTGTATCCTGCTACTTTGCCGAAATCATTTATCAACTCCAAGAGATTTTTTGTAGAGGCTTTAGGCTGTTCGATATATAGGATCATGTCATGTTCAAACAGGGACAGTTTGACTTCATCTTTTCTAATCTGGATGCCCTTTATTTCCTTCTCTTCTCTGATTGCTCTGGCTAGTACTTCCAACGCTATGTTGAATAGGAGTGGTGAGAGTGGGTATCCTTGTCTAGTTCCTGTTCTTAAAGGAAAAGCTTTCAGCTTTTCCCCATTCAGGATGATATTGGCAGTGGGTTTGTCATATATGGCTTTAATTATGTTGAGATACTTTCCCTCTATACCTAACTTATAGAGGGTCTTTGTCATGAATGAGTGCTGAATTTTATCAAATGCTTTTTCAGCATCTATAGAGATGATCATATGGTGCTTGTGTTTGATTTTATTAACATGCTGCATCACATTTATTGATTTGCGTATGTTGAACTAACCTTGCATCCCTGGGATGAATCCGACTTGATCGTGGTGAATAATTTTATGTATGTGTTGCTGTATTCTGTTTGCTAGTATTTTAGTGAGGATTTTTGCATCTATATTCATCAAGGATATCGGCCTCTAGTTTTCTTTTTTGGTTATATCTTTACCTGGTTTTGGTATCAGGATGATGTTTGCTTCATAGAATGAGTTTGGGAGATTTGCGTCCGTTTCAATCTTTTGGAATAGTTTGTAAAGAATCGGTGTCAATTCCTCTTTGAATGTTTGGTAAAATTCTGCTGTGAATCCATCTGGTCCTGGGCTTTTCTTTGTTGGGAGCTTTCTGATAACAGCTTCAATCTCCTTTATTGTTATTGGTCTGTTCAGATTTTCTACATCTTCATGGTTCAGTTTTGGTAGCTTGTGTGTGTCCAGAAATTTATCCATTTCCTCCAGATTTTCAAACTTGTTGGCATATAGTTGTTTATAGTAGTCTCGAATGATTCCTTGTATTTCAGATGAATCAGTTGTAATATCACCTTTTTCATTTCTAATTTTTGTTATTTGCATCTTCTCTCTTCTTTCTTTTGTTAGCCATGCTAATGGTTTGTCAATTTTATTTATCTTTTCAAAAAACCAGCTTTTTGATTCATTGATCTTTTGTATTGCTTTTTGGGTTTCAATTTCATTAAGTTCTGCTCTGATCTTAATGATTTCTTTCCATCTGCTAACTTTATGTTTGGGTTGTTCTTGTTTCTCTAGATCTTTAAGGTGAACTGTTAGGTTGTTCACTTGCCATCTTTCCATTTTTCTGAGGTGAGCATTTAATGCAATAAATTTCCCCCTCAATACTGCTTTTGCAGTATCCCACAGGTTTGGGTATGATGTATCATTATTTTCATTAGTTTCAATAAATTTTTTGATTTCCTGCTTGATTTCTTCTTGGACCCATATGTCATTAAGTAGAATGCTGTTTAATATCCATGTGTTTGTATAGTTTACAGAATTTCGTTGGTTATTGATTTCTAGTTTTAATCCATTATGGTCTGAGAAAATACATGGGATTATTCCAATTTTTTTGAATGTGTTGAGACTTGATTTGTGACCTAATATGTGATCTATCATAGAGAATGATCCATGTGCTGATGAGAAGAATGAATATTCTGAGGTTGTTGGATGGAATGTTCTGTAGATATCTGCCAAGTCCAATTGGTCGAGAGTGTTGTTTGGATCTTGTGTTTCTCCACTGATTCTTTGCCTAGATGATCTGTCCAATATTGACAGTGGGGTGTTCAGGTCCCCTGCTATTATAGTATTAGTGTCTATTTCCTTCTTTAGGTCTAATAGAGTTTGTTTTATAAATCTGGCTGCTCCAACATTGGGTGTGTACATACTTATGATTGTTATGTCTTCTTGATGGATCAGTCCTTTTATCATTATGTAGTGTTCCTCATTGTCTTTTTATGGTTTTTAGTTTAAAGTCTACTTTGTCAGATATAAGAATAGCAACTCCAGCTCGTTTTTCTTTTCTGTTTGCATGGTAAATCTTTTTCCATCCTTTCACTCTTAGTCTATGTGAGTCTTTATGGGTGAGGTGGATCTCTTGAAGGCAGCATATTGTTGGGTCCTCCTTTTTAATCCAGTCAGCCAGTCTTTGTCTTTTGATTGGGGAATTTAAGCCTTTTACATTGAGAGTTGTTATTGAAAAGTGTTGATTTATTCCTAGCATTTTATTGATTGTTGTTTGGTTGTCTTAGGTATCTTTTGTTCCTTGCTTTCTGATTTACTGTTTGTTTTCTGTGTTTGTTGGTTCCTTAGGTTGTAGATAGCGTTTTTGTTTGTTTGTTTTCTCTTCATGAATGCCATTTTTATTATACTAGTGGGCTTAGATTTTTCATGGGTTTTTAGTGCAGTGGTAGTTATTTTTCAGGAACCAAACCCAGTACTCCGTTGAGAATTTCTTGTAAGGGTGGTCGTGTGGTGGTGAACTCCCGCAGTTTTTGTTTGTCTGAGAAATATACTATTTGCCCTTCATTTCAGAAGGATAGCCTTGCAGGGTAGAGTATTCTTGCCTGACAATCTCTGTCTTTTAGTATTTTGAATATATCATCCCATTCCTTTCTGGCTTTTAGGGCTTGTGATGAAAAGTCTGATGTTAGCCTGATTGCGGCTCCCTTATAGGTGATATGACACTTCTCTCTTGCAGCTTTTAAGATTCTCTCTTTGTCTTTGAGTTTTGCCAATTTGACTATAACATGTATTGGAGAAGACCTTTTTGGGTTGAATACGTTTGGAGATCGTTGAGCGTCCTGGATCTGAAGATCTGTCACTTTTCCTATACCTGGGAAGTTTTCTGCCACTATTTTGTTGAATATGTTTTCAATGCATTGTCCTTTTTCCTCCCCTTCTGGAATACCCATGACTCAGATATTTGAGTGCTTAAGGTTGTCTGATATCTCTCTCAGATTTTCTTCAATGCCTTTGATTCTTTTTTCCTTTTTTTTTTTTTTCTTTTTGTCTGCTTATGTTATTTCAAACAGCCCATCTTCAAGTTCAGAGGTTCTCTCTTCATCTTCCACAAGCCTGCTGCTGGTTAAACTCTCCATTGTGTTTTTTATTTCGCTGAATAACTTCTTCAGTTTGGCAAGTTCTGCTACATTTTTTTTCAGGGCATTGATTTCCTTGTACATTTCTTCTTTCAGGTCCTGTATACTTTTCCTCATTTCATCATGATGTCTAGCTGAGTTTTCTTGTATCTCATTCAGTTTCCTTAGAATTATCACTCGAAATTCTTTGTCAGTCATTTCAAGGGCTTCTTGTTCTATAGGATCTAGAGCTTGAGATTTATTATCTTTTGGTGGTGTACTTTCTTGATTTTTTTGTATTTCTCATATCTTTTCCTTGATATTTATTCATTGTGGCAGGGGGTTTCACAGTCCACAGATGAGATGAAATGAGCAGAGTATCTTCTGTTCCACTGGGCAGTCTGATGAACACAGCAGGCAGACAGGCTCTCTTAGGGCCAGTTGGTGGGAGCAGCTGGCTGGTAAATGTCCTTCTCAGTCAGGTCAGGTCCCAAGCACAAGTTGCGTGGGAGGGTGTGCAAATGCAGTCCTTGGGGTCCTGGGACTTTGGCTTGAGGAGATATTGTTGGGGCGCCTGTATCTGGAGGGCCCTGATGTTTGGGTGAGGAGGGGCTGCTGCTGCCGCCAGCGCTGCTGCCACCGCCGGGTGAGGAGGCGGTACCACTGCTGCCGCTGCCGCTCCGGTGCCAGGTCCGGTTCCTGCAGCCAGCCGCCAAAGACATTCTCATCAGAAAATCCTAATTCGAGCCCTGCGTTGGCGCCATTTTGCCAGAGACCAGCTCCAGTCGAGTTTGAGGGTCCTTGAAAGAGGGATGAGGAAGCCAGCAAAAATAAAAACCACAGACAGTGACCTCAATGCATCAGTATGCACGTTCTCTCTCTGCGGGCTGTCAGCGTGTTGCAGCTGGAGCCCTTATTTGTATATTTCAAAGAAACAAATTTTAACTTTGTTAGATTGTAAAGATGAAAATCAATACATCACAACTCAATCATCCATACCCAACTCACCACTCATCTGGAACCACGGTCCTCCCTCTTTCGTTACTATGATTTCCCTACGTCATTCTGTACATCTCTCATTGTTGTCTTCTCTCTCTACCTCTTTTCTTCTCTTCTTTTCTGTGTTTCCCCCTAAGGTTTCTGCTCTTCATTTTGTACCCTCTCCTTTCCTGCTGTCTCTCCCCTTCTCTGTTCTATTTTACCTCATGTTGCTCTTCATCCCCATTTTTTGGATTGTTCGCAATCTCCATATATTTCTCCCTCTTCCTTCTCCCGTCTCTGTTCTTCCTCTGCTCTCCTTGTTACACTCGCTCTTTCCCTGGTACAGCCCCTCGTTCCCATTCTCTGGCACCCCAGATCCCTAGGCTTTCTCTCTGCTGTGGTTCTCCCTCTGCTCTCCTCGTCATCAGCTGCCCCCTCATGATGTCCCAGCACCATGTTGCTCTGTCTGCCATGGCTCCAAGTCATTTATCCTCTCCTCCCCACTCTCTGAAGGGCTCCCGCCTTGCTGCCCCCCTCCCTATTTTGCTGTCCTTCATCTCCTCAGAGATGGAGCTTTCCCCTAAATTTCTCTAGTTGCTTTTCTCCCCCTGCTACTTTCTAGGCCTGTTTCACTCTTACTGTCTCTTTGCAAATCTTCTACTTTGACATACATTCATGGGTCTCCCTCATTCTTCTTGTCTCTGTCTCAGTTGTTCTATTTCCTCTCAGCTGCTCTGTCCTGATCCCCTTTGCCCACACATTCACAGGGAGGGGAAACGGTATAAGACCTCAATCTGGACACAGTTGATTTCAACAAAAATAATTTTGAAATTGTTTAAAAAAATCTAACGAATTTTGGAGTCAAAGGGGAAAAATTTTGAAAATAAATCATATTTAGAAAAAAATGATGTGAGTGGATTATGGGATCCCACCTGATTGTGGGAGGCCACTAAAGCTATTTCACAAGTAATTATATATAGAAAAATAGAAAATGAATAAACTATGATTTATGTCAGCTTCAAAAAGAACAATGAATGAAATGAAAAGGAATCAGAACAAAAAAAGTAAATCCATTGCATAAAGAGAACAACAGCAGAGAAATACAAAGGTTCATTAAAGACTATTTTTCCCCCCTATATACTTCAGTGGGCATTTCTTTTTTTTTTCTTAATTTTATTTTGTCAATATACAATGTGGTTGATTATTGTGGCCCATTACCGATACCTCCCTCCCTCCTCCCTCTCCCCCCTCCCTCCCAACAATGTCCTTTCTGTTTGCTTGTCGTATCAACTTCAAGGAATTGTAGTCGTTATGTCTCCCCCCCCTCATTAAAGACTATTAAGAACGACTATACATCACCAAATTGGAAAAACTGGAGGAAACAGATAAATTCCTAGACACACAAAACTTACTAAGATTAAACCAAAAAGAAACAGAAAACTTCAACTAACCAGTAACAAGTAACAAGGCAGCATCAGTAATAAAAATCTCCCATGAAAGAAACTCGAGGACCTGATGGCTTCACTGATGCATTCTACCACATATTTAATTAAGAACTAATACCAATTCTTCTCAAACTCTTCCAGAAAAATGAAGAGGTGGGAATTCTTCCAAGCTCATTCTATGATGCCAGCATTACCCTGATACCAAAATCAGACAAGCACACACACAAAAAGAAAACTATAGGCCAATATTCCTGATAAACAAACATGCAAAATCCTCAACAAAATTCTAGCAAACTGAATCCAACAGCACGTTATAAAAATCTTTCACCATGATCAAGCAAGATTCACCCCAGGTTGCAAGGTTGGCCCATCATATGCAAATCAACAAACATGATACATCACATCAACAGAATAAAGGACAAAAGCACACGATCATCTCAATTGATGCAGAAAAAGCATCTGATAAAATTCAACATCCATTCATGATAAAAATCCTCAACAAATTAAGGATAAAAGGCACATACCTCAACACAGTAAAGGCTATATATGAAACCCACAGCTAATATATCATCCGAAACGAGGAAAAGTTGAAAGCTTTCTGAAAGCTTTTTATTTCTGAAAGCTTTTCCTCTAAGAACTGGAACAAGACAAGGATGCCCACTCTCTTCACTCTTACTCAACACAGTACTAGGCAGCGTGGCCTCCCCAACCCCGCGCCTCGCTCCAGCAGGGGCCGCAGTCTCTGCAGCAGCTGCGACACGCGACAGGCGCACGCAGCTGACTGGCTGCAGCGCTGGGCTTTTCGATCCTCATCTGGGCCGGCAGGCGCAGGTAGCCGGAAGTGGGGAGGGAACGAAGAGAGTGACCCTGGCACAGTAAAGAGTACTTCTCAAAAGACAGCAGAGGCCAACTCCAGAAGAGGAGTAAGTAGGGTCTCCTCCTGGGAGGAAGAAGGCCATGGCCTCCACTCTACGAAGCGGGAAGGGAGATGCAACATCCCAGTTTTTGGCCTTCTGTCAAAAGCACAGGGATGAGTCTTTGTTCCTCAGGCTGAGCTCAGATGTGCAGCTCATAAGAGTGTTTTGTGATGTTCCTGGAATACAGCTGAAGGGGCTGGAGTGGATGGAAGGTGAGGAATGTGCTGGAAGACACCTTCTGCGGAAGAACTGATGTCACCTTTGTGCGAGGGGAAAGGAGAACCTGAGCAGGTGGAGAGTGTAAACACGAGCAGGTGGAGAGTGTAAACACCTGGGCAGCAGCCAGCACAGTGCCCTTGTTCTGTGTGCATCTGAGTTCCCCCACTGCAACAAAAAGAGTTTACTAAAGGCCCCAGTGTTAGCAATAATTTCATTAGCAGATTTTTCTGGCCTGAGTTTCCAATTTTTAAAGTCTTTTCCACCTTCCCTGATCCTAATTTTTACAGATCCATTAGAGTTGAACCAATGAGGAAAAAACCAAAACAAAACCACACAGTACCAGAAATCCTAGCCAGAGTAATTAGGTGAAAGAAATAAAGGGCATCCAAATTGGAAAAGAAGTCAAACTGTCCCCATTTGCAAACAACATGATCTTATATACAGGAACCACTAAAAGCTCCACCAAAAAACTCTTGCAACTGATTAAGAAATTCAGTAAAGTTGCAGGATACATAATCAAAGAAAAATCAGTAGCTTTCCTATACACCAACAACAAATTAGCTGAAAAAGAAATCAAGATAGCAATCCCATTTATGATAGCTACAAAAACAAAAAACAAAACAAACCCAGGAATAAATTTAACCAAGGAGATGAAAGACCTCTGCAAGGAAAACTACAAAACAGTGATGAAAGAAATTTAAAAGAACACAAAGAAATAAAAAGACATCACATGTTCATGGAATGGAAGAATTAATACTGTGAAAATGACCATACTTCCAAAGCAATCTATAGATTCAAGTCCATCCTTATCAAAATACTGATGACATTCTTCACAGAAATAGAAAAAAGTCCTTAAATTTGTCTAGAAGCACAGACCCCAAATAACCAAAGCAATCCTGAGCAAAAAAGAACAAAGCTGGAAGCATCACACTGCCTGCCTCCAAAATATACTGCAAAGCTAATAATACTGGCATATTATACTGCAAAACAGCATAATACTGGCATAAAAACTGACACAAAGAACAATGGAATAGAACAGAGAACCCACTAATAAAGTCATGTATTTACAGCCAACTAATTTTTGACAAAGGTGCCAAGAATATTCATTGGGTAAAAGACATTCTCTTCAATAAATGGTGCTGGGAAAACGGAATATCCCTATGCAGAAGAATAAAACTAGACCCTTATCTCTTACCACATACAAAAACCAACTCAAAATGGATTACAGAATTAAATGTAAGATGCTACATCTTGAAACTTCACTGGGCTAAGCAATGACTTTATGAAGAGAACTTCAAAAGTACGGGCAACAAAAGCAAAATTACACAAATGAGATTATATCAAACTAAAAGTCTGCACAGCAAAGGAAACAATCAACAAGGTGAAGAGAAACTGCAGAGTGGGAGAAAATATATGCAAACTATGCATCCAACAAAAGACTAATATACAGAACATGGAAGGAATTCAAACAACTCAACAGCAAAGAAACAAATAATCTGATTACAAAATGGGCAAATGAGGTGAATAGTTATTTCTCAAAAGAAGACATATCAATGGCCAACAGTTATATGAAAAGATGTTCAACATCACTAATCATCAGGGAAATGCAAAAAAAAAAAGACCACAATGAGATATCATCTCACTCCAGTTAGAATGACTATTATCAAAAGGACAGAAAATAAATGCTGACAAGGATGCAGAGAAAGGGGAACTCTTCTACTCTGTTGATGGGAATGTAAATTAGTACAGCCATTATGGCAAACAGTATGGAGGTTCCTCAAAAAACTAAAAGTATAACTACTGTATGATCCAGCAATCCACTACTGGGTGTATACCCAAAGGAATGGAAATCAGTATATCAAAGAAATATAGGCACCCCCATGTTTACTGGAGCACTATTCACATTAGCCAAGATATGGAATTAACCTGTGTCCATCAACACGAGTGGATAAAGAACATATATACACAATGGAATACTATTCTAGCCATACAAAAGAATGAAATCCTGTCATTTGCAGCAAGATTAATGACCTTGGAAAACATCATGTTAAGTGACGTAAACCAGGAACAGAAAGAAATACCACAATTTCTCACTCATATGCAGGAGCTAAGGAAGTTGAATGCATAGATATGGAGAGTAGAATGGTGGTTACCAGAGTCTAGAAAGGGGAGGGGGGGGATAGTGAGACGTTGGTTAATGGGTACAAAACTACAGCTAGACAGGAAGAATAGATCTAGTGTTCTATAGCACAACAGGGTGACTATAATTAACAACCACTTATCATATACTTTCAATTAGCTAGAAGAGAGGATCTTGAATGTTCCCAACACAACGAAACGATAAATGTTTGAGGTGATGAGGAAAAAATAAAAAGATAAGTGGTTGCCAGGGTTGAGGGGGGGCAGGAGAAGTATGAATAGGTGGAACACAGAAGATCTTTAGGGCGGTGAACTATTCCGTATGATACTGTAATGGTGAATACATGACATTATGTATTTGACAAAACCCATAGAACTGCACAACACAAAGAGAAAACCCTAATATAAAATTGAGTTAATAAGAAGGTATCAATATTGGTTCATAATTGTAATAAATGTACACACTAATGTAAGATGTTAATAACAAGAGAAACTGTGGGGGGGGATGTGAACTATATGTACTTTCTGCTCAATTTTTCTGTAAACCTAAAACTGTAAAAATAAGGTCTATTATGGAGAAATTTTTTTTAATATATCCTATTTAGAAAAGAATAATATGAGCTGATTATATAGGATGCCATTGAAGCTTACTTCTCAAGCTTCAAAAAGAACAATTAATGAAATGAAAAGGAACCAGGAAAAAAATAACAAATCCACTGCAAAAAGAGAGCAACAGCACTCTTAATGTTCCTTTAAAAAGGCACGAGGTAGTAACAGAGACAAGTCACTGCCCTCTGGCTGAACAGGAATTGCAAATGGAAGCTAGCCTCTGCTGCCAAGAATTATAAAATGCACAACACGCCTTATAGACAGGAGTTTTGCAATTCCCATTCTCATCTGTATAATTTAAACAAACACATTTAAAACTTTTGCATTATAAAGATAGAATCAATGTATCACAACTTATCATCATAGCCAATCAACTCATCTGGACCCAGGATCCTTCCCTTTCTTCATTACTATATTTCCCTCCCTTATGCTGTACACATCTCTCATTCTCACCTTCTCTCCAGCTGTTTTCTTTTCTTGTCTGTCTTCTCCCCCTGGGTTTTTGCTCATTTTGTCCTCCTCTCCTCTCCTGCTGGTTCTCCCTTTCTTCCTGTAACTCCTTCTCTTGCACCTGTTCTGCCCCCACTCTTGCAACTTGTTTCCCCTCTTTTTGATCACTCTCCCCAATCTTTTAATTGTCCCCAATCTCCATATATTTCTGCCTTTTTCTTCCCCCATCTATGCTCCCCCTCTGCTCTCCCTGTTAAATTCCCCCTTCCTTGTCACACGCCTTTGTCGCCACTCTGTCATCTCAGATCTCTAGATTTTCTCCCTGCTGTGGTTCTTCTGCTCCCCTGTCACCAGTCGTCCCGTCTTGCTGTCCCAGCACCACGTTGCTGTGTCTGCCATGACTGCAAATCACTTATCCTCTCCTCCCACTCAGTCTGAAGGGCTTCCCTCTTCTCTGCCCCTCTCCCGATTGTGCTGTCCATCTTTCTGGAGATGGAGCTTTTCTGTAAATTCCTCTGGTTGCTCTTCTCCCTGCCTACCCCCTCGACCCCTACTTTCTCAGCTTCTTCTTTCACTCTTACTGATTCTTTGCAAATCCCTCACCCATCCTCTACTTGTTTACGGTCGCCTTCATTCTTTTCCTTTTCTCGGTTTTTCTATTTCCTTTCAGTTGCTGTCCCTCCTAATCCCCTTTTGCCCACGCATTCACGGGGAGGGGGATGGAATAAGATGTCCGCCTTACGGAAGAGCACGTTTTGCACTGGGGTGGAATTTGGGACAGAAGAACATTGGTCCTCAAGAGACAGGCCCAAGTCACCTACCTGAACGTGGGAAGCGGTGACCGCGAAGGTGAGGCCTGGGGAGCAGAAGGGCCCGGCCCAAGGAAGACAAGGGCGGGGGTGGGTTACGACATCGGTGGGGTCTGCAGAATCCCAGGACCAGGTAGAGGACGCGGTCTCCCCTGGCTTGCGGCGGCCGGCCCTGCCCTCCAGGGGCCAAGAAGGGCGAGAGTTGGGGGACCGTAAGGGCGTGAACCCATCTCGGGCGTGGAGACGTTACATGACACGGAGCTGGCAGGAAAACGGCGGGAAAGGAGGTGTCTACATGGCCCCAAGGCACAAAAGATCCCGGATATGGAAGTGCTGAGAAACTACGAAGCGCAGGTGTAAAGTACAGAGAGGGAAACCCACGCGGCACCTTGTGACTGTCACTCCACGTGATCTGCTTCCGGGTCTGCAGGAAACTGGACTTGCAGGGAGAGGCCGGGCCTGGGCGGGGGCGGGGCGCGGCGCGGCGGGGCGGGGCATGCGTTTCCCTCCGCCCAGCTCCCGGCGCGTTTGTGTCTCCTCGTTTTGCAGGCAAGACCTGGCAGTGGTGCTGAAGCAATTCGGCGGTTTGGGAACTAGGATTTCGCTGGTAGCGTCAAAGTGTGGCGGTGATCGGATCCAGGAACGTTTCTGCAATTGAAATTAATTTTAGCAATTTAATTACAAAGCCTTGGAATTGTCCTGAAGGGAATGCAAAATAGTAGTGAAATGCAAAACCTTCTGGGCGGGATATGCAAATCATGCCGACGCCTAAGAGAACAGAATAGAAATCCTTCTCGTTTCTAGTCCCCATTCACCCCGGAGAGTGAGAGTCAACCCTCTGCTCAGTTCCAGAGTCTTTCAAAGAGATAGCACCTGGGGATTAGGGTGTGAATGGCTAAGGCTGGTGATAGGTTAGGACGCCAACTTTTAAAAAACAGGTATAAATTATATAGTTATTCCTTACATTTATTATTCTACCCTACCTTTTAGTTGAGTTAGCCTCAAATACCTTTGATATATACTTTATTGATATCATAATATGCTTATGTCAAATTTTTTTCACTGTCTTGTATATATTCACACAGGATAAGAATCGGTACAAATAACAAACATTGTTTTAAATACAAATAAATAACTCTGGTTTCTGAAGGAAACGACTCTATATAATTATAAGTTAAGTATTTTCTAAGTTCCTATTAAAAACAGAAGATTAATTTGCATTAAGTAGGTTTCTACTCCACCATAACCCCTTTGAGGACTTAAGGATAAAATGGTGAATTCTACACTCCAAGAAGTCACCAGAAAAATGGAAGATAATGCTCCCACCTCTCTGAACCATCCCCCAAATGGAAGGTTACTTGCATCATAAATAGACGTAGCTAAAAAATGCAGGAGTATTTGATATCTAAAGGTATCTAAAAAAGATTAACCTCAGGGAAAGTGAAAAGAATTTCTCCGAGCCAGTTCTGTGAATTCCAAAAACTCACTATGCTGAAGTTTTGATGCAAGTGTCTTAAATTCACTTATACTCATAGGAAAACTTAAGTTCCCATAGTGAAAGCTTCCTCTTGCTAGTAATGATAGTGGTAAACAATCTGTAATCACCCCGAATGGCACCTAGAGTAACAAAATGATTTACTTGGTAAACGAGCAACAGTGCTGCCCAATGAAACAGTCTGTCAAACTTGGCACCACATTAACTAAAACTGTGCTGAGGAAACACACAAAAAAATCTGTTAGTTTATTTATCTATATTGTTATACTTAGAATTTTTAAAGTGGCAATAATATCTAGGGAGAAGTATGTTCTACAAATGAAGAATCATTTTCAAGTTATGCAGTCTTTTAAAACCACATAAAACATGAGGCCATTACAATCTTGGTACCAGAGTAGTGCCTGCTCCGTTGACTTTCTGTCTCACTGCATGTCCCCTCCTCACCCTGCACAAGATAATTCAACGCCTTCTATGCAGACCCCCTATACAATTATCACAGAGTAATATGTTTGATAGTGAACAATACAACGTTTAGGTTTTCAAGGAAATTTTGCTTTTCTATTTAGATTTGCCATGACACGATTCCAAATAGAACATTCTCGTGCTATAAAAACAATCTGATGCAATAAGTGCAACTTTAAAAGTCCCATGTTAAATGACATTTGGTATTATAGAGGCAGGATTATTTAGATTATTAAAAAAATGATCACTGTAGAATAAAAGTTGGATTTCCAAACAGAACTTCTGTTGTGGTATAAAATGCTCAATTCGATGCTAAGGTTTTGTCGATGCAAACAATTTTAAGATATACACCATGTTTTCCTAATTGGGATTTTGAAACAATAAGCATAATTCTTAAACAAATTTGCTCAAAGAACCAGCTTCCTTTTGTCAAGAACTTTCTCTTTTTTAGTCCAGTTGGAAAGATTTTCATAGTAAATTCTGAAACAACAGTTCTGAACATGATTGAAATTCTGTCCCTCATTTCCCTCCATCTCTTACTTTTTCTTTATGTTGTAAAGACATGTGAGCACAGAAGAATGGTCTTTTTTTTTTTTTTTTTTTTTTTGGTGGACATTAATACATTTCATTTCCTGATTTAAATAATAATATTTTGTATGTGTGCCTTTTTCTCTGGCACACTATAGAATATTTCTGGAGTTACAAATCCACATAAACCAGCCAACTAGAGCACTGCAACGTTCAAATCACAATCTGGGACACGATCTTATTTATTCTAGGTGATGCTCAATTCTACACATAGTTCAAGGAAGATACATCCACACATCCAAAAGGACATCCAGAAATGTTATGTTACCAACCTCTAACATGTGATTGTGCTCTGTTAGTGCCGGAGACCAGCTCCAGTCGAATTGGGGGCCCTTGAAAAAGGGATGAAGAGGTTCGGCAAAAATAACAAACACAGGCAGAGACCTCGGTTCCTTTGAAGCACGTTCTCACCCCGCGGGCTGTCAGTGCTGTCGCAGCCAGAGCAGCTGAAGCAGCCTTCAGACTGAAAACAGCATTTTTATTTGTTACACAACACGGGGGGGGGGGGGGGGTTAATGTGGGCATTTTAACTACATAAACCTTTAAAATTATTAAACCAATAGTTAAACGGAAACTTTTCTTAAAATTATGTCAGTTCTCATAAAATTAATAATCCACAAGGTTAAATAAAACTCGGTGGTCAGCCAATTCTTTCTGGTGATTATATCTGTTGTGGTCGATTAGTCCGTGACTCGCTGTTCTTGACATTTTTCACCACTGTGTTTCTTTTCTTCTTGTCCTTGTATTAACCTTAAACTTATTACTACCAGCAAGCATAAATTATGTCTGACTCAAAATTGAGATAGCAGCGATTGCGGTTATAAAGTGTTAAACAAACTTTATATATTTTTAACTTTGATTTAATGATTCTCATATTTCTATAGGCAAGAACCTATTGTTCATTTGGAAAAGGAATAAAGGATATTTGAACCGCTTTATCATGCGTGTACTTAATATAACGGCTGTGTGGCCCAATGTAAAGTGTCAAAGTGCACAGCACCATCCCTCACAAAACCAGGTGCATTCTAAATTCCATCTATAATCTTTATTTTTAGGAGGGAAAGTTGTGCATCATATGTTTTTGTCCCAATATCTTACTAAGATGTTTTTATTTAACTCAGGACACCAGTGAGTAACAGGGTTTCTACACATTCTTTCTCATAAACTTAATTCTTCATATAATATCTTTTTTCATTAATTCCAACCATTCTCTTACCATTAATGTAATCCCCTGTAAATGACGTTTGCCAACTTAAGTCATATTTAGGACGTCCCCTAGGAGGGTACCAAATTTTTCCTTTTCCCATTATATAACCCATATAACCATTTACCCAGATGGTGGGAAGAGGATGGGGATTTCTATTGTTTATTAATTTCTTTGGTAAAAACAATTGCTCATGGCTATTCATAAGGTGTTTTTAAAACATCGTTGGTGTAATAAATTGACTCAAAAGGGACAATTTGGAATTGTTCAATCTTCCTGGATCTTTTGTGGGATAATCTAATTTTATGACAACAACTGTTTGTGTGTCATTTTTTGCATCTTTTGGAAACTCAGGAAACTGCCACGCTGACCAAAACATCAAAAGAGAAAGCAAAGGCAGCACCATCATGCCAAGGCAGAGATCTTTACAGTGAAAGCAAGTGCTGGTAGCTGGGGCCCTGCCAGCAGCTCTCCCTCTGGGGCCTTGCCAACTTGGAAAGGGCAGCCCAAGCTATTCTTTTCAAGACCCCGCCATGGTGTGGACCACGCCATGTTAGGTAGTACCATTCACATCTACAATGTCCAAAGGCAGAGGATTTCAGGTATGGAGTCCAATTTGCTTTTGTTAATACAGTAATTTACAACCACCATCTTTGAGATTTCCAAGCAGTTCTAAAATAAAGAGCAGTCTTTTTTTATTTGGTGGCTTAAAGTAGGAATAAACAGGTGCTGCTGGATATTCTGCATCAGGATTTTATGACAACATTTTCAGCTTTGCTTCAATGGCTTTTATCTTTGCAGTGACACTTAAGATAGACTGAGCAGGCTCAGGGCTTGAGGGTGGCTTGACTGATTGGAAGGATTTTATCATTCTTGTTATGGTCGTATTGCTTTACCTGAGCATGTGCCCATCACATCACCAGCTTCTTAAACAGAGCCAGCTTGCCATGGAGACACTGGATGGTCTGTTCTGCTTCCTGCTTAGTTTCAAAGTTAAAAGAAAAATACCCGGAGGCTGTCCCTCCAAAGCACCTGACTTGTGGAAGAAGAAGTCAAACTGCTTTACCTTGCCAAACTTTTGAACGAGCTTGAAGAAGTGGTATTCTGTGATTTGGGGGTCCAGGTTGCCAGTCCATAATCCGTGCCCTTCCTGTAGAGAGCCCTCTGAGAGGATGGGTGTAGTCTCCAGGGAAAGAGTTTTGGTTTCTGCATCCATTAATCTCCATGAAATACTCATGGCCTCAGCGTTGTGCCCTCAGCTCATTCTCCAAAAGCAGGTTCCAAACCTGGGGTCCGATGGACCTCCAGACTTGTCCGACTCAACACCACCTGCTGCCAGGCCCAATGATTTCTAAATACACTGCATTTCAAATTCACTTTATGTGCACTTTTTAAGTAATTAGAAACATAATTTTAATTTAAAAGTTGTAATCTAGTTTGGGTCTTTTCTTTGTTTTCTCTTTCTGAATATTCTGTCAGATGTGGATAACATAGCCTGTAAAATAGTTTTTGGAAGACATTTGGATTTATTTTCACCTAAAGAATAATTAATTTTGCAAGATTTCTAAGGGTATTCGGAAGGCAGGTCTTTTCTTTCACAGGAATTGTGAAGAAAGTAAAACTAGATTATCAAATTTTAAGTACCCTCATTTCATGGCTGGCCGGTTAGCTCAGTTGATTAGAGTGTGGTGTTTTAACACCAAGGTGAAGGGTTTGGATTCCCACCAGCCAGGTGCCAAAAAAAAAAAAAAGCCTCATTTCTACCAGCAATTATTTTATGGCAATATCTGTGAGTTAACATGTTCTAGGAAGTATGTTTTTCTCTCACATTCCCATTTGTGGGAAGTTTCATCCATTGAGAATTGGTAATCAATTGAAATATGATCATGTTTACATAAATTAACATATGAATATTTAAAATATTAGTAGGTTAAAATGAACAGAATGTCTTGGTGTAGCACACAGACAGATACAAGAAGACATATCCCACATTTTTTGAAAGATGCATTTGTCTGAGATAGACTTTGGACTCTGTAGAAGGGGATTATTTTGTATTATGCAATATTGCTAAGTAGCTATGTTGCCAAGAAAGAACTTTCAGCACGGACTTCCATAATCCTAAGCAAACAAAGGAGTGTATTATGGAGCTTATCGTTAAACTCAGAATAATAAACAAGAAGCTGATTATAGCTGAAAGTCATGAAACCATTTCGTATACAGAGAGTTTTGTTGTCTCTAAAACTTTCAAGGCAGCAACATGGACATATTCACAAAAAATCAAAAGGATATTTCCTCAATTACAGAAAGATTTTGACATATGCTTCCCTGTAATATCATTATAATACAGGTGCAAATTATTAAGCATTCAAAAACTTTTTAAGAACTAGGAACTACGTCCATATATTGAGTATATATTATAGACTGTGCCACAAAAAAAGAATATACATATTCTAACACAACGGAACAATGAAAGCATTACCACCATCATAAACAAATTCAGACTTAGATTAAGAGAGATTTTATTCAAAAGTATTATTGTAATAGGGAGAATACTCCAACCACAATATCTGCAAACGTCCAAGAGTCAGACATTAACAGTCTTTTCTTTTATACGGAGGAAGATACAGGTTTGAAAGCAACAGGTATGGGACAGTAAATGAGTGCCTGGCATAACTTACAGTTATTTAGGTGTTAAAAGAATAACTTTAGCCAAATTTAGCCAAATAACTAAAGCCAAACTTTAGCCAAATAAATTTAGCAAAGTTTAACAAAGAAACAATTTCTGAATTGAGCAACAGTCCAGACCAAAAATGTTCAGAATGTTCTGCCTCACCACATGTGCATGCTACATTTATAGCCAGAGAAAAGCAAGTGACATACAGAAACAGCCTAATTTGCTGCAGTTGGCATTTGCTGGATATGGTTGTGTTATGGCAGCCTTCTGATTGGTGGGAGGTTCAGCTGCTATGATAGGTTGTTGTTAACACAGTTCACTATGTATGAAGAAATCTTTAGACCAAACTTAATTTAATAATTTTTGTATTTTGGTCAGCCTCTCAATTCTGAGAAATTGACCAAAACCATCTGCGATGACAACACCTTATGTTATCACTGCAATGGAGTTGTTTGGTCTCAATACAGAATTCACAATGGACAATGTCAAATTAGTTAGATGACTTATGTTTCCTTACGTTTTGTTACTCGAGGGTATCTGTATATGTGTATTTAAGACTTCTGAGTGAGTATAACATATTAGTGAGGTCCTCATGATGTTCATCAGAAAGATAATATCAAAAAACCAAAATACATTTCTTAACAGGAGTCTCCATGAACCAAATTAAACAAAAATCAAACAATTCAAAGTTCAGGCAATAAATGTAGTTCAACAGTATTTGAGTCCCATTGGTCTTTGGGGCATCGTGTTGATCATGGACCATAGTTTGCTCTAAAATGGCCTGATTTAGAGATATTTAATTTTGTAAATAGTCTGGTGACATAAATTATAGTAATCTGGAGCCTACTCTAAAAAATGCAAAGATTAGAAAACCTTAAAAGCCATGTTTGCCATCCATCATTCATCATGCCAGCAACACAGCTGCTACCTGCTCCCATGAACACGTCCTGTGTTCCTTTCCCCTGAGAAATTTTCTGAATGTATTTGGTGTCAGTGTCTAGAGAAACAGCAATATCAGCCACCTTTTAAATCAAGCTCTCTGTGGTATTAAAATAGGGGAAAGGTAAGTGGAGCATTCAGTTTTGTTCCATACCATACACAAAGCTCCCAACTTGGGCAAGGAGGAAATCAAGAGCTGCCTGATGTTCCATTAATTGTTTTTGTTGGACATCTGTGTTATCAATCTCTTAGAGAGTGGCCTTTACCCGTCTGAATCCCTAAAAGGTGTGATTGGCTACAAAGTCTAGAGTTTTTCCCGACTTATGAATTAGCTTAAAATTCCATGCAAGTCACACTTCACTACTGCCAGGAGTGAGCCTCCAGGAACCCCACTGGAACCTTTCCTCAGTGGCAACTAACTTATCTTCATTTATTTCAAGTTTCATACTAATTTCAATTATTTTTGACCTCTGGTTATGGGAGGTATTATGAGAACTTTTAGGAAAACTATTTGGAAGGCAGGAGTGATGCAGGCTGAATAGCAAGATCCAAATCAGCAAGGAAATTGAACAAAAAAACCCAAATTCTTTACAAACCCAATGTAGGTCTTCAGGAGCTGGAAAAGGTTGCCACCTAGTGACATTTTAATTGAGGTCAGTTATATCAGCTTGCCCATAAGTTTCCATAGCTCTTGAACAAGGCCCAGTGGAAATCTTACTCTTATGCGGTTCCTTTTATAGCCTGGTATAAGGGTGCATAACCATATCCAGTAGCAAGGGACACAACTGGAGTTAATCCAGTAACATTATATAAGCAATTGCTTGTGCCCACATAGGTAGTTCCCAGGTCTTGAATATTTGATTCCTGGAAGCACAATATACCTTATGCAGGCATCACCTGAACAGATATTCTATACCTGGTAGTAATCAGGCTACAAACTAGAAAGGTCAGGGTATCACTTTCAGTGAGTGTAGCAAAGCAAGTAGTAGTGATGTTTAAAATATCAAGGATAGTTTTCCACTCTTCCTTTACGGTTTCAGGGTGACTCACATTGGGAACATGAAGAAGCACTGGCATGAATGGAATTGCTTCCTGATTCTTTAGCATCACCCCACAAACCCAATAATCGCTCTGGTTTCTTACTAGAGCATAAGCCTTTGTTGAGGCCATCCACAAATTACGGTCCCATGGATCTTCCTGAGTGGAAAGGGAAAGGGTTAGAACAACAACAAATAGGAAAGATGCGAGAAGAGAAAAGGCTTTCATGAGGGCAGAGAAGTCCTTTTCCTTGATCTTGGGACAGCTGTTTCCATCGTGACACCATCCGCTTCTGTGGAAGAACTTCCCTGATTAGCTTTGCTTTAAAGTCTCAACAGCTATACATTTCCAGGAGTCTGGAAGGGCCCTTTGAAGTTGTGAGATACAGGCCCATGTTTCCAGGCCCTGAAGCTTTGCTGCAGTGTTGCTGGTGAGAATAATTTGGAAGCGTTCTTTTCAATAAGAGTCAAGGACAGGTCTTCTTTAATTTATTTCCAAAAGATCCAGTCTCCAGGTTCTAGATCATGAAAGATTTGACTGTC
The DNA here is from genome assembly GCF_027409185.1 of Cynocephalus volans. Classification (NCBI taxonomy): domain Eukaryota; kingdom Metazoa; phylum Chordata; class Mammalia; order Dermoptera; family Cynocephalidae; genus Cynocephalus; species Cynocephalus volans. Next base: position 5,306,606 of record NC_084462.1, on the reverse strand, counting down.
CTAGGTCAGTTGATCACAGAAAGTTTCTTCTACCTGGTGAAAATACACTTTGGTAATGCATTAGTCTTACAGTAGTTAGTTGTGTCAGAATTTAGCAGAGCAGGAGATGCATAAGGCGTTATTACTGAGGGCATAGGTCTTCCAGTAACTATTTCATAAGAATTAATGTATGTTTTTCAACAGGAGTAGACCTGATTGTTGTTAAAGCCAATGGTAATAATACCTTTGGCTATGGCAATCCAATTGATTCAGTTAACTTTGCCAATTTTAATTTTAAAATACCATTTGTTCTTTTGACTTTTCCAGAAGACGGAGGGTGGTAAGGACAATGGTAATGCCATTATGTTCATAATGTCTTGCTTAATTGCTTGGTAATTTGCCTGGTAAAATAGATTCTTCTGTCACTGAAAATTCCTCCAGGGATGCCCCACAAAGGAAACACGTTTTCTAACAATTGCTTAGCTACAGTTATAGCAAAAGCTTTTTTACACTGGGAAGTTTCTATCCAACCAGAAAACACACAAACTATTACAAGTATATCCTGGTACCCCATTGATTGTGGCAGCTGAATAAAGTCTATCTACAAATGTTCAAATGGTTCATCAGATGTTGGAAATATACTACCTGAAGTTTTTATTGTCTTCCCAGGATTATGAGTTTGACCAACTAAACATTAATTATAAATCACCCTAGCAATTTTATAATAGACACCCCATCAATATTTTTTTTCATAATTTGGATCATCTTGCCTGTCCCATGTGTGGTTTTATAGAACAAGGTTTTTCAACAATGGAAGATTCAAGGACTCAGGGAGAACCTGGCAGCTGTCCAGACTCTATATAAGTTCATGCTTAACAGTGAATTTATATTGGGGCTTCTGGTCAAGATGGCAGAATAGACAGTCCCCAGCATCACTCTCTCTCACAAATTAACCAATTTACAGCTATTAAAAAGCAATGACAGCCAAGCTGGGGGCACTAGAGCACGGGGAAAGAGGAGGAGAGACCTACGGAGTACATGAAGACAGGAGAAGCCACGATGAGAGAAAGAAAGGACCGCGCCCAACAGTTTCGAGCCCCTACCATTTCAAGGCTAGCACTGGTGATTACATGGAGCAAGAGCTGGCAAAAGCCACAGCTGTGCCCTTCGTATGAAGTTGCTTGGAGGTGGCAGGGGAGAAGAGGGCCTTGGTGGCCCTCAGGCCAGCAAGACCACTAACAGGGTTCCCATGGACCTATAGGAGGGAAGAGCCATAGACAACTGAAAAAAGGAGCCACTCGTAAGCCAGTGAGTAATCACAAGGGACTGGTGCACAGCCTGTCTCATGGGAAGTGTTTGGAATACAGCCAGTGGGGGAGACGGGCTCACTGGGGAACAATGGGGCACAGAAAGGACAGCTGATCTGTCCTCCATTCTGCACAGGCCCACTCAGTGGAGACTGGTCAGGAATATAGAACTGCAGGGGGAGCAGTTTACTGAAAAGGCTCAGGTCCAGACCAGAGTTTCCACACAATCCAGGTGCACCAGATCTCAGGAGACCGGAAAGTACCTTTAAAGGCAACAATTTAAACCTGAGCTACACAAAAAGCCTTCCCCAGGTATAAGGAAAGTAGAAAAGTTTACTCAGGATCTCTTGCCTTGCATCTGCTACAAATGGGCAAAATTCATTACATTCACTAGAAACAAGTTATCAAAGTAGTGTAACTGCACATGTGTGCCCATTTACTGATACAGCATGATTGTACTGCTTGGCTTGTGGCCACTATTGTGTACTAAAAGTATAAAGGTAACTGCTCTGAACTAGTGGTCAGCAGAGCATGGAGGGTCAGTGGAGTACAGCCTGAGCTTGTTTCTGAGAATAAAGCATGTCTGTGAAGCTCATATTTGAAAAAATAAAGTATGTCTACCTTGCATAAAGCTGCCAGTATCTTCTTTTAATTACCTGACTCACAACCTGCACAGGAAGGGGCAGAAGGATCTGATATTCCAGCTCTACACCATCGAATCAGCAGCAAAGCAGTAATTTAGCTCAACCACAGGGCTCAAGTGCTGGTCCCCCCAGGAAGTTTCTGCATTTTAGAAGTAAGCAAAGGATAACAAATTAGTTCTAGTGCAGAATTTAAGTGGTAGGAACAACAAATAATCCCACACAGAACTGGAAGATACAACAAAAACCCACAGACTGGAAAAAAAGTTTGATATTATCTAGTAAAGGTCTCACACCACCAAAGAACACCTATAACAACTAGAAGGACCAGAAGCCCCCTGGGCTACCAAGCCGGGGGGGAAGGGCCAGGGGGAAAAGGGCCAGGGGCCTCAGCCATGTCCCCCGACACCCACAACCAGTCCAGTGACAACCACTGAGCTGCCCAGGAAGCACCCTGGGCTCCCACCATACCCCCCTGACATCTGCATCCAGCCCAGTGACGATCAAGCCACCACTGGAAGCCCCCTGGTTCCCTTGCATGAATGAGGGGGGTTCCATGGGCCTCAAGCACACCCCTCTCCTTCCTCCTTCTCCCATCCTACCCATTTCCTTCCCCTTTCCCCTCTCCCCTTCCCCACCAACTGCTCTGCAACATCTTAGAATGTAAAAAATAATAAATAAACTCATAATAATAATAAAAAAACATTAAATTTATTTTCTTAAATGCCAATTTTGTTTCTCTAATTCAGGTGCAGTGTAGCACTGTTTATTAAATAAATTTTATGGGGTTCATTCAAATTGCATATCTTAACAATTTCAGTACTGGCTGACTTAGCATGAAAATCTGCCAAGTTATTTACCTGGTTTTCAATTAATTCTTGTTCTGTTTTCTTCATTAGAGTTCTGGGAAGCCTTACCCAGTGCTGTGGTATGATCAGATTTCTAGAAATTTCATACAACTTCTGGAACATATTGACAACACATCTATATAAATACAACTCAAAGAAGGTTTAGCATTACTTATTATTTAACAGTGCTTCCTATATAATCTAATGTTTCAAATAAGCCCAATTAGTTCAATATTTCTCTTTTAAAAAGGAAAGATATCCCTTTGAGATGTTGCAAGGGTCCATTTGGAAAATCCCAAAGTCAATTCAAGGTCAGAAGAAAGACTTAATTTAGAATTTGATTTTGAGAATTTTGTCAAAAATAGCAAGGGTTTAAAACCCTTGATCAAAATAGGATCACAGCTCACTGTGAAATATAGTCATTTATTTAACCAGCGTGATAATTTGAAGACTTCCAAGACAAATACAGAAAATTACGTAGTTGCAGAAAAACCTTAAGTCTTTTAACAGAGAGCACTCAGTTTTCTTTGATCACTTGCTCAAAGCTTAATAAAGACAACATGAAGCCCAGGGAATTATCTTGGTACAACACAGAATCTTTACTTTTTTAGGCCAATTGCCTAAAAACTAAAGAAAAAACTTTCACAATTTCTTATTAAGAGCAGACCAATACTCCTAGGAAAACTTGTTGCTTCAACAGAGAGAACCAAATTCTCATTTTGTGTCTGTGTATTTTTGATATTAATGCCTGATTTCCTAGAAAAACTTATAATTATCTTCTGACCATAGCCATCTCGATTACATGTAAAGTTGCTTCGATTACATGTAAGATTCATCTTCCACAAGCCTACAACTTTCTTACCCATTCAGTTTTGTCTTCTCTTCTTCCCATTCTGGAACAATTCAGTAATTCTACTTTAGGTCAAAAATAACTCTCCTTGTCCCCTCAACAAAACAAGACATTCTCGCACCTTCGGCGTCTCTTACCAAAGGCACATCTTACCTCACCTGTATACTTGCATATCAAGTTTTTCCTTATTATTTCCAGTAATTTTATTTACATATATCAATCAAAATTCTTAACCTATAGGGACTTTAATTTCCAGTGAATCCTCGGAAACAACAATTTTGAACTGTCACGCTAGCAATCTGTGGGTCGACAAATCTATGAATTATAATTTCTAGAAGAATGTGCTTTCTCATTGTACGATTTGTCAATGTACGTTAATGTTTATTAATGGTCAAAAATATCTTTATTCTCTATGTAATAAGAGACTATAGAAGAGGGGAAACTATACCTCTATCTTAGGTTTTCTGCTAGACCCCAAAATTAAATTGTTTATACAGATTTCCCTCAGCCTCAACTTTTTATAACTTATGACAGAAATGTTAAACCTTCTGGTATAAAAAGGACATCTTTTACATGAAAGTTTTGTCTTACTTACCTCTACTTAACTCACTTGTCCTCAGTGATTATGCCTGGATTGTTCTTGAGCATGAGACATGAAACAGCCAGCCATCATCCTAAGTCAGTTTTCCCACTAACAACTTTTGTAATATACAGATAACATAAGCTCGGGCCGGCCCCGTGGCTCACTCAGTAGAGTGCGGTGCTGATAACACCAAGGCCCCGGGTTCGGATCCCATATACGGATGGCCGGTTCGCTCACTGGCTGAGCGTGGTGCTGACAACACCAAGTCAAGGGTTAAGATCCCCTTACCGGTCATCTTTAGAAAAAAAAAAAAAAAAAAAAAAGACAGATAACATAAGCTCATTTTACCAGTAAACCTGGGTAAGAAAAGTTATGCATCTCTATTAGGTGAAGTGCTGAAAACTCTGAACATATGCCTATTTTAATCAAACCAACAATATTCTTATTTATTAAAGATTATCTGTATTAGTCCATTTCTATTGCTTATAACAAAATACTTGGAGCGGGATAATTTAAAAAGAAAATGAAATTTATTGCTTACAGTTTCAGACTGGGAACACATTTGAAGGCCTTGGTGGTGGCAACAGTGACCCAAGGGTCTCACGTGGCAGAAAATGGAGCAAAGAAAGAGAGAGAGAGATCCTCATGCCCGCTCTTTTTAAAGCCCTCAGAACCACACCCATGACCACCATTAAACCCTCAACTTAATCACCTCTTCAAAGCCCCACTTTTCAATTACCATAAAAGGATTTCCCACCCTCAGCAGTTACAGTGGGGATTAAAAGTTTGGGGGGGACATTCAACCCAAGGCATTACCCAAGTCACATGAATTTGAAAAACATTTGGGTCCGTTCTTAATTTTCTAAGAGAATAATTTACTTACATAAGCACATATTTTTCTTTAAGCCAATTAAATATAACATTTTCAACTTCCTTTACTGTCTAAAAGAAAATGAATGTGCCTAGGTATTTTCTTTTATTTCTATATTGTTTTTAAATGTTTTTGTGGTATAATACATACAACATAAAATTCACAAGTGATATTTAGTGCATTCACAATGTTGTGTAACCATCACCCATACATGTACTTCCAGAACATTTTCATCACCCCAAAGGAAATCTCATACCAGTTAAGGAGTTACTCCCCAATCCTACCTCCCCTCAGCCCCTGACAACCACTAATCTGCTTTTTGTTTGTAAGGATTTGCCTATTTCTGGATATTTCATATGAATGAAATTATAAAATCTGTGCCCTTGTGTGTCATATTATTTCTAATTTTACTTTAATTTATGCTCTTGTAATTTCAGTTTCACATCCCACTGTAACTTGGAACTGATTGTCCTTGGTAAGAATGAAGGCTATAACTGTTTCTAAGTGACTTTTCCATTTGGTTAGTTTATTGAATTATTTGTGTGTGTGCACACACATGTGTGTTAGATTTCCCTACTATTTTTGTGTTGTTTTCAGAGATATAATTATATCATCTGCAAACAGATTTTTATTTTTTAATTTACAGTTTTCTCATGCCTTGGTCTTTTTTCTTAAATTGTCTTGGCTGTTCCCTCCAAGATGATGTATACAGAGGAGACTTGAAGCTCCTTAGTGTCATTTCTGACTTCAGTGGGAGTTTTATAGGTTCCCCAGATGGCTGTCAATTTTACAAAGATACACCAATTCCTAATTCACTATTTTTATGTAACATCACCTCCTGTTAAATACTGCCAATCTTTTTTTGTAATTATGAACATGAGAACCTTATTTTTCTCTTTATCTCAATATCTCAGATGAACTGTCTTAGTGAGTTATCTAATATTAAATCTTACCTGCATTCTGGGTATAAATTGTATTTGTTCATCATATATTATTTTTAATAAACAATTTTGAATTGTTTAAAAATATTTTACATAAGATATCCCTATGTTTATGCAGACACAAACATTTTATGTATTATTATATTTGCAGTAATGTTTTGAAAGTTTTAATATCAATGTTCTATTCAAATACTGAAAGTTTCTTCTGGTCAAGATGGCAGAACAGATGGCTCCCAGCATCACTCTCTTCCACAAATCAATGAATTTATAAGTATAAAAATGTAACATCAGCCAAGCTGGGGCTGCTGGAGCTCAGGGGAAGAGGAGAAGAGACCTATGGAGTTCATGAAGGCAGGAGAAACCATGATGAGAGAAAGAAAAAACTGCTTGGAGCATTTCGGGCTGCGGCTGCTTTAAGGCTCAAGCTGCTGAGCTCATGGATCAGGAGCCGGCAGAAGCTGCAGCTGTGCCCTTCAGATGGAGTTACTTGGAGGTGGCAGGGGAGAAGAGGGCCTTGGTGGCCCCCAGGACAGCAAAACCACTAATAGGGTTCCCGTGGACCCACGCAGGAGCGAAGAGCCAGAACAGCTGAAAAAGAGGAGCCATTCAGAGGCTGGTGAGTCATGGCAAGGGACCAGCATGGGGCCCGTCCCATGGGAAGTGTTTGGAGCACAGGCGGTGGGGGAGACGTGCCCACTGGCAGAACACTGGGGCACAGCAAGGACAGCTGATCTACCCCCCAATCAGCACAGGACTACTCAGATGAGACTGGTCAGGAATGCAAAATTGCATGGGGTGCAGTTTGATGAAGAAACTCAGGCCCAGGTCAGAGTTTCTAAGCAACACAGATCCACCAGGTCTCTGGAGAGCCGGAAGTACCTATAAGATCAACCATTAAACCCTGAGCTGCATAAAAAGCCTTCCCTAGGGAAACAGCAGCAAAGCAGCAATTTAACTCACCACACAGCTCACATACTGGTTCCCACAGGAAGGTCCCCTGTGTTAGAAATAAGCAATGGACAAAAATTTAGTTCCGGACCAGGGATACCACCAGCACCTTAGGGCCTGCCTGGGAACTGGAGGCTTGGAGCCGGGGACTGGATCCCACTCCCACATCCAGGCAAACTGCACCAGTGCCTTGGGGCCTGCCCAGGGACCTGAGGCTTGGAGAAGGGGACCAGATCCCTCTCCCACAACCAGTCACACCATGCCAGTACCTTGGGGCCTGCCCGGGGACCAGAGGCATGGAGAAGGGGACCGGACCCCCCCTCCCACAACCAGGCACACCAAGCCAGCACCTTGGGGCCACCCAGTAACCTGAGGCATGGAGTCAGAAACCAGACCCTCCTCCCACAACTAGGCACACCATACCAGCACCACAGGGTCCACCCAGAGACCCGAGGCATGGAGAAGGGGACTGGACCACCCTCCCACAACCAGACACACCACTCCAGCACCTCAGGGCCTGCCCAGGGACCAGAGACATGAAGAAGAGGACAGGATTTCCCTCCCACAATCAGGCACACCGAGCCAGTGCCTAGGGGCATGCCCAGTGACCTGAGGCATTGATCTGGGGACTGGACCCTCCTCCCACAACCAGGCACACCATCCAGCACCTTGGATTGCCCTCCCACAACCAGGCACTCCAAACCAGTGCCTCAGGGCCCGCTTGGGGACCCAGGGTACGGAGAAGGGGACCAGATCCCTCTCCCACAACCAGGCACACCATGCCAGCACCTCAGGGCCCTCCCATGACCTGGGGCATGGAGCAAGGGACTGGTCCCCACTCCCACAACCAGGCATGCCATGCCAGTGCCTCAGGGCCCACCCAGGGAGCTGGGGCATGGAGAAGAATACTGGACTGCCCTCCCACAACCAGGCACACTGTGCCAGAGCCTCAGTGCCTGCCTGAGGACCTGGGGCATGCAGAAGGTGACTAGACACTCCCCACAACCAGGCACACTGCCAGTGCAAAGGAGCATGCTAAAAACATCATCTCCATGTGGGTGGCCCATCACAGCCACCACAATAACCATGGTGGCCATGAAAGTGGCTAGATGCCACAACCACCACGCAGATGGTCCGCCAACCACTGGAGTGCATTCACACAAGGAGAGTCACCAGCAGAGATAAAGAAAAGAAGAGGATGTCTCTCTCCACAAAGCCCATTCCAGAGTGACAGAAGAAGCATCTGATCACAATAATATTGGGGGACCTGATCACACCTTTCAGCTTTGGACAGATCATCTAGGCAACAAATTAATAGAGTAACCATTATTCTTTCAGAAGGAGAGAAGAAATCTAGGGTAATGAGAGGGGGGAAGGGGAGATATTGGATAAGGGGCATAAAGAATAATTATGATTTGTAACAATACATATGCTAGTAATATTGATTTGATCAACATATCTCAATGTTCAACCCCAAAAATATGTATAATCGACTTTGATTCAATAAGTAAAATAAATTAAAACAAACAAAAAAACATACTGAAAGTTATTCTGAGGTTTTCCTGCTTTTTCAATGATCTTTGATTATGTTAAGCAGCATTGATTTTGATGTATTTAGGATTTGATCAACATATCTCAATGTTCAACCCCAAAAATATGTATAATCGACTTTGATTCAATAAGTAAAATAAATTAAAACAAACAAAAAAACATACTGAAAGTTATTCTGAGGTTTTCCTGCTTTTTCAATGATCTTTGATTATGTTAAGCAGCATTGATTTTGATGTATTTAGGAATGGTAGGGTTTCTCTGTTAAATAATCTCATAATGATACTTTTGTTTGTGAAGAGTGTTCACAGAACCTGCCAATTTCCTCTACGGATATTGTTCTATCCAGATTTTCTCTCTCTTACTAATGTCAATATCTCAATATGTCAATATTGGTAGAGTACATTTTCTAGAAAAATGCCATTTCACTAGGGTTTCCAAATCAATATTCATTGAGCTATACAAATTATATAGGTTTTAATAAACTTAATAAGGGTTTAAAAATTTTTAATAAACTTTATTGTCAAAACAGTTTTAGATTTACAGAAAAAAAAATGCAGCGATAGTACAGAGAGTTCCCATAAACTCTGTAATCAGTATCTTCTATTATTAAAATCTTTTATACAAAGTCAAGGATTCAGATCCCTGTACTGGCCAGCCACCGAAAAAAAACAAAAAACAAAAATCTTTGGTTAGAGCATGGTGTTTTTTACATTTAATGGACCACTACTGATACATTGTTGTTAACCTATTTATAGGTTATTCAGATTTAAAAAATTTTTTTACCTAATGTCCTTTACTTTTTCTCTTCCTGGATCTCATCCAGGATACCACATTACAGTTAGTAGTCATGTCTCCTTAGGTTGCTCTTGGATTTGACAGCTTCTCACACTTTCCTTGTTTTGGATGCCCTTGATAGTTTTGAGGACTACTGGTCTTGTATAGCAGCACTGTCATTGCTGTTACCGGTGAGAATGACTCTACTGGGATTTCTATGATGTCTTTCATAGATTAGACTGGAGTTAGGAGTTTTGCATTAGAAGAGTGTACAGAAAAAGTTTTATATTTGTCATACTATGTCAAGGGTGCACACTGTCAACATGACTTACACTGTTGATGTTGACCTTGATTACCTGGCTGAGGTCATGTTTGCCAAGTATGTCCATCATAAAATTAATCTTTACCCCCTATTAGACATCATACTCTTTAATGGGGAGTAACTATAGGCAGCTGTAGTGGATTGAATTATGTCCCCCCAAAACTCACTGAAGCTTGAATTGTGTCCCCGAAGTTTTATGAAATAGAAACTTGGCCCCCACTGTGACTGTTAAGAAGGTGGGAAATCCTATGATGGTCATTGAAAGGTCAGGACTTGAAGAGGTGATTAGGTTATAGGAACATGCTGTAGTGAACGGATTAATAATGGTGGTCAGGGATGTGGTTTGTAGGGCTTTAAAAGAGGAGCACAAAGAGTATGTCTCTCTCTCTGCTCACTCTGCTCTGCCATTTTGCAGTGTGATACCCTGCTGTCACCAAAGTCACCATCAAAGAAAGCCTTCACCAGATGTGTTCTCTGGACTTTGGATTCCTAGCCTCTGAAACTGTAAGCAATAAATTTTGTTTTCTTATAAATCACCCAGTTTCAGGTATTTTGTTATAAGCAACAGAAACAGACTAATACAGCAGCCTACACTTAAGGAGTTGGTATTTTTCACCTCCTTCAGAGTGAGATATCTTTATAAATTACTCAACATTCTTCTGCATGAAACACGTCTCTACTCCCTCATTTATTTACTTGTTCTTGTTGTGGGCCGAATGCACAGAGGAATCCAAGATCCAGCGTCAGTGTTGCAGTTTTATAACTCTTTATTTTAGTGTTGCAGCTCTTTGTTCAGTGTTACAGGGCCTCTTTTTGCTTGTAAGCAAGGAGAGCACTGGGGAGCAAAAACTCCTATACCAGTGTCTCCCAGAACAAAGGAAAAGACCATCTTATATAGCCTAAATTCCCACCCTTTCCCTCCCAGGTTCCCATTCTGGTCCTCTTATGTAAATGAGGGATGCAGTCCAGCTAATTTGGATTGGCTGATTATGGGACACAGTCCATTGGTCACTTTTGGAGCCTAATTTGCATCCGGCCCTTCAGGGATGTGAGACTGTTGTTATCTCACAGAGGGCAGGTGCAGGAAGCAGACAGGCTAAGCTGCAGGAGCCAGAGCTTGCTGCCAAACAGTCAAGCATAAAATCTCTAAAACAGTTTCTCCAGCAGAAGGGGGCAGATTTAACAATCAGAAAGTGTTCACGGTTCCCCACTACAGTTCCCTCATTTATTTATATCATAATAGGCTGCCTAATATTTTTCAGTATCAATTCTTGACATCATGTCCTACCTTGAATTCTTACCACATTAATTAATCATTCCCATTTTATTTATGTCGTTCCATTTCTCTTCCTATAATGTATAAGTGATTTGGAAGCTCAGGGATCTGAGTTAAAAAAGAATTTGATTTTTCTGTAGAAGAAATTCTCAGGAAGCAGAGGATCCAGAGAGACACATGCTCTCCTGCAAGCCCTTCCTGACTCAGACCTCAGCATTTCCTGCTCTCTCCGTGTGAGCCCTTCTCTGCCTCCAGGGCCCATGGCGATGAAGAAGCCTCTCCCAATACTGCCGCAGTCTTTTTGGAAATGCTCACTTGTCATTGTTTCAGATATCTGAGAACTGGAATAAATTGTTAAAAAATAGGGCCGGCTGTTTAGTCCAGTTGGTTAGAGCATGATATTGTAAACCAAGGTCAAGAGTTCAGATCCCTATACTACCCAGCTGCCAAAAAAAGATTGTCATCTCCCACGGTATGCACTGTCATTGTTGATACAGTTGGAGTGATAATTGTGGTTCTGTAGTGAGGTGAAGTCACAGATTCACAGACTTTTATCTCAGGACCTGGTTGTCTCTCTGTCACACATGTACTGACTTTAGAAACCTTCACAGAGAATTCACCATCTTGGTACCAGGAAGGAGTCTGGTATTTCCTGTTTTATTCTGAGTGGCCGTCTGTTAAGGGCAAAAGTATATCAGGAATCTGGAGAGATGCTCATATTGGAAGAGGATTCTTCTTTGCAGAAACTGGTCTAGATGTCTCCATGGGATGTGGGAAAAATTCATATTTGCTGAGGTTGTGGAGACAGACTGGAGGTCCTCAACTCTACACAAATCTCTGATGCCTCTTAATGTAATTTAATGTAACCCACACTCATGGCAATAGTTAATGTTTTATCCTAGTAGTAATATAATCTGATATTTAAATCACTCTGTAATTGTACTTCTGAAATACATCTGCCCTACAAGAATCACAAACACTATTTTCAGGAGAACAGGTGTTGGTATAAAACCTCTTCAAGTGATAATGAATCAATGTAATTTATCAAAGGATATAATCCTGTAGAGTAACTGAATGTGTGAGCAGTGATAGCTACAATGTGTTTAACGAACACAGTAATTATATCTGCAGAGAAAAAACCTGGCCTCTACTGATTCAGCTGAAACTGTTCCCTTCTTGAAATTAGGCAATGACTATTTGAAGAAAAGTTAACCTGATTCTGCGTTTCAGAGAAAAAAACTGAGACTCAGCATTTTGCTGGTTAAAATGTACCTTGTCCTAGTCTCATTAAGAAAATATTTTTCGGGCCGAGCCCATGGCGCACTCGGGAGAGTGTGGCACTGGGAGTGCAGCAGCGCTCCTGCCGCGGGTTCGGATCCTATATAGGGATGGCCTGTGCGTTCACAGGTTGGGCGCAGGAGGGTTGTGATCCCCTTACCGGTCACACAGAAAAGAAAAGAAAAGAAAATATTTTTCTTTGTTTCTTAGCTCCCATTTGTGAGTGAGGACATGTGATATAAATAAAAATTAAAATTAAAAAATGCTAAAAAAATATTTTAATATCACTCTAAGCTCACAAGAAATTTACTGTTTAAACTTATTCAAGGTACACATTGCCATGCCTTCTGGATGCCATTCTGCATATTTGCCTTGTATTTGAGTCTATTTCATTAATTCCTAGTAGAGTCTCAGTTAGTCCTCCTCCATTATTACTCAGTTATATGTAATAAATAATCATGTAACCTCAATCTTAGGGTGTATTTGTCTCTTATACATGTTTTAAAACCCAGAGCTCATCTCACCATATAATGGTACAAAGATTCCATGGGTGCTATTATTCTACTTTTTTTCTGGGATAAGAACAAATATATCTATCACTATCATAATAACGAGTCATTCTTGCCCCAATATATTCGACACTTGGTCTTGGATAATCTTTCTTATAGAATTATATGATAATCAGTGTATTATCACCTTATTTGTTTTTTTTTTTAATATTTATTTATAGATAATATTGGCCCACTTTCACACAATGGCAGAAAAATGCGCACTCTTCTCAAGCACATATGGAACATCTGAATGGTCACATTAGGTTAGAAAACTGTTGTTACCAAACTTAAGATCAAAATCATTCCAAGTATCTCTTCCAAATACAAATCATTGAAACTAGAAATTAATAACAATAAAAACATGATAAATTCACAAATACATGGAAAGCAAACAACACACTCTTGAACAACCATTGGGTCGAAAAGAAAATAAAAAAGGAATTTAAAAAATTTCTCAAGATAATCAGAAATAAAAATAAAACTTACCAAAGTTATCAGATGCAGAAAAGGCAGTACCAAGGAGAAAGTTTATAGCAAAAACAACTACATTAACAAAGAACAATCTTCAATAAACAATCTAACATTACACCTCAAGGACTAGAAAAAGAAGAACAAAGCAAGCTTAAAGTTAGCAGAAGAATAGAAATAATAAAAATTAGACCATAACGAAATTATAAAGTAGAAAATATAAACACAATATAAAATCCACAAAAAAAATTGCAAACCATATATCTGATATGGGGTTGATATCAAAAATACATGAGGAACTCAAACAACTCAACAGGAAAACAAAACAAAACATGATTGACCGATGGACAAAGTAACTAAATAGGCATTTCTCTGAAGAAGACATGTAAATGACCAAACAGATATATGAAAAGATGTTCAACATCACTAATCATCAAGGAAATGCAAATCAAAACCACAATGAGATATCACTTCACACCTATTTGGATGACTATTATGAAAACACACACACACACACACACACACACACACACACACACACGTGTTGGCAATACAAGACCATTTTACAGATGTCCTTGACCTAAATCAGTTCTACCCCCTTTCTGTCTTGTATTTCTCACGAATAACCATATCATCTGCTGAGAGTGCAACACCCTGAGAGAGGGAGAGACTGCATGGACAGCCTGGAGTCTATTTCAGTCACTTTTTAGAAACAGGATGTTTTCCAGTGCTTTAGCCCCAGCATATCATATGCCCCTAAGTATAAAACTCAGGGAAGACTGCATTCTGGAATTTTTAAGTGTGGAATAGGCAAATGAGACTCCATGTGCCTGAGGTGTTTTTGTCACCTTGGGGGACTGGCTCACAATGCAGCCTAGGCTTCTGTTTTCCCTTGCTGCCTACCTGTAAGTCATAAATCTGCTTCATTTAACTTATTGTGTGCATGGGTGTTCTCCCTCACCAGATTCACACAAGTTGGTAGTCAGTGCACAGTATGAACATGCTTCACAAAACTGGCACAATAGCCAGGGTGCAGTAACCAGGACTTCCTAACAGAGTGAGAGGGGCAATACCACCATTACCTAGCCCAGGGCAGAGACATCAGCCTGGAGCTGCAGGGCATGAGCATGCAACTGGATGTTTTCTGGGCAAGGAGGGTGATAAGTAGTACAAGAGTCACTCCCCAGGGAGGTGAATGAGCAGGCTGCATAGACTGAGGCAGAGAGAAAGGAAGGTGGAAAAAGGGGAACACAGAGTAGTCCTGGATCCCTGATTGTTGAGCACTTATGTGACCATTTATTGATGGGTACTCACACAGAACCTGAGACATCTAAGAGGAAATGGAAAAGAGATATTCAGAAGGTCCCTGAAGCATCTGAGAAGGAACCAATGTGCTTAATGTGTGCCTTCACAGAAAGGGAGAATCACAATCTAAAGAATGGATAAAAAGGAGGGGCAGCAGGGCCGAGCCCGTGGCACACTCAGGAGAGTGCGGCGCTGGGAGCGCGGTGACGCTCCCACCGCGGGTTCGGATCCTATATAGGAATGGCCGGTGCACTCACTGGCTGAGTGGCGGTCACGAAAAAGAAAAAAAAAAAAGGAGGGGCAGGGAAGTCTTATGCAGCCTGGTTGGTGTGTGTGTTTGACAAGGGACATTGCAGACCTAATGTCTTGAGCTGAATTGTGCAGTTAGGAATAGGGTCAAGGTCTTCAGGTCCTCACCAGAGACAAATAGCCCTAAATTCCTGTCAAGATAAATGGAGAAAAGAAGAAGAAAAAAAAGATGACATTGAGAGGTTTGGGGAAGAATGTGGTGACCCATGGTGCTTGTTTGTTTGTGATGCTTACCTGTTTGTGGGTGCGGCCCTTTGAGCCATTTTGGGTACTGGTGACTGTGGTTCCCACCAGTAAGTGCATTATAGACATTTATATCTTGGCCGCATGTGGCACAGAATCACTGTGACCTGAGACAGTATGCCTCCTCACTGCTAAGAGTTCAAGCCACAACAGTGAGGATTATCTACTTCAGCCTGCCACACAAGCTTTGCTAGTCCCAATGGGTTATTCAGCAAAAGAAGTACTGCATGCTCAGTAGAAAAAAGGACAATACTATCCTAACTCAGGACTCGCTACAGATAAAAATGTTACAACCCTCCCTGTCACAGTTTGGCTGGCAAAAAGAGCCTGCCGGGCAGGGAGACCAAACAATGAACTGTGGAAGACTGAATGCCAAGACACTTGGACAGGAAGCCAAAGAAATGTCCTAGATACAGTCAAGCAAAAATAGTTGGCCCTCGTGGCACCCACTAATAAAAAGAGGCTCAATAGCTGATAGGCCTCTTTGGGTACTGCAGACATCATGTTCCTGACCTGGGTGTTCTTTTGGCTCCCTTTAGTCAAGATGACCAGCAAAGCCACCAACTTTGAAAGGGGTCCTTTGCAGCAGCAGGACTTGGAAGCTGTTTAACAAGCCATGGCCCTGGCATTGCCTTCAAAATCTTTACAGCTTGCTAACATGATGGAATTACAGGAGTTTGCAACCCCCATGCATGCTGATTGGGGTCTGTGGCAACAGAAAAATGCCACTGGGGTGCACCAGCCTCTTGGATTTTGGAAATGTAAGTTGCCTGAGGCAGCTGCCAGATATACTCCTTTTGAATGGGAACTCCTTTTTTTTTTTTTTTTAAAGATGACCGGTAAGGGGATCTCAACCCTTGGCTTGGTGTTGTCAGCACCTTGCTCAACCAGTGAGCTAACCGGCCATCCCTATATAGGATCCGAACCCAGGGCCTTGGTGTTCTCAGCACCACATTCTCCCGAGTGAGCAAAGGGCCGGACCTTGAATGGGAACTCCTTGCTAACTACTGGGCACTGGTGGGGACTGAGCATCTTACAGCTGTAACACCACATCACACTGTGACATAAAGATATTCTCATTTGGGCACTCACAAATCCCACCAATAAAACTGGACAGGCTCACGAAGCTCAATTATCAAATGGAACTGGTACATTCACAATTAGGCCCAGCTGGGACCTCAAGGAACCAGTAGACATGAGCTAAAGGCTAGTTTACCAAAAGGGGCCAAGTGACCCATAAGGGATGCTTTGGCTCTTCCTGTGGCTACCTGGGGTTAAACATGTTCCCCAAAAGTTCATGTATTGGAAACTTCATCTCCATTATAACAATGCTAAGAGGGTGGGAAATACTATTATGGTAATTGAAAGGTGGAGCTTTTAATAGGTGATTTGATTGTGAAGACTGTACTTTTGTGAACGGATTGATTCATTCATGGAGCAATGGGCATGGTTCTGATGGCTTTATAAGGAGAGCAAACTCTTGCTCAGCCCATTCTCGCCCTATGACACCCCGGTTGCCAGAGGACCCTGTAGTGAGTTCCCACTAAGAATAAGGCTCTCCCCGGATGTGCCCTCTGGACTGTGGACTTCCCAGCCTCCAAACTGAAAGAAATAAATTTTGTTTTCTTATGAATTACCCACATTCAAGTATTCTTTTGAAAGCAACAGAACAAACTAATACAGGGCCCAAGATTCAGAGACATGACTACAAAGCTGTATGTCATGGTTTACTAATGGCTCTGCAAAATAAGCAGATAGAGCCCACAGGGCTGTGGCCACCATCCATCTAGTGGATGGTCATCTTGTTAGTAAGACTGGACATGGACATTTTACTCAATTGGCCAAAGTACGTGCAATGGTGATGGCCATACAGGCCACCCACCACATCTTGCTACATTTTTATCAATTCATGAGCCATTGCCAACAACCTGGTTATCTGGTCAGAAGAATGGCAGCTGAGTTCTTGATTATTAAAGGATTCCCTGTGTGGGGATGGGACCAGGACTAGCGCAACCGCTTGCTGCCTGGAACAGACAAATATATGTCACTTACGTGAACACTGGACAGCCACCCTTGAAAGGAACTTATGTTTTGGATACTTCACAGAACTTCACTCTAACAAAGAAACAGCCTTCACTGCCTGAGCAACAAAACAAAGGACCCACTTTAATGGAATATGAGGGAATTTCTATGCACTCTGTCACCTGTGATCAATGGAACAGCTGACTCATAAATCAACTGAAGAGAACACATCTAGCTGGCCTGCTAGTGGGGTGGTACCCCCATCTGACTATGGCAATATAGACACTAAACTGCATTCCAGCACCATGAAAACACAGCACTGTGGTGCAGGCTGAGAAACGATAAGCTTGGTGGAGATGGAAGTGGAAGGCAGCCATCCGATGAGGCTGTGCCTGTGAAATCCCAATCTCAATGTTCCAAAACATTTTTTTTTTTCCTTTTTCCCTTTAGAGTGAACATCCTGGTGATGGCTTGAAGTTCACACTGCCACAGTACCTCAGACAGGACCTCCCAACTTTAATCTGGAGGTGATGCTTTCCCTGGGTGCCTCCCCTCTACGGGATCCCATGGAGTGAGGGCAGGACCAAGGAATACCAGGGTGCTAGGGTCCCTCTACTGGCACCAGGGACCCTCCAGTCTTGTATGCAGTGTTATCAGACATGTCAAATTTGTACAGGATGTGACCTCCCTTCCTGGGCTGGACAACCAAGACTGAAATGTCTGGGTCAAGCAACAAGGGCAATGAGTATACACAGAGGCAGAAGCTTCAGGACAGTGACAGACAGATCTGGTTGCTATATCAACTCAGCTTAATTCTAATCTGATAGGTAGGGAACACCTGAGACCCCAGGAGCGGCATGAGGTAGGGCATTAAGCTGGCAATCTACTTTATCCACAAAGTCGTGGCAGCAGAGGCCTCCTGGAAGTATACTACCTTCATTAGGCTTTCTCAATCTGTGAAGTGCTAGATCTGCCATTCTGACCTCATACCACAGTGACCCTCTCCTCGTCCTGCCCATGGTAAAATATACCAGCATTTATACCAACACAGTGTACACCAAGAGAAACTGAGCCCTGGCTTATTGAGTGAGGGTCTGGTACCTGCTGCATGGAAGGGAGCGGGAGGTACCTCATGTTAATTTTACTTACCCTGTGGCAAAATGTCAAGACCACAACTAACAGAGCCTTAGTGGACAGGTACTTTAACATAACACACTCCCTTGATTACATGGATGACCATGGCGATGATGAAAACAACAACTAAAGTAGTTCTAGCCCTCTGTCTACTTCATAAACAGTATTTTATGGGGGAAACTGAGCTCATGCAACTGTGCCATCAGTAACATTTGGCTGGCTAATGTCAATGCCTCCATACCCATGAATGGGTCACTGAACGATAAAAAAAAAAAAAAAAAGGAAGGAGTTCTGTGTGCACCTGAGGATTATAACTTTCTCTGCAAATAATCCAGGGGTGAGCCAAACGTTGTATAGGCAATGTCATGCCTGGATAGCTGGTGCATGGTGGGATTCGGCATATTTAGTGTGCTGGGGATGCCCCTGGATATCACCCCTGGGGTTAAGACTCACCATTGGGCCAGCAGCCTAAAGTTGTTTGTATACCAGGCTTACTAGGGACCTGCCAGGAGGTGTAACTGCCTTCATGAGGTCTTTGGTACCATGTATAGGTGTCAGTGCTCATGAGAAATGATAAGAAATCTGTCCCTGGCCATGGCAGTACGACATCTACTACCACTGCCTTGGCAGCCCAGCAGACATCCCTCAGCTCCCTCAGGAAGGTTACTTTAGACAACAGAATTGCTCTATACTTTTAGCTCAACTAGGAGTGTGTGCAATTACCAACACCTCTTGCTGTACCTGGATTAACACCTCAGGTACTGTTAAAACAGAAGTAAAGGAGAACTGGAAGCAGGTCCACTGGTTGTGGAGAGTGGGGCCACCTGAAGAACCCTTCTTTGACCTCTTTAGCAACTTCTTGCCTAGATCTCTGGAATCTTGGGCTAGGTCGCTGCTCCAGGCAGGTGTGATTATCCTGCTTGGAGTAGTTGACCTTCCGGGCCTAGTGAAATATATTCTCGCTATGGCTGAATGATGTTGCACTGAGATTGTGTCAGTCAAGGTTTTACATTGACATGATCACACAAACCTTAGCCTCTACATACAGTGAGGTCACTGGGCACATAAATGGGCTAGCTTTGTTAAGGGAGTCTTTGGGTTGGGGGGAACTTCAGGTGGTCTTGGACTGACCCAGTTCTTACTCCTTTCTCACTTGTACTCTTTTCTTCTCACTTGTAGAATGTAGAATATGCTAGCAATGCAACATCACAGGATAGGGAGAGACTGGCAGGAACAAGCTAGAATTTCTTGCCATTCCCACCCCCTACCTCCTGCTCCCCATCAAAATACGATGTCTTTCAATGCTTTAGGCTAGCACATCACGCATTCCCGGGGCATAAAACCCACTAAAACCCAGCGTGGGCTGTTTCCCAGGTTCCCTCAGCTGCGATGCAAGTGGGGCACAGGTGGATGAGACTCCATCTGCCCCAGGTAATTTTCCTGAGTCTTGGGGGAGCAGCTTGCAATGTATCCTAAGTTTCTGTTGTCCCTTACTGCCTATCTGTAAGTAATAAATCTGCTCCATATAACTTGCTGTGCTCCTTGGGAGGTGTTCTGTTTCACTGGACTCAGACAAGTTGGGAACAAGTGCACAGTGAACCTGCTTCACAAGCCATAGTTGTAGAGTAATTGTAATCCTTGTACGCTTGGTGCAGCTAATACAAACAACAGCATAGAGGGAAACTTCTTCCATTGAATTAAAGAACACCTACAAAAACTTTCAGGAAAACATCACACAACATGGAAAGATTGAATGATTTCCCCCCAGGGATTGGAGACAAGGCAAGGATATCCACTCTTATCAGTACTGCTCCACACAGTTTTAAAGATTCCCACCAGTAAAATAAGGGGGGAGAAAAGAAAAGTAAGGGAACAAAAAGGAACGAATAATAGTGTACCCATTAGCAGAAGATATTATGGTTGTGGTAGGCTAAATAATGCCTACCCCCAAATATGTCCACATCCTCACCCATATAACCTGCGTTATTTGATATGTCAAAAGGGAGTTTGCAAATGTGATGAGGTTAAGAATCTTGAGATGAAAGATTATCCCAGATTTTGTGTTAAAAGCGATACAAGCATAAGAGTTGATATCTTACGGGTGCAGGTGGAGTTTGAATCACAAAAATCATGATGTGACAGAAACAGCATAGAGATGTTACGATGCTACCTTGCTGACTTGGAAGATGGAGTAAATGGACCATGAAGCAGAGGACAGAAGAGGCCTCTGTACCATAGGATGAGTACAGAAATGAATTCTCCCCTGGAGATTCATGAAGGGTCACAGTGCTGTGAATTTACACTAGACTGATGACCTGCAGGATTATAAGAGCATACATTTGTACTGTTTTAAGCCACTCACTGTGGTAGTTCCTTAAAGCAGCAATAGGAAACTAATGAAATGGTGTTATGTAGAAAAGCCTAAGGAATCTGTAAAAACCTCTAAAGTTACACTCAAGGTCTCAGGATACAAGATCAACATACTAGGGTACTTCAAAATGTTCATGGGATTCAGATTTTCTTCCAATTATATTTTTCCACAAACTTTGTGAAATATCCTTGTACAAATATCTAGTTTATTTCTATATACTAGAAATTAACACTTGGAAACTGAAATGGAAAATACAATACCATGTACGATTGCTCAAAAAAAGAAAAGTAGAAGAAATATGTCTCAGTCTAACAAAACATTCATTGGACTTTTATGCTGAAAACTGCAGAAATGCTGACAAAAGAAACCAAAGGCACCCAAACAAACAGAATCATATACAACATCCATTTATTCTGGGACTAAACATAAAAATAACATGCAATTACCCCAAATTAATATAGGGGGTTAATGCATTTCCTATCAAGACATTTTGTAGATAAAGACAAGAGTATCTTAAAATTTATGTGGAAAGACAAAAGAACTAGAATACCTGAAACATCTAATAAAGAATAAAGTGGTTAAAATCACTCTAGGAAATTTCAAGTCGTCTAATAGGAAAAATAGCAAAAACCATCTGGGATTGGTGGAGTAAGACACATAGATCAGTGAAACATAATAAAGAGTGCAAAAATAGTCTCCACACAGGTACTTCCAACTGACTTTTGACAAAGTTACCAAGGTAATTGAATGAATATATATATATATGGATGTATATATATATATATATATATATATATATATATATATATATATGAATGAATATATATATATATTTTTTAAATGGTGCCATATATATGGAGAGAGATATATATATTAAATGTTGCCCAACCAACTGAATACCCATAGTAGAAAAAAATTAAGGAATCACCACCCAAACTTTATATCTGTACAAATATAAGCTCAAACTGACCATAGTTTAAGTGCAAAACACATAACAAAACTTTTCACTGTGAGAGATGCTGCAAAATAAAACAACCCATAAAATAAAATCTTCAGAATCAAGAGCTTGGTGAAGAATTCTTAGACATGGCACCAAAAGCATGATCCATGAAAGAAAAGAGAAAATATATACAGATGAAATGGATTTTATCAAATTTTAAACTTTTGGTCTGTGACTTTGTCAACATCATAAAATAATAATAAAGAATAATAGAAAATATTTGCCTACCATATATCTGGAAAAAGGACTAATATAAAATATATAAAGAATTCTAGAATGACAGTAAAAAAGAAAAACACAAAAAAGCAAAATAATCAAATTAGAAAATGGACAAAAACATGAGACAATTCACTGAACCAGATAGAGAGAAAATTGTCACATGAAAAGACGTCCAATATCTCTCTATCCATCAAGTGTCAAACCTCAGCATTTTCTGCTTCCTCCATGTAGAACCCCTGCTACCTCATCTGCCTTGAGAGATCATGAAGAGCTTCTACCGAACACTCCAAAATGCCTGTGGTGATGTACATTTAAGAACCTGTAATTGTTCCTAGGAATTTGCAATGGAAACATAGATTTTCAAACTGTGCTCAGTTCAGCAAATTTGCACTGTCATTGCCACTACTGGTGAATTAATTACAGTTCAGTGAGTTGATTTTTAAGAATCACAAACCTACATGCCAGAGACCAGATGCCTCCTAAAAGGTTTGATAATGTTTCCTTATTGTATTATGTGGCAATGAATGTATCTCCAATTAATTTAAGTATAATTCATAGGTAATATTGATCTATGAAATAAAAGTACAGAAATAATAGAAAGTTACCACAACCTCAGTGATACATGAATATAAACCTTTTAAAGATAAGAGATATTAACAAAATAAGTACAGATGTTGAGGAGCTGAAGGAAAAATAACCACCATTGTTACCATAGTACAATGGTTAAGACACTTGTCTTCGCAATCAGCCAATATAGATTCAAATCCCAATTCAGCCACTTACTGGGATGTGCCTGGATGAGTTTTTTAACCTGTTTTTGCCCTGGGTCTCTTCATTTGTGAAATAAAAATATCATTGATACCTATTTCAAAGAGTTGATCAGTTATTACACATAAAGCATTAATAACAGTGATTCTTACTCAGTGACTGATATAAAGGAAAATACATGGCAAACATAAGAAATCACTTATTATTAAAGGAAAATATATTAGGTTTCTGTATGGGAACAAATCAAGGGGAGAACATGATGTCAGTAGCACAAATGTCATGTCTCCCTGCAAGATCCTCTGGCTCTGAACACCAGCCAGTGAGAAGCGGCAGACGGCCTCCAGGGGTTCAGCAATGAAAATTGTCAAACTGTACTTCAGATCTTTTCCTCACTGGGGACTTTTCCTCATTGTTTTCATTTTCCTCTCCAGATGCTGATCAGCACCTGATCACCGATAACTCCAACACTGAGACTTCAGTTCACCTTATATCATATCAGAACTTTCACTGAACTAAACACTTAAAGAGACACTCCTTTTACATACTTATAGTGAACCTAGTTTGTGCCTTCCGTTGTCTTGTGTTCATTTGTCGTTGCTGTTTTTTTCCAAAGCCTATAGCACTTGGTATTCCTAGGTGTTCTCCAAATACGAACCATTTCCAACCCTGCTTGGCTTCCAAGATCAGATAAGATCGGGCACATACAGGGTGGTATGGCCACAGATTATAACGTATAGTTTTATGTCACAAAATTTTGTCTCCAAAGAACACCCCCATTTATGTTTCCTCTAAATTTTTCACTGGAGGAACACAGGGAAGAAATGGAATCTTCCTTACAGTATATAGAAGGAATAACTGGGGGGGGGGGGGGGGGAAACATAGGCAAATAGCTTATCAAAGAAAAGCAAAATTAATACAGTTGAAAATGAACCATGGGATATATTGCACAATACCATAATCTGAAAATTACATTTCTACAGCCTTTGGAAAAACACCTTTCTAGTAAATTACTCAATCATAGTTGTTTATTATATAATTATGCACACATTAATTTTCCATGAACTAGTGTAAAAATACCTTACGGATGAATAAAACTGGCATCTTTCCTAAACAAGACGTCAAGAGTTTCAAGAGTAAATCAGTGTTGTACTAAAGAGTCAGACTCCACTTGGGATGTGTTACTTCTAACACCCTTTACACTCCACCTCTTCCTATTCTGCCCAACTGGGCAAACTGATAGTAACTGAGTGCTCCCTCCTTTGGCATCAGCTTGAAATTCAAACCACATGTGAGTACCGTCACCCCTAACCCCACCCTTTTAACAATTATAGGCAGTTACCTATCTCTGTTCTCTCCAACCATTTTTGGACCAGCTTGAAAAGTCTACCCTGCTTTCCCCAGGAGGCCTAATTATGTAATGAACATTTGCATAACATGTCATCATTCTCAGAAACCAAACTAACCTTTACGTGGAGTTTAATCCAGTTCCAGTGGAGTGGTCACAAGTTCCAATTACCCAATATGTTATAGGGTGAATATAGTTTACCTATCAAAAGAAAACAAAATGTCTATTCTTCATGTTGTCTTTAGTAAAGTTTATGGAAACTAACCTTTTCAAATTATTTCACCGATCACACCAGAGACTGTGTAATTTCTATCCTTACTCTTCATTTTTACAATATTTTCATATTCTTACTATATCTGCATTTTCACTTCTAGTAAATGAAGATGCATGCCATTGGTCTTATTTGGCACATAAAAAAGAGGCATGCAGAAATATAAAAATACAGTGCACATTCATCAAGCACAATGAAGGATTTAGGGTTTAAGAGTCTGAAATTGCACTGCTTGTGGGATTTTCATTATACTCGCATAAGTAGCCTGGGGCAGAGCGTGGAGACAACAACTCAAGTGCAAAGTATGATTATATGTTCCCAAAACTGTATGTTGTTTGATTGCACCAAAACAAAATTGTTCTAGATCCTTCAACCTTAAATGCCTAATGAACTGTTATTGTCTGTTAATGGAGTATACTACTTAGGTGAGAAAAAACTATCTTGGTAAAAAGAAAGTGATTCACTCACATTTAGGAAAAACATTACATTTTATTAGTTAAAACATTAGACCTCTGATGCAATATAAATAAAACAGTAACAAAATGTAACACCACCAGTTAAAACATGAATCCTACTCAAGAAAATGCTCTTTTGGTTTTTTTTTTTTTTTTTGTCGTTTTTTTGTGACCGGCACTCAGCCAGTGAGTGCACCGGTCAGTCCTATATAGGATCCGAACCCGCGGCGGGAGTGTCACCGCGCTCCCAGCGCAGCACTCTACCAAGTGCGCCACGGGCTCGGCCCTCTTTTGGTTTTTTTGATTAAACTCTCCACCCCGATTTTCTCTTTAATTTCAAAAATAAGACAAATTTTCCAACAATGCCATTCAATAGAGAAAGTGGCCACCATTTCCCCTGCATTATTTCTACCACATAATCAGTCCCTAATAACACATTACTAGGAAGGTCTTGGCCTGCTCTATTTCACAGTTTGTGGAGCTTTTCCTTCCTATAACCCACAGTGCCACTCTGAAGGATACAGGCAGTAAGTATGGTGACTAACATCAGTTTTAAGGTTATTCTCTGCCCATCCTCCATGCTTTTTAATTCAGAAAATAGTTAAATTCAGAAGAAATTAAATTTTTAATTTCCTTCTTCTTCCAGGAACTTGGATAGGAATGCTCCTCACCTAATGAAGTGGGCCCTGTCACCCTATTGATTCTTCCCCAGAGACTACAATGAAAGGCCTGTAAAGAAAGCATATCAATAAGATTTTCAGGTTCAAAGTCATAAAAGTAGCCTTTTAAAAAAATCTCAAATATTTCATAACCAGAAAATAACCATTTCCACATGTCCTTGCACCTTTGATATATATCATGAGTCTCAACATATTTTAACTTTTAATTCTTCTTTACTATGTAATATCAAAGGTTAATTTTGAAGAACTAGAGACTGCATTATTCCTCCTATGAATCCTCTGATGTTCTACAGTTTTGATGATTGGGTAATAATCTCAGCATGCACATTAGATTTGTGTGGTTTCACCAAAGGTGTATATTTTGATGTCCAGTGAGTTATGAGGCCTGGATAAAGCCTCTGCCATGTGCACTACTACATTTATATGATTTTTCTTTAGTATGGACTCCCTGATGTTGATTAATGCCTAAACTTTTGAGGTTTGCCAGTTACTGAACTTGTAAGGATTCTCTAAAGAATGATTTCTCTGATGTTGTGCAAGGAGTGAACTGTGACTGAAGACCTTGCCACATTCATTACATTTGTAAAGTTTCCCTCTACTGTGAATTCGTTGATGTCTTGAAAGGTTTGAACTTTGACTGAAGACCTTGCCACATTTATTACATTTGAAAGGTTTCTCTCCAGTATGGATTCTGTGATGACTTGCAAGGTGTGAATTCTGGCTGAAGACCTTGCCACACACATTACATTTGTAAGGTTTTTCTCCAGTATGAATTGCCTTATGGGTAATTAGGTTTGAAAGTCCACTAAAGGTTTTGCCGCACT
This sequence comes from Cynocephalus volans, assembly GCF_027409185.1. Classification (NCBI taxonomy): domain Eukaryota; kingdom Metazoa; phylum Chordata; class Mammalia; order Dermoptera; family Cynocephalidae; genus Cynocephalus; species Cynocephalus volans. The sequence goes on along the minus strand of NC_084462.1, from coordinate 5,280,472 downwards.
CATTACACATGTAAGGTTTTTCTCCAGTATGAATTCTTTTATGTTGTGCAAGGTATGAATATTTACTGAACACCTTGCTACATTCATTACATTTGTAAGGCTTCTCTCCAGTATGAATTCTCCGATGACTTCCAAGATCTGCCCTATAACTAAATACCTTGCCACACTCATTGCACTTGTAAGGTTTTTCTCCAGTATGGATTACCTGATGGGTAGTTAGGCTTGAACGCACACTAAAGGCTTTGCCACACTCATTACATTTGTAAGGTCTCTCTCCAGTATGAATTCTCCGGTGTTTTACAAGGTGTGAATATTGATTGAACACCTTCCTACATTCACTACACTTGTAAGGTTTCTCTCCTGTATGAATTCTCCAATGATTTGCTAAGGATAACTTGTGACTGAAGACCTTGCCACATTCATTACATGCATAAGGTTTCTCAACATTATGGATTACCTGATGGGTGGTGAGGCTTGAACGCTCACCAAATGCTTTACTGCACACACTACACTTGTAAGGCCTCTCTCCAGTATGAGTTCTCCGATGCCTTGCAAGGTGTGAAATCTGATTGAACATCTTGCCACATTCATTACATGTATAAGGTTTCTCTCCGGTATGAATTCTCCGATGAAGTTTAAGGTATGAATTTTGGCTGAAGACTTTGCCACACTCATTACACCTGTAAGGTTTCTCTCCAGTATGAATTCTCCAGTGATTTGTTAGAGATGACTTGTAACTGAAGACCTTGCCACATTCACTACATTTGTAAGGTTTCTCTCCAGTATGAATTCTCCGATGAAGTGTAAGATATGAATTTTGGCGGAAAACCTTGCCACACTCATTACACTGGTAAGGTTTTTCTCCAGAATGAATTCTCCAATGACTTGTAAGGTGTGACTCGTAACTGAAAACTTTGCCACATTCATTACATTTGTAAGGTTTTTCTCTAATGTGTGATTTTTGTCTTTGTGTGAAAAATGAAGAATGGATAAAATCATTCCCACTATAAGAAATGTGTGTTTTAACACTATAAGGAATTCTCTGAAGTGCTGAAACTGAAGAAGCATTGTTGATAGACTTCTCAACTTGATTACATTCATAAATTTTCCCTTCAGCTTGAAATGGATGCACTTCAGCCAGATGTGACGGAAAGCTTAATCCAATCTGATTTTTAATAGGTTTGTTTCCTACATCCCTTCTATTACGTTGATCTCTTCTACCAGTGAGATTTTCTGTCTGGGTTCTAGACACTGCTTTGTAATGCATTTCATAATATCTCCACTGACACTCAAAGTCACGTATCTTTTTCTGGAATTCCCCCAATGAAAAGTCTTCAATGTCATGATTTTCATGTCTTCCCAGCATCACTTTTTGGATTACTTTTCCTGTATTGCTGTTCCGTTTTGGTAATAATTCCTTGATCACACATTTAGGGGAGATATCTACAAGATATAAAGTATCAGATGTTTCCAATTAATTACAAATATTAAACAAATATTTCACACTGAAAAACTTAATACTACACCAAAAATAATACTCATGCTGAAAAGACTTATAGAACTTCAGATCTGTTTAATTCAATTTTGAGGAACATAAAAAAGGAACAGGATTCCTTAATAAAGAAAAAGTAATTACATGTAATTGATATTAATTTTAGGGAAGCCTAGTTTCAAACGACCTACGGCCAAAATATACACATTGTGCAAACCTATGTTAGCCTTAAAAAAAGGAGTGTTTTTCCATCGTGACTCCACGGCACACACCAACTGGCCAAAAAAAAAAAAAAACCAGCCAAAATATTGCAGTCTCATAACTGAAGAGAAAAACTATTACATTATACATATGTACAGCATTATTTACATACATACAAAACCTACAGCACAATATGACGTACTGTAATGGTAAATAACCTACAGCAAACATATCATACATAATCTAAACAAGCAGCAATTTTGAATTGCAAAACAATAATAGCACCAGGGAAATGAAAAAGGATTTAATAAAATAATATCATAAACAGTATTTTCCTGAAAACCTGAAACATTAACAAGTTGTGTGTGACAGTTATATTGCATAATACATTCTGAAAAACGATCATAAATCATAATGAAAATTAATTAATAAAACATTTTAGCAACCCATGATAAAATAGGCAAATAATTACTAAGCACATTTATAAAAAGTTAGTCTTTGAAATTGTAAAAAATTCCTTCTTAAGAAAAAGCAAGGACTTCTTTTTCAGAACCAGCATACAATAGTGAACTGAAATGTTTTATTTTATTGCATATTGACAAATTATAACTGTATATATTTAAGGGGAACAAAGTAAGATCATGATATTTGCATACAATGTGAAATGATAAACTCAAGCTTATTAACATACCCATCACCTCAAATACTCATCACATACACTCCACCTGTTTAACTGAAACTTTGTACCCATTAATCCACATTGCCCTATTCCATCAACACCCCAGACTCTGGGAACCACCATTCTATTCTCTGCTTTTAGGAGTTCAATTGCTTTAGGTTCCACATCTAAGTGAGAACATGCAGTACTTCCATTTCTGTGCCTGGCTTATTTCACGTAGTAAATGTCCTCCAGGTTTATCCACGTTATTGCAAATGACAGAACTTCCTTCTTTCGTAAGGCTTAATAGTATTCCATTCTGTATACTGTGAATGTTGCAGATACCAAAATAAATCACTCTTGTCAGACCCCAACAAACTGGAACAGAAAAAGCACAAAGGAGAGCTAATGCTTGCATGTCTAAGAACTATCTCAAAGACTTTCTAAAATAACCACACAAGAAATTCCTTCACTCATGTTTTTCATGACATGTATTTCACACGTATACACATATTTCTACGACAAGGTTTATCACTGGACATTCTTTAGGACTGCAGCAATTTTGGTAAGATGCTCTCAAAGGAACATTTGCCTAATATGGCATCTCCATCCATGGACTGATGCCAGTTCCAGCACTGAGCCTCTAAAGGCAATAAACTGTTTCTAAGCAGCTTATGTGAATTTTTTGCCTATAAAAGCTTGTCCTTACCATTCCCTCTTCAGGTTTGCCTGAGGCTTGCCATAGCTTTGCAACACAGTTATTATCCTCTCTGCTTCCTCCTGAATAAATTCATTTTATTAGAAGATATTTCTGGTTTTTTTTTTTTTTTTAAATGTTGACATACTCTGGTGTCAGAAGTGGCTCTGAAATAAGATTACCTTAGGAGGAAATCGGTGACTCTTGGAATCAGGTTAGGTACCACAATTGAACCCTTTGTGCTTTCTGCTTCCACCATCACCCTTTTCTGCCCAGGCATACCTTCTCCCAGACTGAGCTCCCTGCCCCCTGACTGCCCCCCACCCCCACCCTTTGGTAGCAGCTTCCTGCTCACTTTCTTCTGAATTTGGTTTGCTTAATGCTGCCTTAATAAATCACCTTGCATCTTTTTTGGCAAGTCCTTTCTCGCACAAAGACAGTTTGTCTTCCTGGTCTTGGTGAGTACTCTTTCGGTTTCAGTTTTCTCTTCCGTTGCTTGCATATGCATATACACATACTTTCCTTTGCTGGTTGGTTGCTTCTTTTTAATGTTTCTGAACATCTTTCACAAGTTCAGGGCTTATAAAATTTTTTGTTTTTTAATCTCGAGAGATTAATGAGTTCCCCAAAGTTGTCTTTCTTAGGGCTAAATTAGAAGACTGAGGTCCTCAAATTAAACAATCATTCGGGGATGTGTACTTCAATTTTTAAGTGCATTCAGGATTCAAAAATTGCCTCATTTCAAGATACTAGCTGAGACAAACAGTTAAGATTAGACAAAAAGGTCTTCAATGTCCAGATTCCTTCCTCTACAGAGGAGGCTTCCCCTTCTCTTTCCTCTGCTCCTCTTCTCTGTTCTTGTCAGGCTAAATTACCTTTCCCTCTACTTACCTCAGCTCTCTCTACCCCTGAACCTGGCCCTGATAAAACATGTCCCTTTAAAGTGAAACTCATAAAAGAAGAAAAAAAATTAAAAATTCAAAAAATAAAGTGAAGCTTACTGATTCTGCTAAGCCCCAAATCTCTTTTGTTCCTTGGAGCAAGGCTGACCTTAGAGCCATTGCCAATGAATTCTATAAGGTCATGAAAGACTCTCACCAATTTGCTGATGAATTCAACAGAGTAATTCAGGTTTATCAGCCCAGTTTTTTGAACTACATCAGTTATTTCACGTGCTTATCATCAAAGGCCAGGATCAGCACTGGAGGGCCAAGGATCGCTGGAAGAATCCTTAGGAAGACATGGGCAAACAATCCCAAGAACCTTTGCAGGGCCCAAGACATGGCAAAAGAACTCCACAAAGCTATTTTTGAGGCCTTCCCTAAATCCTTACACTGCAATAAAATCCAGACCTGTCCTCAAGAACCTAATGAGCCAGTTCACAATTAAAACCAGCTCCAGGTTGTATTTAAAGAAAATTCTAGGTTACCTATAGATGTTGAATTTTCTTGAGTAGCCTTTAATTCTATTTGTGAATGGCCTTTCTTTAGAACTTTCCCAGCTTGTCAAAAGATCCTGCATGGAATGAAAAACTATGTACACTTTTGATCTAGTTAATTTGGTAAATCAACTTGCTCACACCCTTGAACATACTAATAAAAACAAAACCACTGTTTATAATCTCCAGTTACAACAGATGGAGGCTCCCAGACAAAATGGGAAACAGAAACTTCCTGTGGTCCGCCAGTACTATAACAAAACAGGCCAATAGAAAAGAGATTGCCATAAGAAAAAAAAGGGGGGCTCTAAGGGTTTAGAGGGGCTTTTCTCCAATTCTTCCACTTAATCATCAGGGTAAAACACCTATTAAATTGGGAATGAGGTCTTAACTGTGCTCATAGATACTGGAGCAACACTATGGGTCTTTAACCCCATCAGATTCAATCAGCCCCTCTGAGTAATAAAAAAATACAAATGGGAGTTTCAAATAAGCTATTACATAGTTTTTTGTTTCACAGCCCATTCCTTTCCACTTTGGCCTTCTCCAGGACACCCACCTGTTTTTGCTTAATGCTGTTCCTGTCTACCTCCTTGGGCTGATTTTCTAGAAAAATCTCATGCTGGAATTTCTTTTTCCCAAAAGGGGGAGATCATTTCAGAATTCGACAAACCAAATCTTGCTGACTGGACCTTGAACTCCCCCTTGTGAAATGTGATCGCACATTCTCTCATACGCTATGTTGTTCCCTGTTCAGAGAACAAAAATAATGCCACCTCTTCACTGCTAAAACAAAAACCTGTCTCTTTGTGAGTAAAATCTTCTACTGACATTGGCAAAATTCATAGTGCACTTCCTATGAAAATCCAGATTGATCCATCAAAACACCTGCCTAATATTAAACAATATCCACTAACCCAGATGGCATTACAAGTTATTAAATCTATTATAGAAAAATATAGAAGACAGGGTCTCATTATTCTGTGTATCAGCCCTTGTAAGACCCCGATTCTACCTAAACAAAAAACAAACAACCACGGGTGGAGGTTTGTATAGGACATCCATATTGTTGTTCCACAGCATTCAGTGGTTCCAATCCCCTCCAGTTTATTACATTCAGTAGCCAGTGATAGCAGGTTTTTCACACTCATTGACCTGTGGGAGTGCATTCTTCAGTGTTCCAGTGGATCAAGCCAGCCAATATCTTTTTGCCTCCACCTGGGTATGCCAACAATTCACCTGGACAGTAATGACCCAGGGATTTAATGAAAATCCTTCCTGTTTTTCTCAAATATTAAAGGCAGACTTGGAGGATGTGGTTTTTCCTCAAGGTTCCACCTCACTACAGCAACTGGCTGCTAAACATCACAGTCTCTGAAGAAACACTGCAGCTAGTAAAAACCCAGGTAAAATATTTAGACCATTTAATTTCAGAAAATGGATTACATTTAGCCCCAGATCTGACTCAAGGCATTTTTGCAATTTCACAGGCCAAAAACTAAATGCCAACTTTGAATGCTGCCCTTAAAGGTCCTACCAGCATAACTAGATCTCTAACTTTTCTCTCCTGGCTCAACCCCTATATGCTTTACATAAAGTTACCAAACCTAACTATTATCTGTACAGAATCAGAGAGCTAGTTTTTAACAGACTATAAGAGAAATTGATAAATTCTCCTGCTCTAGGTCATTCTAATTACGAACTCCCTCTTTTCCTCTTTGTATATGAAAAGAAAGGAAATGTTTTAAGGGGTCTTACCCAAAGGCATGGAGGGTCAACAACTGGATCCTGTCATCTGTACATTCTCTCCCTGCATAAAAGCAGTCCCTGCTGCAGCCCTGTTAGTCAAAGCAGCTGAGGAGACAGAGATGCCACATGACTGCCTAACTCTGAGAGACCACCTTTTACCTCCTCGGGAAGATCTGCAAGATACCCCTGGGCAATGCTGAGTTGCCCTGGTTTGCAGATGGTTCATATTTAAAAAATGATACTGCTAAGTATTGTACAGATGTCACTGCTACCTCCTTTGAGATTGAGGAAGCAGCTCCTTTGCCTTTAGCCACTTTAGCCCAGCAGGCAGAGCTACTTGCCCTCATTTGAGCCTATCTCCTTGCTGAAAGAAAAAACCATTAATACAAACAGTAGGTTTGCTTTTGGAGTTACTCATGATTTTGGAATGTTGTGGAAGCAGAGATGTTTCTTCACTTCCACTGGAAGCAAAATAAAGAATGAGCCTTACGTAAAAGAACTGTTAGATGCAATACTACCTGCTGCTCTAAATATTATCCAAGGCCCCAGCCTGAAACCAGACTATAAGAAGCTAGAGGAAACTGTCTTGTTTATAACGCAGCAAAGAATGCTGCTCTTAAAGTTCCTACTGGTCAAATCTCTGTCATGGCCAAGCTAGAGAAGTTTCCAAAAGATGACCTTAAAACGATTACTAAAGATACATGAAATTGGGCACCAGGAGCTGAAAAACAAATTCGGAGAAATGTGGCTACTGGTTTACTGACAAGAGGGACTCCGGTTTGGGCCAAATAAAAAGCCTGCCTGCCAGGCTCCATAAAATTTCTGTTGTACATGATTTAAGTCACTGGGCTACAAATAAATAAATAAATAAATAAAGCTGCCCAAAAGTGCTTATCTGGCCTGCCCCATCTGTCCTAAATTCAATCCTGGAAAGCCAGTACACACAGCTGCTAGCCATTTTAACCTACTTAATGGGCCATTCAAGGTTTGCCTGATCGATTTTATTCAGCTACCTCCTTCGCATGGATATAAGTATGTTTTAGTCACAGTATGCATGTTCTCCCATTGGGTTGAAGAAAATTCCCCTGCAGATAAGCTACCACCTCAGTAGTGGTTAAAGTCCTTTTAGAGAAGATAATACTCACGTGGGGTAGCCCTCTTGAGCTCTCCAACAACTAAGGAACCCATTTTGCTGGACAAGTTATAAAACAAGTGTGTACTGTCTGGCCAATCTTGCAACACTTTCATTGTGCTTATCATCCCCAGTCCTCTGGACTAGCTGAATGCACCAATGGTACTGGCAATGTTTATGGAAACACTATACTTGGCCGTGGCCAAAAGCCTTACCTATACTGCTTCTGAACTTAAGGGCCACTCCCTCTGAATTTCATAAGCTCTCACCATTACAGATAATTACTGAACACCCCATGTGCTTGGCCCCAAATTTCTTGGAACCAAAATTAATAAGAGGTGAGGCGTTTCAATATGGTAAAGGCAAAATCAAGGCTATGGATAAAAAATTATACTCTGCTAAAACAATCTGTGGAGTATGCATAAAGCAAATGTACTTCTCATAGGTCCTGGTTTTCCAAAAACTTGCAAAGGAAAGGAAATCTTCCCCAGGCTATAGTCTCTGTTGTAAGATAAAGAACTGTAACACAGCAAGGTTGCTGGCTCAGAGACAGACAGATTACTGATTGATATGCAAAGATTCAGGGAAATTGCTATAAGAGACTGTTTGCTAAGATCAATTTTTTGTTGTTGGATCAACTTAACTTCTTGAAAATTGCATCAGGGAATGCCTATTGTTAAACTTGCTAAACTATACTTAGTAAAAACCCCACCTATGTTCTCTTCCTGTAACTTCCTGGTCTGGAGAATAAATGCAGGAAGAGAACCCCAATTTGTGGTTAATTTCCCAAATGGAAGGAATGCCTCTATCTTGAGGGTTCTGGGAGATTAACTCCTTTTAGGGGCTTCTCACTCTTCAGAAGAGATGGGCTTTGAGTAATCTTTGGCGACTCTGTCACCCAGGGGGAAAGGGGTGACAAATCCATGGGAGGCAAAGCAACAACAATCTCCAGGCAAAGACCTAAAACACCATAACTTACGAGATTTTCTCTATTGGGAAAGACATTTACGAAAGGACTTCCTCCAGCTTCTCTCTGGAAAGGCCCATATCAGGTCCTATTAAGCAGCCCTTGTGAAGCCAAGCTTAAAGGAATAGATTCCTGGACAAATGTACCTCATCAAAAAAAACCCATCAGCTCTTGGTGGACCTGCACTCCTGTTAATTAATTAAAGCTAAATATTTCTAGGATTTGAAGCAGACAACATCTGAGTAGTCAGCTTTTCCCAAGATGTCTGGAGCAGGCCTGTATACCCTTTCCTCATTTCTAACTTATTTTACTTTTTTCCTCTTTTCCCTTAAAGGACAATGCTTTTGTCCACATTTCACAGTTCATCAACACAGGGGAAAATCTTACGGTTGTTGGATCTGTCACCAAAACCCCCTATCTGTCCATGATTCTACCGACCTCTTAGCTCTACCTTTAGTAAATTTCAATAACATCCAAATTCAACCACCTATACAACCACCTGTACCACTGGACTCTCCTATAGGGTTAAGCTTCCTTATTTAACTTTAACTCCTGTTCCCTGACTCACCTTCTAAAATCAGTGGAATCTCAATTGGGCCCCAGTAATATGCAATGGCTCATCCCTCCTAAACCATTCAATAGGACTCCCTAACATAGGTAGAAAGAATTGGGATCAGATTAAAGAGAAGAGGCTACTAACAACACATGGTAACATAACTCACCCCCAGTTTAATAATTCTATACTATACAGAAAAATCAAAGATGGAAGAACTTCCTGTGTTCCTATCAGGTATATTTACTTTTGTGGGTGGAACACCTCTGCATGGACCTCTGAATGTTTAGACAACTGGGTAACAGGAGGTCAATCTGGGTTGAGATATTTGGTCACTCTGTTGTCAATACATAATAGATCTGAAACTGATCACTGTAGTAACCATTGGGTACCCCGCTCATGCTACATCACAGAACCAGGCAAAACAACCCTTCACGACTCCCTGATGATGTTAACTCTTGCTAAGCTGCTTTTATCATCTGAAGAAATCTTCCCTGGGGTGGAGTTTGATATGATAAATCAACTGTTTGAAATCTATCCATCACCTTTAGTAATCTTGCAGAATCTACTGTAAAGTCTATTGCTGCACAGCAGCACTCATTAATTAGTTTTTCTTGCCAGAGTAGTTTTAGATAACAGAATTGCTCTTGTTTATATATTAGCTGAGCATGACAGTGTCTGTGCTACTGCTAATACTACATGGTTCATGGCTTAAAACTATAGTGTAAATTGGAGTTGTCACACTGCTGTTCTTTCCATTTCATATTTTCTTTTGTAAGATGTGTACCTATTGTTTATCAAATCTCTGCAAAAGAACAGCTCCTAGCAGAGTGATGTTGACCTTGAGATGATAGCCAACACCTATGGAACAGACAAAATCAAACCTAACAATAAACTCTTTACAGACTAAACTTGAGAGTTTCTCCTACTGGCCTTCTTGTTGGCTCAAATGTGGCTAAAAGTGTCTTACCACTGACTTCCAGCTATTGATCACCTCCATCCAACATGTGACAAGACCAAATAACTGGGACAGGTCCAGCCCGGCACGAAGGGACACTCCAAACCTGACTACAGGCTAACTGATCAGTAATGTTTTTCGAAAAAGATCTTAATCAAAAGGAGAAAATAAGAAAGTTGCGGATAACAGGATGAAATCACTCTTGTCAGACCGAAACAAATTGGAGCTGGGAAAGCACAAAGGAGGAAAGCTAATACTTGCATGTCTGAGATAAGAACTATCTCAAGGACTTCCTAAAATAACCACACAAGAAATTCCTTCACACATCTCATGCTTTTCAAGACCTATGTTTTGCATGTATGAACATATTTTTATGACAAGGTTTATCACTAGACATTCTTCAGGACTGCAGTAATTTTGGTAAGATGCTCTTGAAAGTACACTTGCCTAGTAACAGCATCTCCAATTAGATGTATGGCTTGCAAATATTTTCTCCCAGTCCATAGGTACTGCCTTTATACTGCTATTTCCCTTTCTGTGCAAAATTTTTTTAGTTGGTATACTCCCATTTGTCTATTTTTGCTTTTTTTTGCTTGAGTTTTGAAGTCAAATCCAAAAAATATCAATGCCCACCTCAATGTCATGCAGTTTTCCCCTGTTTTCTAGTAGTTTTACAGTTACAGGTCTCATGTTTAAATTTTAAATCATTGTTAAGTTGATTTTGTATGTGGTGTGAGATAAGGGTCCAGTTTTATATTCTTCTACACGTGGATATCTAGTTTTCCCGGTACTATTTATTGAAGAGACTGTCCTTTACCTATTGTGTTCTTGGCACTTTTGACAAAAATCAATTGACTGCAGAGTAATGGGTACACTTCTGATCTCTCTATTCTTTCCACTGAGCAAGGTGCCTATTTTTAAGCCAGTACCATGCTGTATTAATTACTACAGCTTTGTAACACAGCTATAAGTGACATAGTGTGATGCCCCCAGCTTTGTTCTTTTTGTTCAAGATTGCCTTGGCTATTCAGGTTTTTTGGTGGTTCCATATGAACTTTAGGATTTTTTTTTCTATTTCTGTAACAAATGACATTGGAATTTTGGAAGGGATTGCACTGAATCCATGGACAGCTTTCAGTAGTATGGATATTTTAACAATATCAATTCTTTTAATCCTTAAACATGAAACATCTTTCCATTATTTGTATATTCATCAATATCTTATATCAATGTTTTATACTTTTCAGTGTACAGATATTTCACCTCTCTAAATTTGTTACTATTTTATTATTTTTGTAAATATTGTAAATAAAAAAATTTTTTTATTTGTTCTTTGGATAGTTCATTGTTACTGTACAGAAATGCTAGCAATTTTTGTGTGTTGATTCTGTAGCCTGCAACTTTACCTACTAGTTTCTTAGTTCTAGTTTTTTTGGTGGAATCCTTAGGATTTTCTATATAAGATGATCTGTGAGATCATGCCATCAGCAAACAAAATTTCACTACTTTATTTCCTATTTGAATGACTTTTAACTCTTCTTCTAATTGCTATGGCAAGAACTTCTAATACTATATCGTGTACAAGTGATGAGAGTGGGCAAGTTCATCACGCTTCTACTCTCAGTGATCAACTTCTCACTGTTCAGTATGATGTTAACTGTGGGCTTGTCACATATGGCCTTTATTTTGTTGAGTGGAATATATGCTAAGATCACTGACTTCTAATGTGGATCAGGGCAGGTAAATACACAGCATTTTAAAGAATAAGAGTTGAAGAATGAAGTCAGAAATTACAATTATGATTTTAGGCCTGCAGTCATGTAATAGCCAGTCAATAGAGAAATTCCCTATATATGCATCACCATTTAATTATCTACTTCAGTGGCCACAAAATATATGTAACAGAGTTTGTGCATGGAAAATGTATTAACTAATGTCAGAAATAGCACTGTTTGGAACAAACTGATAAATAGAAACCATAAAATATAAAGTAGGCTGCTATGGTCTGAATGTTTGTGTCAGCCAAAGTTCATATGCTAAGGTCCTATTCCCCTATGGGATGCTACTGGAGGTGAGGCTTTTGTGAGATAATTAGGTCTTCAGGATGGAGCACTCATGAATAGGACTAGTGCATTAAAGAAGAGACACCAGAGGGCCTGCTTTTTCTCACTCTTCCTGACACGTCCATACACAGCAAGAAAATGGCTGGAGTAAACCAAAAAAAGGAATCTCACACAAAAGTGATTTGGCTGGCACCTTGATCCTGGACTTTCCAGCCTCCAGATTAAGCCTCCCAGTCTATGGTATTTATTATGGCAAGATGAGTAGACTAAGACAGGCAAAGAACTGTCTCATGATAAATGTGACAGAAAGCTGATAAATCTTATTCAACAAATGAACTTTCCAGTCTTTACTTTAGAACTAAAAGAATCAATTTTTTTAAAAAACATGGAGGTAAATTATTACTTCTTGAATCAGGACAACAGGCCCACAGCATTTATGTCTCTAAGCCCATTTTACATGGAAAGTGAAAGAAATAGGATCTGATCCTGGGCCTGCAAGCTTCAATAGCACATTCTTAAGCATGGCTACTCACCCAGGAAGTAAAGCTAACAACATGCCACAGAAAATACAAGGAACACAGAAAGAAATGCTTCAAGAGACATACAGGAGCTGATCAGTGTGGCTGACAGTGTTGCTCAGCCATCCTCATGAATACTGGTACTGAGTCATTGCTTGTTGAAGATGTGGGTGTGTTGCAGGGGAGAGAGGAGTTGTTCATGAGTACAAAATACGCTAGGAAGTAACAGTATAGTGAATCCCAAGCAAGGTACCATGTGAGGAAAGGTCATAACAGAGGAAAGGCGAGAGTGGAGGGCAGGGAGTGATGGAGCAGAGTTTGTGTTTGTAGATCTGTGGGAATATAACTGTACTAGGATAGTTAAAATTCTGACCTTGGACGAAAAGAGAAACTGATTTAGCAAGCAGCATAACAGTGATCCATTCTTAAATATGGGAATTATATTACAGGTGTGGGTAAAAGAAATCAGAAAAGATATGAAAGGGAAGCAGTGTGATGATGTGGGGAAAAAACAGGTTTATACCTCCTACAATATTTGCTGGAAAATTCATCATATTGAATGACACCTGAGTTCTATTTCCATGTACACATTCAAAAAAAACACTACATGTAAATCCCAGGAAATACAGGCATGAATGCTTTTAGGAGAACATGGAAGCAAAAACCTGGCTATGGCCATGAAGAAAAGATGGGTGAACCCATTCTGTCCACGCACACACAGATATAGTGAAAACTGACAGTACAGTAATGCAGGGAGACCACGGGTGTGGAATGATAATCCCCTGAGTGGGCAAAGATATGTTTGGGGAAGCAAAGCTAGCAAGAGGCTGTTCCTAAGACTAATTTGATCATAACAGTGAAATTAAAAAAAAAAAAAAAAATCACTCCTAGAATACCAGTTATTTAATGTTTTTTAAAAAGAAACAATTTTGGCATATTAAAATTTTAAGCCTACACCACCTTGTTTGTTACAAAACTATCTTTTTTGCTGGCTGATAGAATTAGTCGAAATCATATCAATGGACCTCTTAAAACTTTCCCTGGCATAAAAAAAGACATGAGGAGTGATGTTAGCACAATGGCAGACTAGGAAAGGCTAGGCCCTCAATCCCCTTGTGAAGACACCAAAGCCAATGAAGTTAACAAATACAAGCATACTTCAAAAAGTTCATGGAAAGATTTGTATTATCTTTTAATTCTATTTTTCCATGAACTTTTTGAAGTAGCCTTGTGCAAGTTCCAAGAATACCTTAGGGGAGAATTCTAGAAGCCAGTTCCAAAGCTGCAGTACCCAAACAAATTCCTAAAGAAAAAAAAACCTGAACCAAAAAAGGGTAGAAAATTTGTGCCAGTATGCTTGACTATGCCCCACCCATCCAATACAAAGCCAGAGCCAATTCATGGCTCTTCCTTAGGGACTCAAGAAAAGTGTGAAACTTGAATCCATAGTTCTGGCCATGTTTGGAGTGTGAGAGAGGGTTTAGAATCTGTCTTGCCTGACTTAGGTATCAAAAGAACAGTGGCCGGGCTGGCCCGTGGCTCACTTGGGAGAGCATGGTGCTGACAACACCAAGTCAAGGGTTAAGATCCCCTTACCGGTCATCCTTTTTTAAAAAAAAAAAAAAGAAAAAAAAAGAAAAGTGGCATACCTTAAATTATCATGATTGCTTGAAAACATCAGGGGGTGAGGTGACACATTAGAGCAGCAGAGGGTCTGCAGAAGCCAGGAGGATTATGTGCAGGATTGAGACAGATATGAGCTAAGAAATAAAACTAAAACTGAAAGCTTCTGAGAAAAAGCAGAGATGAGCCTCTCAGGAAAAATAAGCCATTTAAAAGCAGGTGGGCATACATCAGTAACAGTTCATGCACAATGCTACGAAGACACACGCCAGAAATAGAAGTGAGAACTCCTAGATCCCTTACAACAGGCTAATTAGTGAAACTCTTCCCCTGCACGAAGCTAGTGCAAAAAAACTAGGAAAGGTGGTTGTTTTTTTTTACCAATGCCCAAATCTATACCAAAAACTTCATGGCCTACAAAAAGACACAGAAGTATGGCCAAATAAAACTCAAAACAAAACTCCAGAAACTGATCTAAAGAAATGCAGCCCTCTAAATAACGTGACAAATACTTAAAGCAACTGTTCTAAGTTGCTTAATGAGCTAAAACATAATGGAGATAGACAACTAAATGAAATCAGGAAATGATACATGAACTAAAGGTAAATATCAAATAAGAGAGAAATTATTTTAAAAATGCAAACAGAAATTCTGGAGCTAAAATACAGTAATTAAAAATCCACTGGAGGTTTCAACAGCAGAATAAATAAGGAAGAAAGAATAAGTAAATTTGAAGACAGGTTACTGAAAAGTATCAACTCTGGAGAGCAAAAAGAAAAAATAATGAATAAAGGCAAACAAAGCCTAATAGACTTTTGGGATGCCATCAAGAGGAACAATATACACACTAGGGGAGGTGCATAAAGACAGCACAGAAGATCAGAAAGCTCATTTGAAGAAATAATGTCCAAAACGTCTCCAATTTTAAGAATATATAAATTAATGAAGCTCAACCACTTCACCTAAAATTAAGCCAATGACATGCACACAGAGACACATTTTCATAAACAAATTATCAAAACCCAAAGACAAAAAACAAACAAGAAACTCGAAGACAAAGAATCTTGAAAGCAGCAAAAGAAAAGAGATGTGTCATATACAAAGGAAACTGTGACACAACGTCTATTTTTCAGCAGAAAACTTGTAGGCTAGAAGGCAGTGGGATGATATGTTCAAAGTACTAAAATAAAAAGAACCAACAACAAAAAAACCTGTCTTATTTTTCCTAAGAGGTAAGAGACAGAAGCAAGCAAAAATCTGTCAGCCAAGAGTACTATATTTGGCAAAATTCTCCTGCAAAAATAAAGGAAAAACTTAGACTTTCCTAAATAATGAAGAGCTGACGGAGTTCATTAGGACTCTAGACCTGTCCAACAACTAATGCTAAAGGGAATGCGTCAAGAACAAATGAAAGGTCCCTAGGTAGTAACTCAAACCCATATGAAAATATAAAGTTCCCCATTCAAAATAAATAAATGAATAAATACAGAAACATGTATTATTGTACTTTTCACTTGTAACTTAACTTCAAATTCTTCCCTAGCATTTTAAAGACAAAAGCATAAAAAAACCATTATAAATGCATTATAGTGGGAACACAATGTATATAAAGTAATTTCTGACATCAGTAACATAAAGTGAGAGTGGAGTTGTAGTTTTTTCTAGGTGATTGGAATTAAGCTGTTAGTTTAAAACAGAATGTTATGACTTTATGATGCTTATGTAAGTGCAATGGTAACCACAAAGAAAATACATACAGAACATACTCGGAAAGAAAAATGAGATGGGAATCAAAGCATGTCACTACAAAAAAAATCAACGAAATAGAAAAGAGCGTAGTAAGAGAGAAATGAGGGACAAAAGAAATCTACAGGATATTATAAAATCTGCAGATAATATGTACCAAAATGGCAAATAATAAGGCCTTCCCTATCAGTAATTGCTTTAAAAGTAAATGGTTTAACTCCACAATCAGAGGAAAACAAGATGCAACTAAATCCTGTCCATAAGAGACTCGCCTTATCTCTTAGGACACACATAGGCTGAAACTGAAATGATGGAAAAAAAAATTCCATGCAAATGGTAACAGAGAGCAGAGGTTGCTATACTAATCAGACAGAACAGACTTTAAGTCAAAAACTGTTTTTAAGAGACAAAGAAGGTTACTATAAAATAATAAAAGGATCAATTAATTAAGAAAACACAACAATAAAGGAAACATTGACAAAATTCAAGGGAGAAACAGACAGCTCCACAATACAGTAGTATACTCCAATACTCCACTTTCAAAAATGAATAGAATAACCACATAGAAGAATAAGGAAAGAGGGGGCTCAAAAACCACCATAGGACAATTAGATATAACAGACTTACAAAGAACACAATATCTAAAAACATCAGAATACAAATTTTTCTAAAGTACTCATGAAACAATTTCCAGAGTAGACCTCAGGTTATGACATAAAACAAAATTTTAAAAATTTAAAAAGACTGAAATACATTGTATTGATGTATATGAAATACAATGTATTGATTCCCATCATAATAGAACAAACCTAGAAATTAACAGCAGAAGAAAAACTAGAAAATCCACAAATACAAGCACATTTAAAACATACCCATAAAAAACCAATGATTCACACCAAGGTGCAGGTTCAGATCCCCATACAGGCCAGCTACCAAAAACAAAACAAAAGAAAACAAAATAAAAACACAAAAAACCCCTATGGGTCAAAGAAGAAACCACAAGGGAAATTAGAAAATATCTTGAGACAAAGTATAAAAATACAACATAACAAAATTTAGGAAATGAGGCAAAACAGTGGTGAGATATTTATAGCTATCTATGCTTACATTAAGAACAAAGATCACAAGTTGATAACCTAACTTTATACCTCAATGAAGTAGAAAAAGAAAAACAAACTAAATACAAAGGTAGCAGACAGAAAAAAAAGATTAACCATTAGGGGACAGACAAAATAGAGAACAGAAAAGCAGAAGAAAAAATCATGAAACTAAGAGTTAAAACTCTGAAAGATCAAAAAAATTGATAAACTGTTGCCCAGATTAACTAAGAAAAAATAGAAAAGACTCAAATAATTAAAATCAGAAATGGGAAAGGGGATATTACAAATAATTCTATACAATTAAAAAGGATTTTAAGAGACTGAGATTGAACAATTGTATGATAACAAATACAATAACCAAGAAGAAATGGATAAATTTCTAGAAATATACCACCTACCAAAACTTAAGCATAAAATTACTAGACCAGATGCCTTCAGTGTAGAATTCTACAAAAATATTTTAAAAAAGAACACCAATCCTCCTCAAACTCTTCCAAAAGATTAACAAGGAAGAAATACTTCCACACTTACTCTTTGAGGCTGTTACCTTGAAAGCAAAGGCAGACCAAGGTACTACAAGAAAACTATAGAGCAATATTCCTGATAAAACTAATGCAAAAATCTTCAACAAAATACTAGCAAAGTACATTAAAAAGGATCATACAACACAACGTGTGATTTATCCCTGGAATGCAAGGATGGTACAAACGATGAACATCAGTCCATGTAATACTCCAAAATAACAGAATAAAGAAAAAGCCCTGTGATGATCTCAGATGATGGAGAAAAGGGAACTGAAAAGAGTCAACAGCCTTTCATGATAAGAACACTCAACACTGGGAATACAAGGAATCTATTTCACCATAATAAAGGCCGTATACAAAAAGCTGACAGCTAACATCATACGCAGCATTCAAAGAATGAAAGCTTTTCCTCAAGGATCAGGAAAAATTAAAAGAAGCCCGATTGTCCTATTTCTATCCAAAATACAGTTGTCCCATGGTATCCATGGGGTTTTGGTTCCAGGATCCCTGCCGTACCAATATCCTCAGATACTCAAGTCCCTTACAGTTGTCCTTCCATATCCACAGGTTCAGCACTTTCAGATTCTAACAGTTGTGGACTTTTGATCTGCTATTGGTTGAATCTGCAGAGGTAGAACTACAGATATGGAGAGTAGACTGTAACAGTAGCAGTAGCAGTAGCAGTAGCAGGAGTAGGAATAGGAGTAGGAGTAGGAGTAGTTGTAGTAGTAGTAGTAGTAGTAGTAGAAGATCATTATAACCAGAGCAATTAGATAACAGAAAGAAACAAAAGGCATGCAGTTGCAAAGGGAGAAATGATCTCTGTTCAGATGACAATTTTATATGTAGAAAACCCTAAAGAGCTGTTAGCACGAATGAACAAATTAAAAGTTACAGGATAAAAAATCCCCACGAAAAAAATCACTTTCCTTTATATACAGTAACAATGAATGACCTGAAAAGAAAATTAAGAAAACAATTCAATTTACAACAGTATTAAAAAGAATTAAATATTTGGAAATAAGCTTAACAAGGAGGGAAAGATTTGTACACAGAAAACTACAAAATATTGCTGAAAGAAATTAGAGAAGACACAAATAAATGCAAAGACATGCCTTGTTCATGGATTGAAAGACTTAATAACAAGATGTTAATAATACCCAAATAAATCTACAGATTCAGTGAAATCCCTAGCAAATTACCAATGGCAGCTTTTGCAGAAATAGTTTTTATCCTAAAATTAATATGAAATTGCATGACAGCCTAAATAGCAGAACAAACTTGGGGAAAAAAAAAAGTGGGAGTCTAAAACTGCACTGATTTCAAAACTGAGGACAGAAACAACCCCCCACATATATCATCAAATGATGTGCAATAAGTGTGACAGGACCATCTAATGATGAAAGGACAATCTCTTCAATACATGATGTGGGGAAAATTGAATATCTGCATGCAAAGAAAAGAAGTTGGACCCTTACTTTACACCATATGCAAAAATTAACTCAAAATGGATTCCTGACCTAAATATAAGACCTAAATCTACAGAACTCCTAGAAAAAATCATAAGCAAAAAGCTTCATGACATTGCATTCAACAAGAATTCTTTGGATATAACACCAATAGCAGAAGCAACAAAAGTGAAAACAGATAAAATGGACTACAAGAAAATTAACAACTATTGTGCATCCAAAGAAACAATCACCAGGACTTAGTGTTCCATTGCACAGTAGGGTGACTACAGTTAACGAAAAATACATCATATATTTCAAAATAGCTCGATGAGTAGATTTTGAATGTTCTCAACACAAAGAAATGATAAATGTCTTAGGTGATAAATATGCTAATTACTCTAAATAGATTATTACGTGTCATATATACATATATCAAAACATCACAATATTCTCCATAAATATATACAATAATAATTATGTGTCAATAAAAACTTTAAAAATAATTTTTAAAAAAGGAACAATCACCAGAGTGAAAAAAACCCCTACAAAATGGGAGAAAATATTTGCAAACCATATCTCTGATAAGAGGTTAATAACTAGAATATTGGAGGGGTCTTCAAAAAGTTCATGAAAGGATTCACATTATCTCTTAATTCCATTTTTCCACAAACTTTTGGAAGTACCTATGTATAAAGAACCCCTGCAACTCACAAAACCAATAATCTGATTAAAAAATCCGAGAAGAAACTGAAAATACATTTTTCCAGACATGACAAATGACTAACAATGAAAAATGCAAAATATCAGTAATAATTAGGGAAATGTAAATAACACAGCCAAATATCACCTCACACTCCCTAGGATATTTACTGTCAA